>NC_135788.1:33402500-33750625 GCF_051106095.1 Pogona vitticeps | reverse complement strand
GGCTTCTGGGAGTTGAAGTCCAAGAACATCTGGAGGGCCACAGTTCGACACCACTGCTGTAGGGGATGCATTAGGAGTTGACCTATGAGCAAATGAATCAAAGTATGGTACAAACAAATAACAGCACATGGCATGGCATCTGGTTTCATTATAAACAGTCATAACTATTTTAAAATAAAGAAGACAAGATATTTAATTACAACTGGAATGACAGACTAATCTATGCAGACAAACTAATTAAGCATTTACCTTGCAACTGAATTGGGTCATCTTTTGCATGGATAGAATTTACCTTTGATCTAGTCCAGCAGAGAACTGGATTTGCTTTGTGTCTGTGTGCTAAAGATAAGCAAGAATTATACCTGAGGTATGTGTGTGTGTTTGTTTTGTGGATGTGTACAGCTGCGTGTTTAGGTATATTTTAAACACACACAGAGAGAAACAAAAATGCTGTTGTGTAGTTACATGAATGGTGTAACTTTTACAGGTGAAGTGCTGTAAATTAAGACCTTAAGAAATCTTCACAGACCTGGGCTGTACACCAGGTTGTGTCAATCAGTATGCAACAAATAATGTCTATGGCAATCTCTTAACCTATGGAAATTCACTTTCAAAAGTTGTGTCTCTGCCTAATTGCACAACAGGATTCCAGCCATATGATACTCAGTGGCTTAGGGGGAAATTCTAACATTTCGAAATAAAGATTTGGTGTACCAAATATGCAAATTCATATGATCGTCTCTTAGTTTATAAGAAAATATGTAATAATGCTGAATGCACACAAATCCTTTTTTGAGCTGTAAAACAATGGCTGAAATCTTGTTTGTGTCAATTCTGCAGTGCAAGGCTGATGTCTTTACCAATGGTGGCTATTTTCAGTAATTAAAGCCTTATTCCTCCCTTGCATTGGCCCCCAAAAAGTTCCAGACAATGAAAGGGATAACTTAGGACTTGCAGTAGTCTTGGAACAGAAGAGGGAAATATTGAATTTTAAAAATATTGTCCTGGCTGATTGGAGCTCACACAATCCCTTCATACCAGAGCTAGAAACCAATAAAATTCCACAACTTTACAGAGAGCCTCTGAGCGCTGTCACAAAGAACTAGATAATTCTGTAACATTTCTTTGGGAATGGAAGACGATAAGTACTGGACTAGTGTTATACATACAGCAAGTTTTTTCCTGATAGCTTCCAGCTTCTCAGTAGCTGCTGCAAGTTCAGCATTTGCTTGGGCCAATGCTTGACGTTTTGGTTCAACATCACAGTATACCTGGGAATTCAGGTATTGCACAGTTATAAATGAAAACAAAGGAAAAAAGTCAAAGGAAAAACTTCAACAAAAATTATAAAACATCAACACGTTTCTCTCTTTAAGAAAACCTGTCCTCTTCTGTTTTCATAGTAGTTTATTAGGCAATACTTCAACTGGAATTGATTACATCCTCCCTTCTTTTCAAGTTGCACTTGAAAAGTCACGGAAGAAACATCATGGAATAGATAAATGAATGCAGTAGATACACATTTAATTAAAGTAACATCCTGGCAGATGATAGATAATCTAATACTTGTATTTCAAGCAATCATTTTCCTTCAAGTTGTACTTGTTATTTGTGTAAGTATCATTATAATTCATTGACTCTGATCTGGAGAAGTGTATGGCTCCTTTCCTTTTCTGTAAAGTCTCTTTACCAACAACACAATGCCACCTGCTTTGTGACCCTGCAAATGTTTTTTAAACACCTCTTGATAGTGTGCATGACAGCGACTGTGCTGACTGGACAAGAAGAAAGAGGGATAAACTACTGTATACTATAATATATAAGAGATAAACTAACGATAAGTATGTACGCCACCAAATATATATTCTCCCAATAAGGGGACTTAAGGTGGCTCACATTATTTAAAACAAAACAAAACAATAAATTATACATTAGAAACAATTAAACTATAGAACTGATTAAAATACATTGAATAATTTACAACATACAGAATGTTAAAAAGTATATTAAGTAAAAATGGGATTCAGGGACTCAATTATTAAAAGCCTGCCTGAAAAGATGGGTCTTCAGCTGTCAGTGGAAGGATTAAAAGGAAGAGGCCAACTTGACCTCCTGAGGAAGAGCGCTCCATGACCTAGAAGAAGCCACAGAGAAGGCCCTCTTTCATGTCCCCATCAACTGAGCATGTCCTGGCAATGAGACTGAGAGGAGGGCCTTCTCTGATGATCTTAAGCACCGAGAAGGCTCATATGGGGAAATATGGTCCTTCAGGTAGTCTGGACCTAAACTGTATAGTGCTTTAAATAAGTAATGACCAGCACCTTGAACTGGACCAGGAAATGGACTGTAGCTGGTGCAGTTGTTGTAGCACAGCTCTCTATAACTGACCCCAGTCAGTAGTCTGGCTGCTGAACTTTGAACTGGCTGAAGTTTCCGAACTGTCTTCAAAGGCAGCCCCATGTAGAGAGAGTGCATTACATTAATTCAAACAAGATGGGACGAAGGCATGCATCACTGTAGCCAAATCAGACATCTCAAGGAATGGCTGCAATTGGCACACCAGCTTAAACTGTGCAACTGCATTCCAGGCCACAGCTGAGACCTGGGTGTCCAAGCTCAGGGATGAACCCAGGAGTACACTCAAGCTGCAAACCTGAATTTTCAGGGGGAGTGTAACCCCATTAAGCACAATTTGCATTCCTATCCCCTCCTCCGCCTTCTGACTGACCAGGAAGACCTCTGCCTTGTCTGGATTAAGATTTGTTTGCCCTCATTCAGCTCATTGCTCCTCTGCCATTGTCATCACTATTGCCTAACTCTTTATATTTATTACCTTAAAGGGAGTATAAAAACCCCTCTCATGACAATGTCTCTCATGACAACAGAAATAAGCAATGATAGACACGCTCTGAGAATCAAATCAGGCCCTCTGCAGCATTGGCTGCTTTTCTTGAATGCTGATTCTGAGAAGAAAAGCATAATGGGAGGCATATGTTTGGGCACTTGCTACTGCACAGACCACCCTTTCCATTACATCTTGGTTCCAAGAATCCCTCTCAGAAACAGCATTCAGAAACAGGACCTGGCACTGTTCAGGCCGATTTTGACTCCAAAGAACAGCTGCTTCCACTTTTATCTTTTCTGGTAGCATTTGCTGCAGGAGAAAGTAGTCTGTAAAAAAAGAAGTCATTAAATGTGGGTGGCATGAGGGGGCAGTGACTCTGCAATGAAGAGTGATATTTTGATGTATTCGCGAAGGCTTTCACGGCTGGGATATAATGGTTGTTGTGGGGTTTTTGGGCTCTTTGGCCGTGTTCTGAAGGTTGTGCTTCCTGATGTTTCACCAGTCTCTGTGGCTGACATCTTCAGAGGACTGGCGTAGGAACTCTGTCCATGCCACTCTGTCCATGGACAGAGTTCCTACTCCAGTCCTCTGAAGATGCTGGCCACAGAGACTGGCGAAACGTCAGGAAGCACAACCTTCAGAACATGGCCAAAGAGCCCGAAAAACCCTCAACAACCAGTGGTAGATTCCTATTGCAGGTGGCAGGTGAGGCTGTGCTGCCTGTATTTATGTTTAAGAGGAAGCATTAACTGAAGGCTTTCTCATTTACATATCCAATGTTTTGGTTCAAAACTTTAAGTTATCCTTGACTACTAGTCAATCTGGCTGGGGCTAATGGGACTTACAGCCCAAAACACCAGAAATGATTAGGTTGGTGCAGATAGCACGAGCATACGTTCATATATTTAAAAGAATATCCATTTGTTATGTTTTAAGAACTATGTAGACAGTTTCTGTCCACCTCCACTTTCACCACATTACATATTGCTTTCTATATGATCCCTGTCAGAAATAGTGCTTCTATAATCAGTAACTACCCAATACTTAAGTAATACAAAGTAAATACTGTACTGTTTATTGCTCCAGCTGCACAATCAGTACCTCATAGAATTTTAATATGTTGATAACCCAGGCACAGAGACCAGCTGCTGCAAATGACTTGGTGCGAACCAGGTTTGGGTTGAACTCTGAGTCTTTCAAGTAATGTTCCTTGACCACTTTCAGACAGTTCTCTGGTATGTGCTCTTTATCGTAATTAATTAAAGCTTGCAAAAAATCATCAACCTGGAAGAAAGTAATTAACGTCCCTAACTCATTATTGAAGAATAACATTTCAAGTTGTCAAATTGCTTTCACAGCTTAGGAAGTAAAAACACCAACAAAATATCTTTCACTTTAAAAACAGCAAATCACATATGAAGTATAGACCTAAAATAGGAAACAGATCTTATCCATTTTCTATCTGGAAACTAAGAGTGGGGTTGCACAATGGAAGAAGCAAGGGATTCTGGCACTTTCCCCTTTAACACTTCTGAAAGAGGGGTGCAGAAGTCCCAGGAAAAATACAGGTTTTCTTTATGAGTCAGTGACTGGCTAACTATAGGACATGAAACAGGTCCTAATAATATATTTAAATATAAAAAGCAGTTCTTTGGAAGTCCTGCTTAAACAAAACTACAGTTTTGTTATATATTTTTCATTATTCTATGATTTTATTGTTGTTTCCTATGTCTCAGTTGTTTCTTTGATTACATTATTTGTTAACCACCTAGAATAGCACCAACACTAATGGGACAGTATATAAATAAAATAAAATAAAAATACATTGGCACATAACTGTCCTTTTTGTCCCAGACTATTTGCCCTTGACTCCACAATTTTTTCTTTAGCTTGTCCCATAGAAGTTAGGACACCTTCCATCTATATTTCTTTAAATCTTTGCAAGTAATTAATGCTCATCAAAGACATAATGGAAAATTACTTATGGTCACAGAACACTTGGTATTTTTATATAGGTCATTGTACAAAATTGCAACCTACTGTACATAACTGTAAATAATGTTCTCAAATTTCATCTGTTTCATATGTACATATTTTCCAAATCAACAAAAAAAATGAACAAAAATGGCTGGGATGAAAAATTGGAATCATCACTGGAGAGAGAAAATACTCCAGAACTTTCACAGTTCCAGTTCCTTTATTCTGCAGTATGATGGCTAGTGTTATAATTACCTTTCCCATAAAGAGTTTAGCAGCTTTCCAGCTTCGATCTTTCGGTACTTTCCCTTTCTTTGCCAATAGCACCATTACTGCAGCCACAACATTGATCACTGCAATTGGTGGATTAGGAAATGCTTTCAGTTCAGAAAGATTCACCTGAAGAACAATGATACACACAAAAATTGCACTGTTATTAACCAAATCCAACAGTAGAAGAACAAGATGCGTTAATGCCATCTTGGAAAGATGCTCTCATTCTCTTCCTTTCTTAAAAAAAAAACAGGCATTGGTAGGTAGTGAGGGAAAGCTGTGAGAATGCAATGAAAGTGCAGTTTTGGTGTCTAGCACTCTATAACAATACCTGGAATATTTTTGCTTCCAAAGTTACACAACATTAAAAGTGCACTTCAGGTTCTAGGAGGAAGAATATTAATTACTTCAAATGTTCTATACAGTGGTGCCTCGCTTAGCGATGTTAATTCGTTCTGAAAAAATTGCTGCTAAACGATTTCATCGCTAAGCGAAACACGGTTTCCCATTGAAATGCATTGAAAACCGGATAATCCGTTCCAATAGGAACGAACTGCCGTCCTTAAGCAAAAATCGCCATAGGAAACATTGTTAAGCGAAACGCGGTTCCCCAATTGAAATGCATTGAAACCTATTCAATGCATCTCAATGGGGGGAAAAATACAACAACAAATTAAAAAAGAGTCAGAATAAAGTCAAATTTGGTTAACAAAGTGTTTATTAAGTGCAATAAACTTTAACTTTATAAATAACAGAAAATATTTAAAAAACAGCAAACATGAGGCTGTTTAAACCATCGTTAAACGAAACAGGGGACCCAAAATGTAATTGCTATGTGAAGCATGGTCCCAATCATCGCCAAGCAAAAATCGCCCATAGGGACCATCACTAAACGAAACACAAAAACGCTCCGAAAAAGTCATCGCTAAGTGATTTCATCGCTAAACGGAGCGCCCGTTAAGCGGGGCACCACTGTATGAGAGTTTTCTCTTTTATACATCTCTTTCCCATTTTGTGCCACAGCTAAAACAAATTTTAGTGTGATGCAATCATCACATTTTCAGTGGAGATGGGCACAACCTAAGTCGTGCTGCATCGCATGACTCGTGCTGTGTGGCACCACAGCTGCTGCGCATTCTCTTGGACCACCATCCTGGCCGGCTGCCCCACTCACAAGCCTCCGAGCGCCACTTGGGTCCTCCTCTGTCCCTGACTGCCCAGTCCAGGAAGGAGCTTGGGCTGCCCTTCTCTGTCTCCTTCAGCAGCTGACCATTCAAGCAAGGAAGCAAGATGGGGAGTCCCCATTTATAGCTGTTGAGTGGTCGGCTGCTGGAGGAAGCGGGGAAGGGCAGCAGGAACAACTCCACAGACTGGGCAGTAGGTGATGGAGGATGGCCTGATTGCATGTGGAGACTTGTGAGTTGTCCAGGTGGTTGGAGGGAATGCACGGCAGCTGTAGCATGACACAGCATGAGTCGTACAACGCGGCATAGCTTAAGTTGCGCCCATCTCTAATTTTCAGCTTTTTGCAGACTTAAGGACCACATGAATATAACTCCACATCTGATTACATAAAACAAAGCAACTGGGCAGCGGCCTTAGATCAGTTTCATGGTATCTGATATCCCAGAATTCCAAATTTAAAAAACGAAGAGTCCGTTTGCCAACAAACAACCAGCAATACAGCTACCATACTGCAGTCTAGTTCTTACCTTATTAAGTGTATTTAGAGCTGCAGTAGCAGCCACCAGGGCAGGTTCAGCTTTCACCAGGTCATCTTCACACTCTTTTTGTTTCTGAGACACTTCTGATTGGATAGCAACAACCTATTTGAACACAGAGAATGTTCACAGACTGGACTTTGTTTTCATATGAAACTGTGTAAGACAGTGAAATTTGTGAGATTTGCTTCTAGGATGGGTTGTAACCTCTCAAGTTGTTTTTGTGGCCCTGCCTACTCCCAACCTATCCCTAACTCCCACTGGCACATTTCCAGTAAGAAAAGATGGGGGAACTAGTGCTCTGGAAGTCTCTAGGAATGATAATTCACCTTTTCAATAAAAGAGAGCTAATAACACCATGCTGATTTTTCAGAACTGAAACTGGATCACTTAAGGTTTACTTCTTTGGCATTTTTGCCAGTTTGTACAGCCCCCAGAAGATTCTGGGATGGAAAAAATAGTCCCTGGGTCTGTGGAGGGTACACCCTCCTATTCTAACAACTCCCAGAAATCCAGGCCAGCACAGCTGGTAGTCAAGGCTTCTGGGAATCACAGTCCCAAAACACCTGTGTTACCCAAGGTTAAGAAGTACAGTGGTGCCTTGCAAGACAATTGCCTCACGGGACGATTAATCCGCAAGACGATTGGCTTTTGTGATCACTGTGGCACTTCGCAAGGCAATGTTTTCTATGGATGATTTTCTTAAGACGACAATTTTTCCCCACTGGAAGGCATTAAATAGATTTCGATGCATTCCAATGGGCAACTGCGTTTAGCAAGACGATGTTTTCTATAAATGATTTTCGCAAGATGATTTTTTCCCCCATTGGAACACATTAAATAGATTTAAATGCATTCCAATGGGGAACCGCGTTTTGCAAGACGATGTTTTCACAAGATGACTTTTTCGTGGAATGAATTAACATCATCTTGCGAGGCACCACTGTACTAAACTAGCAAATGGCAAGATAATGCTACTGAAGTAAAAACTGTGTAATTATTTTAGCATTTTAATTTGTTTTTAATTTTACCCATATTTCATATCCATCCACAATTTTAAATTGTGCAATGCTGTGATAAGAATAAAGAAAGAAAGAAAAACAGGCCAGTTTGTGTTATGCAGTGAGTCAAGTGTGGGGAAGTCCTTAATCAATCCAAAGTCAAACACCATGTAAGCCAAATGTTTCAGGTACTCCCTGAATACAGGAAAATTCCTGATACATTTGATTCCTTTAAAATTGATGGTCTGGCTACAGTAGCTTCAGGTATTGTTGCCAGTGTCCTTAGACAGATGCTGCCATGTTCTATCTACAGCACAGTAGCATTAGATCAAGTCAGTTTCACTCATGGGCAGTCATCTATTGCAACTTCATCCTTCTAGGGAGGGGAATTCTGCCCTGCCTCTTTAAATGGGGCCTGTCTATGAGGCTTGGGGATACCGGTGTCTTGCACATCTGGAGAGAATGGGCCTTCTGCCACTGCTCTTGATGGCCCAAGCTCTGCCTCAGCCTACAATAACTATAAGCTTTTCAGCTTCAGTATGGCAGGTCCAAAAATAGCTTGAAGTGGCTACATGTGATTGATGGTCTGTGTGATTCCCACCCCTACTTCAGCACATTGTCTGAAACAGGATTCCTAGTTATACAGTTGCCTTATAAGCCAGAATTGTAAAGCAAAGCAAAACAACATGTGCTGCTTATATACTGCTCCATAGCACTTAAAGAACTATCTGGGTGGTTTATAAGTTCATTATGCAGGCTACATATTCCCCCCACCGGTGAGCTGGGTACTCATTTTACTGACCTCAGAAGGACTGAAGGCTGAGTCAACCTTGAGCTGACTACCTGGGATTGAACCTGGGTTCATGTGCACAGTTTTGGCTGCGGTACAGCACTTTAACCACTGTGCCACAAAGCTGGTAGATACAAGTCAGGAATTGTAAATATCAGCGCAATGGATGAGGGCATAAGTCAGAGGAACGGACTTCAAGAACAATTGAGTTGTTCAATTGAACTAAAGAATCAGAAGCCTTTAAAAACCTGAAGTGCTCAGAGATGACTCCCTGACCTTTACTGTATTACATACAGGCCTGATTCTCAAGTTGCCCATCCATTACATGCTTGAATGAGCTTTGTACTTATTGTTCTTTCATATCATTAAGAGAGCTAAAAGGTTGGAAAAATGCATAATGTAAAGAAAGGTCAAGTGGTAATCATGGTGTGAAATGCTGAAACATGTGTAAGTATAATAATTCTTTAGATTTTATGCTTCCTGGAGATGTAGGTGTTCAAAATTGTACACCTACAAAGGTTTCTTCTGTACTAAATATAGCTCAACAACACTGACCTTTTGCTCCTCTGCATCAGCAATGGCCTTTTCCTTGCTCACTTTCTCAGTCTGAAGCCCTATCTTAGTAATCAAAGCTTCAGCATCCTGATTTCTCAGTTTCAGTTCTGCCTCTTGAAAGGCAAGTTTAGATTTTAAGTCCTCCACCTAAAGCAAGACCACAAAGGCATTAATTTGGTAGTTTGGATATTAGTAATGGTGTGCATGGGCATATATATTAATAATCACATATACTGGCTGAAATCCTGTTGTGCAGCTCTGCATGAGTAATAGTGGTGATGTCTGCTGATTAAAGACTTTAGTGGTTTTGGGATGTATGTAATCATTGCATTTTATGTGAATCTCATGGTCTCCTAAATTGTCTTTGATCAGTGGCAATTTGCCTTTAATCAGCAGTATTATGCCACTGATAAGGGAGGGTTGCTAACCATATAAATTGTTTATGTATACATACACACTTACTAATCATAACAAGACCCTGATTGTTTATGTAAATCTTGACTTACCATTTCTCTCTCTCCCTCTGTGTATTTACACACACACACACACACACACACACACACACACACACACACACACAGAGAGAGAGAGACAGAGAGAGAGACAGAGACAGAGAAGATAACCAGTATTTAAATCACTGGTCTTTTTCTGTAGATGGGGAAATAAGAAATGTAGAAATGTAGATATAAGAAGTCTTTAATTACTGAAAATTGGCTCTGCCTTTGACATCATCACCCTTCTACAGTCACAGAACAGAAACTCAGCCTGTGGCTGAAAACCTGTTGTGCAGCTAAGAATGCACAACAGGAAGGACAGCAGCAGTGGTGGCGACAGCAGCAAACTGCCACTGATTCAAGGCTTCCTTTGGCAGCTGTGAGATGCATGCAAACTTATACAGAATGCAACCGAGTTGCATATTCCCTGAAATCACCAAGGAAGCTTTTAACCAACTTGTCAGTGTTATTAATGTAATTCCTGTCATGTATGTGGAGTTCCATGAAAGGATTTCAGCCATTATATTATTTATTTATTCATCCACCTATCCACACTTTATCCTAAAACTGGGGATCAGTGTAGTACATGACGAGATAACAAGATAGGGTACACATTAAAATGAAACAAAACAAAACAAAACAAAAACCCCACACAGAAAATGGTATTACGTCACAAAGAAATGAACTATATTACATAATTTTTGAAGTATAGAATACCAAGTAAGTATGGTAACAGGATGAGGAGAATGGGAGGCAACTTTTGACCATACCTTCTTTTTAGGGTCTAGAGTCATAATCTTATTAACATTTTTCAGCAAAAATATTTAAAGGATCTGCAGCATCTTAAAGACTACCAATTTCTGTTCATCTTCTGTTCTGCTACATGACACTTGGTTATGTTTCTCTTACTCAAAACTAGGACAGTAAGACCGTAGATAATTGTGTACTATATTAAGAAATAGCAGAAATATAAATCAAATTCTGGGACTTTCATGACATCAGTTGCAGAATATATGGCTCTTCACATGTCATCAAACTACATCTCTTAACATTCCTAACCAGCATACTCAATGGTGTTGTAGTGCAGTATCTGGAGGGTCACATGTTCTCCATCCCTGAATACAAATATTAATTATTTTCACCTGAGAAGCAGTTGTTTTCAGTTTCTGAATGCCATTTACAAGGTGCTCCTTGTGCTGGGACATCTTCTGGATTTTCTTTTCTAGAAGGTTCTTATAAAGCATGATTTGCTCCAGAAAGCTTTTGGGAGTAGTATAGTTATACCTCTTCTCATTCTGCTGAAACTTAGCACTCATCTCATTCACACTGGTGTGGGCGTAGGCCATGAAATGACAGATGGACTCATAAAATTGTGGCTGGAAATAATAAAACAAACATAAAGTAGTTTAAATGCTAAAAGTTAAAAATTCATCTGAATAAAGGGTGCTAAAGGCACCACTGATTCTCTACTCAAATTTCAGAATCAAGGGATCCTATACAACACATTTCTAGTCACATACTGTAATATAAACCCTTGATTAACAAGGGATTATGAGCACAATTACAATTGTGTTGAGGTGGGCAAACCAACATTAACAAACAATGGTCAAATCCTATTGCATTTTTATGCAGCTGGCATACATTTTGATTGCAAACTGCCACAAGTGAAGTAGTGAGTGTGAGAATTTGCTGTTGTGCATCAAGTCACACAACTCAATATACACCATCAAATGCCTACACTGACTTCTTAACTTGCAGCAAATTTGCTACACCAGGGGATGTAACTAACAGGATTTTTGATGGTACAAGAAAGGTGGTAGTAGGGAAGAAAAGATAAAATGCAGATACTTGAAAAGTGTCAAAACCCCAAGGCAGTGACTGGAAGAAGGAAAGGATCTGCTTAATCCCAGTAGTACTAGTGAAATTCCTTTGAATGAGTAGCAACTAGGGATGGGGACAAATCTAAAAACGGATCAGTTTTTCTGACGAATATAGCTGATTTGTCATATATTTGTCGATTCATATTTGTAAAATTTTAAATCAGGATGAATATGGATTGATGAATATTTCCTCGGTTCTATTCGTTTATCCATTCACATTCATCTATACTCGTTACCCCTTTTGGGGTCCTCTCTGAGCTTGCTGGCACCAATTTGAAGCTCAGGCCAATTAGGACAGAGATCCTGGATTGGCATGTCTGGCAGCCATTAGGGCTGCTGAAAGGTGTATCTACTTTTACAGACACTTCATATATGCTTTTCCCGTCCGGCCGTTCCCCACTTCTGTTCATGCTCTCTGGAGTGAGAATAGTTGCTGCTCACTGGCTTGCTGGTGCACTTGCGGTTTCACTTTTGTGGCAGCAAAGCAAAGACTTATATTTTTCTTTTTCATCATCATCCATCAATCATCACCAACTTTACTGGTAATTTGGGGAGGGATTTCAGGTAGCTTAGGCTACATCTTCTGAAGGGCTTAGTTTCATTTCAACTTCAAATCAATCAAAACTTATTTTTCCTGGAGGCTTGTGTGTGTTTATTGTCGGGGGGGGGGGGACTGTTGTTGTGTGACTGTGGGATCTCTTTTCCTTTATATTCAGTTTTCAAAAGTTCATTTTAGAGAGGCTTCTGTCTCTCAGGGAATTTGGTGGGTGGCTGGAGTGTAACTTAGCTCGCAGGGCTTTTCTTTTTTGGCTTCTCTGCCACAGTGGGTCAGGGGGCGAATTTTCCTAATTACATTATACTGAGGGGGGGTCTTTGTTTAGGCAGGCAGGTCACACTTTAGTAAAAGAATTACTAAACTGTAATTACTAAAGAGGAGAGAACTTCTGACTGGCATAGGTTAAACTACATCAGTTCTGCAATCTGAAGCCAGGCGTTATGGTGATGGGGTGATGTGCAGACAGCCTTTGGGTGGGGCAGACCGAGGCTGGCCCTCTTTGCATCCAAGCTTAAACCCTCTCTTGGCACACCCAGAGCCTGTCCCAGCACCCCCGGGACGTGCCGAGAGCGCCAGCCAACCCTCTTTTGGCACACACAAAAGCCTGTCCTCATCCCCAAATGTGGTAAGAGGGCCAGCCAGGCCTCTTGGCAGTTGCCACACCTAAACCCGGTCCTGGAATCTTGAATGTGCCAAGAGGGTAAGCCTGTCTCAGCCGCCCAAAACCTCCAAGGGCTATCTTTATCATTTCCAGGTGGTCTCAGCAGCCAAGTTGCAAACACCCCTCCCCCAGATTTCTAGTTCTAAACAAGCATCTTTGTTTGTTTGAAGGTTGTCAGCAAGTCTAGTTAGACGGTGGTGGTGAGCAGCAGGTGAGTTTCCTAGGCCTGTCTCAGACCCACCCAAAGCCTGTCCGGGCACTGCCCCATTGCATGGCTTCAGGTTTCAGAGCATCTGTTTCCGACAGCCCCATGGCCCAATGTATTAACTGCTGTTAGTAGCACCTGGCTTGGACCCTTTTCTCCTGTTGGTGCTACTGATTCCCCAAGAGCCAGGCTCTGCCCCCCCCACAAGCCTGTCCAGGTGTCCTCCATACCAAGATGAACAACAACAACAGCACCTATAACAAGCTCAGCAGCACTGCAGTTTAACCCATAGTGCCACTGTCTACCTTGCTGCCAACTTCCTCAGTGCCCGATGGGTCCAAAAGTCTATGTTGCTGGCTACATGACAACTTTCCAAGTCCTGCAGCTCCTTCCACTTCCAAAAGGCCTGCATGCTCATTCCAACTTCCTCAGCCTTGATTTTCAAATGCTGCTTGCTGACTTCAGCGTCCTACCCTCCTCAGGTGTCCCCGTGCCAAGAGGGCCAGGTTCAGCCCCGCCTAAACCTGACCAATGTGCTCCCTCCTCCTGAGATGTCATGTGTGTGACATGTCCCTCCCTATCTCCAGAATCAGTATCCACTGATTCATTTATTCTGAAAAATTTTGGCAATGTATATAAGTATTTCATGATTCCAGCCTCCTTGGGCTTTATTCCAATTATTCATGCCTGTTCATTCTGGCCTCCTCGCCTTCTCTACTGCCCCAGAAGGCTGGCAGAAGCTGGGAGAGAAGCAATGGGACATAGTTCACCCTGTCACACGGATTCAAACTGCAGTGCTGATCTGATGGACAAGCCCAGTGGCTCAGCAGTTTAACCCGCCGTGCCACAGTCTATGTTGCTGCTATGTGCAACCTGTGCGGGCGTACCCCCCATCTCACCGGGCACCAATTCCAGCCTCCTTGGGTCATGTTGGCCCCAAATCCTGCATCCCTCTCCAGCTGCCTTGGGCTTGTCTGCTGCTGATTCTGCCCTGGGCTTGCCTGCTGCTTATCCTGTGCCAAGAATCGGGCCAAGGGCCTTCCAGATCTTGACTTCTGGGTGAAGTTGGCTCATCGGGCCAAGTTCTTTCTTTCCTGCCTGCCTGCCTGCCTGCTTATTAGTGCTCCAAAGTCCACTCGGGCTTCATTCCTAATTCCTGACTGTTCATTCCAGCTTCCTACTGCCTCAGGTAGGCAGAACCTGGAACAAACTACGGGAGCTCAGCTCACCCTGTTCTGCACGAGAAGCCCAGCGGCCCCATGGATTAACTGCCATTACATTGGTACATAACCACCATTACATAATATTTAACACCCTATTCATCTGCTGTTGTTGCTGCAGTTGTGCAACCTCAGTTTCTTCTTGGGGGCAAACTCAACTACTTTTGTGCTGAAGAGGACAAGAGTCTTCTTTCCTTCTGCTTCCTTCCTCTTGCCTGTGCCTCTTCGTTTTCCTCTGCCCCCGCCCCCCCAAGCCTGTCTGGGCTTCCCCATGCCAAGAGGGCAAGGCTCTGCCCCACCCTGTGCCGTGTGGTAAACTCTCCTGGGGGGACCCAATTTGTGGGTAAATAACTTGGAGTTCCGATATCCAATCTTCTCCAAAGTTGGCAGGCGTGTTGGGAAATGACATAGGAAGTGCCGTAGTGATTCTGGAGTCTCTAAGTACCTGGGGAGAGATTTCCTGGAGGTCCTGTTTGTGACTATATAACTCAGGGGTCCATGAACCAATGTTCACCAAACCATCAGGAGTTGTAAAAATGTGTCTGAGGAAGCTTCCCTGCAAATTTGGTGTCTCTAGGTCATTGGGGACCAGTGTTATAGCCATTCAAAGTCCAGACATTGATTCATCAATTCGTCAAAGAATATTCATATATTGATATTTGTTGATACATTAACCTTGATGAATAATGGATCAAAATGAATTGCCATTTTTTTATTCGTCCCCATCTCTAGTAGCAACCAAAAGCAGAAAGAACTATCAAAAAATCAGGTTGTTATGCTACCTCTGATGAATTCTGAGGCAAATTAATCTAGTAACTGTGTGATTTTATTTAATCTACTTGGTTCAGGAAACAGCAGGGAAAGGGAAATGGACTATGAAGTATCACTGGAATGGATTCTACTACAGTCTTTAGCCTACAATAATTAAGGGAATAGTGTTGAAAGTGTTTCTTTCATCTGTCTAAAAACACTTTATGCAATACTATACAGTACTGATACTATATTCAACAACATATGCAACATATATTCCAGTCAAAGTTATACTATAAAGTTTTTATTTACTGTGCTATGTTTTTACTTGGCAACTTTAATTATTTAATTATTTAATTATTAACTGCTTCTACTTTTTGCATCTAGAGTGCCATTTTAATTCTGGATTTAAATAAACATTTATATTTTTAGAATGATGACTGCACAATTGGCATAAAGCACGTAAGTACACATGAAGATAAGGACTTGAACATAAGAACTTTCAAAAGTACCTATTTATTTCTAAAACTTTCACTTTCAGTGTATGTGTACGTGCACTATGAGTGTAAGAATTTTTCAGTTTGTCCTCTGTGACTTCTACCATACTTAACTTTCTAATTTGTGAAATCACATCTCCTTCATGTTAATGATTATTTATTGCATTCAGTGCAAGATGTACCCAGTTCAATTAATCAGGGGAAACTTAAAAATCAATTAATATGAATTAAATGAGCTCCAGCAACTCTTAGAAAAGTCACACGTAATTTACCAAAGCACTGTCAATAATGCTTAGACATCTTCTGGAAAATTACTCAAAAGTGATTGTGGATACAGCTAAACGTTTCCAGCCAATATAATTAATGTTACAAAGAGGTTCATTTAGACAACTTGTAATTTATCTCTAAAACAAAACTTATTCTTGAGTGTGGCTTCATTAGCAAGAGTTGCCCTTATGTTTGAGTAATGGGATTGATATAGAAATGCCGAAGAATCACAGTAACTGGGTGCAAAGTTACAAAACTATTGTCTTAAAGGAAGGAGTCAATGCATATTCAAACAAATTTTGGACAGAGACCAAAATCTATGTGAGACCTTAAACTCACAGTTTTCTCTTTTGCTCCCTCTCTCCTTCTCTTTTTCGCTCTCTGTCCCATGCACACACACACAAATACAGACACATGAAGGGAACTTCCTTACATGGTGACTGGCCTCTGCCCAGCCATGATCCTTATGAGAAATCTTTAGGCAGCAGTCCCAGAAAGCCTTTGATAAAAAGAGTTTCATTTGCAAATCACCCAGGGTAGTAGAGGGTTCCGGTAGAGCTGGAAGTGGCCTGAGACAACTTGTCCCAATGGGGCAAAATAACTATTGTTATCACGCTTAACAAAATGGCACAGCATGGGAGGCATGCTGAGCCAGAGAGCAGCTGGCTGTAATTCATACTGTTTTTCAGAAAACTCTAATCGTTCAGAGCAGACCTCTTTGATGATTGGTCTTCCCTGCATTTTCAATTTGTCACTTTCTCTTATGATAAGGTCAGCAGTGACAGCACTTCCTGACATTAACAGCTGTGGCTTCTAAAAGGGTCATTGTGGAACTACTAATTGCAGTAATTTCATTAGCATAAATTATTTATTCTGCCAAGGTTTTTCTGGTGTTTTGTTCAATACTACACCTTTTTTTTTCAATATCAGCTTCATCAAGCAGAAAGGCAAACAATATGATTACTGCTAATTTGACCCCTTTGAATATAATCCTCCTGAAAGGCACCATTTTTATTTAACCTCAATGTAAAGAATAACAGCAAGTTGATAGCCAATACTATCATATTCATTGAACTTTTAAAGTATGTCCAATAAAAACTGGACAATACTTCCCCTGATATTTCAAAAAATCTGTCCATGTGTGTCCACATCTCACTAATCCATCTTTAGGAATGAACCTCCAAATAGAGATTGAACTTCAAAATGTATTTCCAACAATGCAAAAGGATGAGGTGTGGATGACAAAGAAACAACCCAAAAAAAACACAACTTGGGCCCAGCATCTGTGTCTCTGTGTGCAGTATGCTTCTGCATCCTGAACGCATTACGAAAAAGAGACTGGATGCTGTCAGCTCATCACTCATTTGACATGGAGGTCTGGATTCTAGTGTTTTCCACCCACATTCTCTACCTCTAACATTGAGCAACAAACATTAACTTGGAGAATCCTACAGAATCAAATGCATGCACCCGCTCACCTCTTGCCTTTTTGTGGCAAGGATTTCTGCACTGAAGCCAAAGGCCTCCTTTTTTACTTCATCACGGGAGAAGTTTAATGCATATATAATCACTATGTAGGGTACCACTTCTTCCAGCACTGATATACACTGGTAATCCCATTGTCGTGGGAGCTCTAGGTGCCCATTTCTTCTTGTCCTCCTTGTGGGCAATAAACCTTTAAGCAAGATGCAGTGCTTCACTGACATTTCATTCACCTAAACCTCAAGGCAGGCCTGCCTGGCTGCCTGCTGGCCTGCCTGCCTTCTTTCCTGTCTCAGTAAATGCAATTACAATGCTTTTGTAAATCTTGGGGCAGGGCCAGTAAGAAATTAAATGTAGGCTCTACTAATGAATTTAATTATAGATCTTTAATTTGTTGTCACCAGTTTAGATAACATGGTGCCCATACACTAATGACCATTATATGTGGTCAGCTACACTTTAGCAAATGGAAATAAAAGGTTTCCCTCCAGAAATCTAAGCTCAGCTTGCACAGATAGCCTGCAAAACAAGACGCGCACGCACACACGCACGCACGCACAAACAGTTCACATCAATCACTCCTTAGCTGACAGAAAACTCTGAACAGGGCAGCTTCTCTTTCATAGAAGTTGTCTTGTATCTATTCATTGGGCTGTTCAATATCCTCACACACAGTAAATGTTAATTTTTCACCAAAAAACTTTTTCCCTTATTTTCATAGATTCCACTTTTGGGGATCCAATTTAGCAGGGGAGAGCAGCCCACTGACTACTTGTGGCTCACAGCTATTATACTATCATCTAAAAGGTCCCTCCTAGTCTTGTGCCCCTCCATTTTTTCGATAAAAATCAACAGGATTTTCTGCTCCTAAAGGCCTTTGGGACTGGTGTTCTTTGCTTTATGTAGGTCAAGGGATGTACTAAAGTCCTCCAAATTCAAATAAACCCCAACATTAAAACCAGAAGTGTCAATCTGGACACTTTTGCTATGAGATTTCTATATTTTTTTCAGCCATTTCCGGGCCTAGTGGGGTTTGTGATGCGTATGAACATTTTGGTCCCAGACCTCTCAAAGTTGGCCACCACAGCAATAAGGACTTGTTCCACCTAAAGCTCCACTGAAAACTAACCCTAACCCCCCTGCCCACCCAAAAGGAGTTTGAGTACCACATATAATTGTTATTCAAATGAGCAGGAAACGGAGAGCGAACAGAAACGGAGAGCGAACAGAAGGATTAGATGTAGAGAACACTGACTTGATTTTTACTGGATGGGAAGGATCTGCCAAAAGATAGGAAAATGTTCAGGTGGCCGGGCTGATCTTAAAGAAAGCCTAAACACTCTGATTGGCAAAACGTGATGGGACTCTGGGTGCTCAGATTGGTGAAAACTGACGGGATCCTAGATTAATATTAATTCACTTTTCAATGGCTACAGTTGATTCTATTGCATAAATATAATAATGCCAGTACAATTCAAAATTAAATTCCAAACTTAAGTGGGTTTTAGTACAGCAATTTCAGTTGTATCATTACTAGAATGTCCCCTAATTTTATCTGTATGCATTTATTAATCATTTTTATTTTCATGTTTTAATAATGATCTCTTATATTCAACGGAAAGAAAAATCAACTTGGCACCAAAATGTATTAAATACAGTAAAGGAAAAATGTGTTCTGATGAAAACATATAACAAGTATAAACAGTAAAGATGCCTAAGCATCTCTCTTGATGAAGGAATACAATGAGATGTGCAGTATACCACATATAATATGTACACTGCACATATTGAGATAATGTATCTGCTTAATACAGTGGTGCCCCACTTGACGACGATAATCTGTTCCAGGAAAATCACTGTTAAACGATATCGTTGTCAAGCGAAAATAAAAAACCCATTGGAATGCATTGAAAATCGGTCAATGCGTTCCAATGGGGGAAATACCTCATCATCCAGCAAAGATTGCCCATAGAGAACCGCCAATCAGCTGTTCAAAATCGCTGTAATGCAAAGCTTCCCTCCGGAAAGCAGACATTTTGAGAAGGGAGGGAAGCCATTTTGTGGAACCGGAAAAATAATCGTATAGCGAAAAAACGGTTCACGAAGCAGGCTCCTAATCAACATAATGCAGATTTCCCCCATAGGAACCATCGTTCTGCGATCGCAATAGTGATCACAAAAATTTCATTGTTAAGCGATTTCAACATCATGCGGGGTAAGCGTATAGCGGGGCACCACTGTATATTGGATGGCAAAAAGTAGCATTTACTTTTAAAGGAACAGGAATTACTTTTGCCTTAGTAATGTGACACAGGTGAGGGTTACTTTTTCTTCAACTTTCCCTCTTACTAAGTGCAGCCAGTTAGTCTGTTTCTTAATAGCGAACTTCAGAAAACATTATAGCAACTTCTTCTCTATTAAATGTCAGTCCTAGGAAGTTTTTCTCAAAGGAATATGCAAACACTCATCTTGATATTTATACTTCCTTTCATGTACTAGAACAAGATAAATACAAGTAATTAAAATATAATTACATTAAATCACAGGGAAACCCACATAGTTAACAGCAAATACCTGTGTCACAATACTACCTACAAATCTGTAACAATCTACAATCTGTACCTTGCCTGGTATAAAAAATAAAGACAAGTCTCTCTGTGGCCAGTAGATGTCATTGGTCACTCTCTGCACTATCCCAAAAACTACTCAATTGCTCAGTGGTGGCAATAAAAGCACTAAAGGAATGAAAGCTGCATTTTAGAAGCAGCAGCACTAAGTTTTCCCCACCCAACACTCTATGACTCTGTTCGCATAATTCTGTATCACCAGTTTTAAAGGAAATGTATATTTTGAAAAGTATTGATGTCTCTTACAAGAAGGGGTTGCTTTAAAATGACTATCCATATTGGCTCCTTACAGATGTAGTAGGCAATTTAAAATATTCTATGCTTAGTGAATCTCTCCTCAACTATGTCAATTTCTAGAAGCTGAGCCCTTTTAGATCTACCTAATAAGGTAAAGCCAGTTTATACACTTATCTAAAGCACTGAAACAGCTGTTAAGACTTGACTTCCATTGGCTGCATTTGCAATATTTCAACAGGGATTGCCTGCCATGAAATTCTCTTTTAAAGCAGTGGATAGTAAGGCATCATTGCTCCATCCAGCATTCTTGAAATTTAACGCTTCTCATTGTCAGAAATCCTTACATAACTTGATGGCATGGCTGCCATTTCAGATCAAAACATTAGGATCTTAACACAAAATTATAGCTAACATTATGAAACGGTGCTGCTGTGTTTACCATCATACAAATTTTTCCAAAGTGCTGTTAAACTACATAGTAAAATGAAGCCCTTCAACCCCAAGACTGTCATGTTCTCTTTGGTCTTTGTCATCATACACTTATCAATGTTAAGTCATTAACATTTCTATTTCCTCACTAGTTAATCACACTGATGTAAATCTTGACCTTTCATGAACTTCCCCTTTCTGGTGAAAGCTGATCTAGGGGGATGGTCAAATGAGAGACACAGACACACCACCTTGGATAGTAAAAAGCCTTTCTTTTATTAACATTTCTCCACTTGGCTCTTTATCAGTCTGATAGAATAACAGACTAATGAAGTTGGAAGGGGCCTATAAGGCCATTGAGTTCAACCCCTTTCTCAATGTAGAGGAATACAAATCAAAGGATATCTGCCAGGTGGTTGCCTTTTGACCAGCAGAGCTAGGAATCATCATAGAATCATAGAATAATTGAACCGCAATGGGCATATAAGGCCATAAAGTTCACACCCCTGCTCAACACAGGAATCAATTCAAAATGTACCTGACAGTTAGTTGTCTAATTTTCTCTTGAATGCCTTCAGTGTTGGAGCACTCACCACCTTCTAAGGTAATTGGTTCCATCGCCTTACAGCTCTAACAGTTAGGAAGTTTTCATGACACTTGATTCTTTTCTCTTTAGTTTTCCTTTTCCCCATCTTGAACTTCTAATTTGTTGATTAATTATGTGATTGTTTATAATGACTTTTTAACGATGTTTTATAATCCCTTGTAAGCCGCCCCGAGTAGACTCGGTCTAGAGGGGCGGGGTATAAATCAAATAACAAATAAAATAAAATTATATCCACCAAAATATGACTTCCTGTAACTTGAGCTCATTGTTATGTGTCCTGCACTCTGGGATGATCTGCACTTCCTCTGAATGACAGGCTTTCAAGTACTGTATTTTTCCATGTATAAGACACTACTTTTTCATAAAATCATTACCCTAAAAATTGAAGGGCGTCTTTTGCACGGAAGTAAGCTGAGATAGCCAAGGAGAGAACAAAAGAGCACATACCTTGCCTCTGTAAACAGGCTTCCTTTAGTTATGAGGCTTAGCTTCCTACAGTCAGGAGAATTCGCTTCTTCCAATCATGAGCCTTATGGAACTGATGTCAGCTGAATCTGAGCAAACCAATTGGAACACACCTCCTTGGAGGTGGAGCCTGTAGGCTCAAACTCATAATGTCTAATATTCTGAGCCCAGACGCTGAATCTTCAAAGCTAGATTTTCTTAATTTTTGGGCTAGTAAAGAGGGGGGAGGTCTTATAAACAGGTGTGTGTGGTATAAATGAAAAAATACAGTATTTGAAAAGTGCTCTCATATATCCCCCAGTCTTCTTTTTTCAAGGCTAAACATGCCCAGTTCCTTCATTTTTCTTCATAGGGATTGGTTTCCAGCCCCCTGATCATCCTTGACACCATCCTCGGAACTTGTTCCAAATTGTCAGCATTCTTCTTGAAGTACAGTGCCCAGAACTGGTCACAGTACTCAAGATGAGGCCAAACCAGAGCCAAATATAGGAGAACGATTACCTTGCAGGGTCTGGAGACTATACTTCTGAGTGCAGCCTAAAATAACCTTTGCCTGTTTTGTAGCCACATGACACTGCTGGCTCATATTCAGCTTGTGATGTACAACAACTCCAAGATCCTTCTCACTTGTAGTATTGCTGAGTCGGGAATCTCCCATCTTGTAACTGTGTGTTTGGTTTCTCTTTCCTAGGTGCAGTACTTTGCACTTGTCCCTGTTAAATTTCATTCTGTTGTTTTCAGCTCAGTGCTTGAGCCTTTCCAGATCATTTTGAATTTTGTTCTTGTCTTCTAGGATGTTAGCTATTCCAACTAATTTTATGTCATCCACATTCACTGACCCCTCATCCAAGTCATTAATAAAATGTTAAAGAGCACTGGGCCCAAAATTGAGACTTGTGGTACCCCACTTGTTTCTTCCACCCAACTTGTAAAGGAGTCATTAATCATCATCCTCTGAATACAATTCTATAGCCAACCGTGTATCCACCTGACAGTTGTTATATCCAGCCCACAAGTAGTTAGCTTGCTAATCAGAATATCATGGGGCACTTTGTCACATGCTTTGCAAAGTCAAGATATACTATGTCTACAGCTTTCCTTCTGTCTATAAGGGAGGTTACCCGATCAAGAAATGAGATTACGTTAGGCCCTGATCATATGAAGGGAATGTTCTCTGTTTATCCCTCAATTAGCCTGTTGCTTTTTTTTCTGGTCACACGACACAGAGCCAAAATCAAGACATTTTCCCCCATCGCCAGGAGGATTATGTTATTTTGTACCTTTGTTGTACTGGTGTATTCTTTACTGGGATTGCCAATGTGCATGCCCTTCTCCGCTTCTTTTCAGAATCAAAGCCAGGAAGGTGGCTGCCATTAGATTATTGCTAAGTAATTTTTTTTAATTCTATGGTAAGATACATTGAAACATTGCTATGCCAATGTCACAGGGGTGTGATTGCCAGTACTGCCACGTGAATATCTCAATTTCATTGTGTGCAGTGCATTTCTGCAGGAGCAGTCAGTACAACAGAGGGGCACTTTCCTAAACCGAAATCCCTTCCCAATCAATAATCCCTCTAATTTCCACACAGACCCTGTGTGTGAGTTCACCCCACTCCCATGTGGGGTTCCATTGTGACCAAAATGAAAGGGGCTGGAAACAATTGCTGTAGGTGCACAGGGAACAGGGGAGGAGAAAAACTGTCTGGGGAGGGGTACAAAGTCAAGCACGCCCATGTAGTCACGCACCTTAGAGGGAGTCTTGTTTCTGATAAATCAATGTATCAAAAATATCAGTTTATATATTATATTATATTATATTATATTATATTATATTATATTATATTATATTATATTATATTATATTATATTATATTATATTATATTATATTATATTATATTAAAAATCATATTACATTTATATATATAAATCAAGGGTTCCCCTGAAGCAAGAGAGAAAATATATCGGTAGCATGGTGTAGCCAGCCATAACAATTTGTATAGGAGGAAATAAATTGGTATTGCTAAAAGTTCTTGGGATGTTCATCCTGGAATATAAACCACATGACCACGATTCAGTACAGCAGAGGTATGGAGAGTATTGGAAGAAGTAGAAAACATTTCCCTCATGTGACCAGGGCCTTAGTCTAGAAGGATTTGTTCTTGACAAATCTGTGTTGGCTTCTAGTTATTACATTGTTTTCTAGGTGTTTGCATAGTGACTGCTTTATAATCTGTTCCAGAATTTTCCCTGGGATTGATGTCAGGCCAATTGGTCTGTAGTTCACAGGTTCCTCCCTTCTGCCCTTATTGAAGAAAGGGACAACTTTAGCCCTCCTCCAAGCATCTGGCACCTCACCCATTTCCCATTATTTCAATAAAATAATGGACAGTGGTTCTGGGAGATCTTCAGCCAGTTCCTTCAATATTCTTGGATGTAGTTCATCTGGCCCTGGATATCTGAACTAATTCAAAGTAGCAAGGCATTCCTTGACTATTCATTTATCAGTCTCTGGCTGCAGTGCTATCCCCTCCATTTGCAGTTCACATTTGTTTTGAGGGTCATAGTCCATCCTTTGGGAAAAGACTGAGCTAAAATAGGAACTGAGCAACAGTACGGAGAAAACTTTATGGAACACAAAGCTGAGCTGCTTTCTACGCCTTCATCATGACAGCACACAATTTCAAGTTCATGAAACTTACTAGTTATTCTATGTCAGCAATTAGCATGTGAATATTTAGAACTCTGTTATCATTTTAGAGCTAAAATGCAGAGCTAAAAGGGCCCCTATGGATTAGAGATGGGTGTATTCATAATTGTATACCCAAATACGAATATCCCCCCACAGGTGGAAGTAATGAGGGTTAGCCACTCCTGGCAGGAGGTGTGATGACAAGCCTCTGCCAGGTCACAGAGTGGCTAATCCATTGCGGACAATGGCACAATAGGAATGCTCTGTCCAGCTCGCATCAGCAGCGGAATGGTGAGTGGACCCTCGTTATTTCCACTTTGGGAAGGATATTCATATTCATATATAGATACAAATACCCCTATCTCTACTATGGATTATTGAGTCCAGCCTGTCAAGAAGCCACAGTGTGGAATTGAACTCCCAACCTCTGTCTCCACAGTCAGATGCCTAAACCACTGAGCTGTATATCTTCCCTACATCCATCTGAACAAAAATATGAAAGAAAACAGAGAAAATGTTCAGAATTCAAGAGGCTATTTAAAAGGCCATTTGAGTACTCAAATTTTTACCTAGTGGCTGAACTTTGTCCACCGTATTTTACCTTTACAAAACTTTAAAGACTGAAAAAGTAAGTAAATCCAGATTGTAGAACCGTGTTGCAAAGTCACACCCCTGGTTTTTGATATGCCGATGTAATTATCTAATTTTATAGGAAAGCATAACTGAAGCCCCTCAAGAGAAATTACTTGGTTTCAAATGGAGCTCTAATAGTTCATGAAAAGAAATTAGGGTCCTTGTACATGTTGCCTTTTCAAAACAAAAAACTTTTCAGATTTTTCTTTTTTTCAAATTCTCTAAAACGATGGCTGGTGAACTGGCTGCACTGTTTTTATAGGAATACAGTAACCACAGTGAACTTGGCAAAGTGAAAATGAGGACAAATATTTGAAGAAACAAAAAGGAACCCCCTCTCCAACTTGTTCCATTATTTATCTTCCAGAGAGCGATACTGTTTTGCATATGACTGATGAGCTTGAAACTCTGTACCTTAATCCCAGACGTCCCTTCAATGAACCTCCTGCTGACGGACTGCAGGGCCTCCTGCGGCCACTCGTGAAACCAGTCAATAGCTGTGCAGTTAACTATGGCTGGGAACTTCCGAGCTCTAACTCTCAGCGTGGAACCGACAGGAGAGAAACACAGAATGATCTGTGCAAACGAAGAAAGTAAAGGAAAGAGAAAGGGAAAGGGAAGCATTACATTGTGATCAAAGGAAAGAATGCAGTCATCGGTGCCAGCAGTGAGTCATTGCAATCAGGTTCACAAACCAAAATGCAATCTACCTTGCAGTTTAAGAATTTAGTCAAATTAGGATTTTACATCCAGAAAAGGGGACTTCTTGTCCACTGCACTGTGCTTTGTAGTTGGTGCTTCACCAAATTCTGCCCAATTGTGGGTCATTTCCCCATGCAGTTGAGTATCAGTTAATAAACCCCATAAGCATTAACCAGCAATACAAGCGTTGAACAAAACTCAGATCAAAGTAGCTCAGTTGCATATAATACCATTTCGTTGGTCTGATCCTATGTAGTTTCAACATAAAGAAAATTATAATATTTTTGTTCCTCTTTGGGTATGGATTTGCTGTCAACATAAGTACTATGACTACCATTTCTCAGAGCTTCATTACTTGGAAACAAGTCCAATAGATGTTTAAAATAATGTATTGCTGAGTGAGTGGGCTCAGAACGGAAGCCTTATATGACTTTGTCTCCTGACATCACTCCTGGTTATCTTGCAGATGTTTTCCAATGTGTTCACTAATATCTTCTACAGCATGTGTTGTCTGCTTCATAGTCCCTTAAATAACTGAATTGATGCTTCCCATTGCTGCCTCTGGAAATACTAATTTTGCACAGTGGGACACCTGTAAAGAAGCAGCAAGGCAAGGCACCAACACAAATTTGAAAGCATTTTTTAAAAGCTTTAAAAATAAAATAACAAAGTCATGGGTGAAATTTAAGAGAATAGAAAAGAAGATGGAAGGAAAAATATAATTTTAGAATTGAGATTTAGGGTGTGCCATGATTTATGCTTTACAGCCAAATATCATGAAAGAAAAATCTTATACATCGCCTACTCTGCTTGAAATAACAATGCAAGAAATAGGAGAACCAAGGGATGTAAGTGATAGCCCAGCTTTGAAAGGAGGAAGGTGTTACATAACCTGTGCACAAAGCCAATCAATATGGAAGATAGTATATCCATTTTAAAAATAAGCAAGCTTTTCATGTGCAGTTGAATAAACATGAATCCACACTAGTCTTCTAGCACTCTTAAATCTGAAATACACCAACCTATATTTTAAATCTGAAATACATTATGCCTATTTTTGACAATAGAATTTGAGAAAAAAATTGACAAAGTGAAAAGACTGGGAATAGTATATCTAGAAGGCACAGTTTATGAAGGTGTGCCAAATGCACTGGGAATATTTACTACATGTGCAAAACTTTATAGGCTTTGGAAATATTTTTTATAAAGTCTACATAAAAGTCCATAAGATTATCAGCATAATTCAACAGTATGCAATGAAATTTCATGTAATTGGCATGAGTTTGGCAAACGCAATTCAACTGCTAGCTGATAGGCTGAAAGAGTTCTACATTAAAGTTAAATTGTTACTTTAAAATTAAAAAGACTTATGTCTTAAACACAAGCTATAGGTTGTCAAAGACAGAAGAGAAAAATATGGTCTTCAATAATTCTGGAGGTTTACATCTTAAACAAACCAACTGTTCATCACTAGGTGAACATAGGTTTATTAATTAGTAACTGCAAAAATACTGCTGCTTACTTTCAGCTGTAGCCGTACTCTATCTATAAAGAAGCTCCAACAGTTTTCTCTGGTATCAATAAGACCAAGCCCTCGTATTTCAGACTTAATTCCTGCAATTATATCATCCATGTCTTCATCAGTGAATAGGTCTGGAACCTCTCCTGCATTAAAAAAAGATTTAAAAGGGGAAGGATTGGGGCACCTCTGTAATTACAAAATAAACACAAATGAATCGCGAGCTTCAATCAGTCTCTGTTTTGGCTTAAACTCACATTTGAGTTGATTTCTGAATGACAAAAATTAAGCTAATAACTCTAGTTATGGGTGAACTCATAAACATTATATCAATTCACTATATTTATAAACTTTTCTATTAGTTTTATGGATAGCCTTTCTCTGTATCTTTAAGAATAAGACAGCATAGAAATATATTTCAAAATCTCATATGCTAAGTAATTGTCCACTTCCTCCAAAAGTAAAAGGAACTCTATTATTCACTCTGTCCCATTTCCTTTTAGAAATTAAAGGGTCTCACACAATCCTAAATCAGAAATTACAAGTGTAGACACCATTATAGCTTGCAAAACATGTTTATCTATAATGTTCTTAAAAACTGATGTTACTCTAGATTTCTCTACTTTTATGACAATCTAGCAAAGAGTATATGGATATACTTAGTTTCCAAATAAAAGGAGAAAATCTGTTGAAATCACCACTCATACTATGATACAGATATATTATGGATATACTGTATTATACAGATAGATTGATGTAATGTATTGATAGGAGCTACTTTTTCCTTTCCCCAGCTGTTACGTTAGTCATTTCATTGTAAATGACGTGAACTAATACTAAAGAAACACCAAGAACAGCAATTATGCCTGTGTAATACACGCCTTTGATAGCAGCTTCTTGGAAGCAACACTGTTTGCTTTTAAACAAGGTGCAGTGCTAAAATTAAGGAAGAGTTCATACACACTTTCCCCAAAGGACACTCCACCCACATTAGAAAACATTGCAAAGACAAATAATCCAATTTTTAAAGTTCATTGAAACAGCAGATAATTTGTCATTGGAAGGATCTTTCAAGAAATGTGTAGGTCTAATCACCTGATGCCAACAAGTCATTAATCAGCACAAGAAAGCGTTCATCTGGAACCTGAGCATCTGTCAGCAAAAACACAGTGGGAATGTTCTTGGCTCCTGTCTTGATATACAGATTGGCAAGATCTACCTTTTTTTAAAAAAAAGAGGCAATCGTTCATGTTACAGTAAAATATCAAAACATGAAGGGGCAAAGGGGTAACAGGGTTGAAATGCATGTAACTGGAAAGTAACACACTGCTGCTCTGAACTTTATTTTCTCATCTCCAAACCCTCAACATGATTTAGCTTTTTCCAGAGGACCTTTAAAAAAATTGGAGGCTCCCCCTACCCACCCAAAGATAACAGGTGATCTGATAAAATTACCGGATGATTGCAGAGTGAATACTAGTATTCTGAAAACGGATATGAATGCTATGCCAAACTATTGCTTGTCAATAATGCCTTTGTTTAATCAATACTGGCCGTATCTTTTCCCACACACTGGCCGAAATCTTCTTGTGCAGCTTTGCAAAAGGCGTCACTTTTCGAGGTGAATTACTGGTGATAATGCTTACAGAGGTAATAATGCCTACAGAAATTTATTAACCTTAACCAAAAATGGTACATTATTTGCATAACTGCACAACAGGATTTCAGACACTAGTTTTATTTTGAGGGGCAAAGCTAAAATTAAATTCACAAGTATGCAGCACTCGGGCTGGTCTAGGTACCCAATCAGGCTTCCTGCACAAATCCTTGGGGATGGATGTCTGTGCAAATGTCCATTAAACATTATCTGAGCTGTATGGGAATACTTTGCTGAATATAAACATATCCCATGCAGTTATGAAAATGTGTAAATTGCCCTGCTACATGGATGTATTTAACTGTATGTGTCTTTCCCACAGAATCTGTATACCCTAACCTGGTGGGGTGCTGATTGTTTAATTAGCTGAACCAGTAGCTGAAAGATTTGGATGCAGTTTTCTCTCTACATGGTATCCACAACTTCATGGATAAGGGATAAAGTAATACACCACACAGTAAAAAGTATCTTTAAAAGATACATTAGTATTACATGAATTACAGGATATGTAACTGCATATTTATCCCTACGATAATTTCTTTTGCATTCCTCTCTGAAGATAAGCAGATACCACAACCTGATATCCGAAGTTCCTCTAAAACTCAAAGAAGCAGAACAGCAGATGGTCAACTACAAATACAGTGAATGTCAAACAGACCAAGATTTTAAAGATTAGACCAGTGATAGTCTACGGTGCAAAGAAATCCTAAATTATATCTTTCACTAGCTCGTGAGAAATGCTTTTGCAGTAGTATTAACAAAGCTGTGTGCCACTTATTTGAGGCTCTCCTCACTCTTTGTGGTTCTGGTGTTCTTTCATGCATTTTGATAACCTGCTTAATATATCTCTTCACTAATTTGCTTGAATGTTGAAGGGGCAGGCACAATGGTGCACAAGTACAATTGCTCCAAACACAAGAGGGAAGGTTTTGATGAAGCATATCAAAGAAGAGAGACATAATATTTCCTGTCCTGCTTTTAACTTCCCTCTTGATGTACATATACACAGACAGACACACAAAAGGATAATATCGAATCCAGCAATTTCCCACACAACTACGCAATAGCTGTGCTTACCCTGAGGTCTTGGATCGTGTAGTCTTTCTTCAGTACAATCTGGAACACTTCAAGAGAGCTGATGTAGGCAGCCAGTCTTGACAAGCTTTGTTTTCCACTGCCACCCACCCCAATGAGAAGTGCAAAACCACGAGGGGATTCTAAGATTCGGCTGATACGGCATCTGATAGTGGTAAAGAAATGTTGTGACTTCAGAATAAGGCAGCAACTCTGAGGTTGCTCTACTGCAAATGCTGTGCACAACACGATAGCTGTGATTTATGTCAGTGGTCACCAGCAATTAACAATTCATCATGACAAAAATAAGACAAGGTTGCAAAACAGTATTTCAAACTCATTGAAAGTGTTAATATACATATATCCCACTTGTCTTCCAATAAGCTCACAGCTACCCCATACAATCCCTTCACAATCCTATGGTCAAGCCGAGAAGAAAGTGACGGTCTCAAAATTATATAACAAGTTTCATGGTTCACTCAGGGTTTGAACTCATGTTTCCCAAATCCCATTCCACTACTATCACCCATTACAGCTCACTGGGATTCAGAGCCTGAACACTATTGCTGAAAGAGGAACAGCACATGAAACAATCATTGTACAACTGAACAGCATACTCAGAAAATATATTCAATTCATTTTTACCCCAGTGTGGAGAATAATTTAGGAACCTAATACAGTTTAGAGGCTCCCACAGTTCTTTCCTGGCTTTGTATACTGTTTTATGGTTTGTAATGATGGTTAACAATGGTTGTTTCTGCATTCACTTCCAAACATTCCTACATTTTCCAACTGCATTACTGATTGTTCATATCATTATGCCATACAGTACTGATATGTATACACAGATACTGAAAGGAGATAATGGTATTTTCTCTTAAAAATTTCTGACATCACCATCTGTAGCATGTTCCTGTCTACATCCCTGCCAACTTTTCAAGCATTATTGTCCTCTTTTATCTCCTGTACCTTCCACTGGAAAGCCAATCATTTCCTATCAGCAATGCACACTGATTATTGCAGTGGAGGGGGGGGCGGTGAGAGTGAAATATGTTACTGCAGATTTTTATGTTATCACATGTCAGATTTTGTTCTTCTGCTCCATGGAGTGCCAAACTGTTCCAAGTCGCTAAAGCGCTATTTCCACTTTCTTTCTTTTTTAAATTGAGATTGATTACACAACAGCAAAAATCTATCTGTTCACCTGTATAGAAGATATTTCACTCTTTCCTCCAAACTTCCTGTTTTAAAACTTTCTTTCTTTGAGATGCAAATAATTGCCCAAGTTTAAAAAAAACTTTCTGTGTGTTATTGCTCAGTGGTGGAATTCCACCTGCTGATGTGTATATTTCATCTTTCTTCCTGCTAAGATTTCAGATCTTCTGCATCTTTATCATGGAATGGGGCTTTGAGAAATGAGATTATTGCATCCACATATTAACACACACAAGACCTAAGAGTGCAGAGATGGAAAGGTCTGATGCAGGAGTAGGTGGCATTAGAAAAGCGGAAAATACATTGAAATCAAAGTTTTGTAGATGCCTTAGTTTGGAACACAGAGATGATCTCACTCTGTTTATATTAAATAATGGTGCCTGCTTCTTCCAGGGAGTAAAGTGGTGAATCAACTGGATGGTATACAAAGACACAAAGCAAGGCATCAAGGCATTTCAACACAGTGCATAAAAATATCAGGGGAAAGTGAAAGTTCCCTTTTACACTATATAAAGAAAGGCCTGGAGAAACAATGACTGTGGTTCCTTTCACTGTAAGCCCTTTAAAAATGATCAAAAATCATGACCAGAATATGAAATAGAAGACTGTTTCTGAATCTAGGGTGGTGAGTGGAGTAGAGAGAGGATTAGAGTCCACCCACAAAATAAGACATCACTGGACACGTCAGCAGAATACATGTCTAGAAATAAAGTGGAACATATTGAAACTGAGATGCCACACCAGACAGTCCTGTGTTGTATGTTGTCTTGTTAATTCAAAACTTAAGTTACACATGAAATGTTTCACTATTCCTGCCATCTTGAAGTATAAAATCATATGAATAAAAAAGTAGAAACAGTAGAGTCAGAGGAACTCAAAGCAGAAAACTACTCACAAAAGTAATATTACTTTCTCCAATTATGGTTATGAGAGGTTTTAATCTGCAGCATCAGAACATACTGTAGGGCTGGGTAACTGTGGCTCTCCAGATGTTGTTGAACTACAACTCCTATCAGCCATAGCCAGCATAATGAAGGGTCATAGGGACTTAGATCTGAAACGTCATGGCTGCCCACCTCTGACTCACTGGATCATGCTAATCTAGGCTAAAACAGTGAGCAGAAGTGCTTGCAATGCATTGTTCATTAGCTTGAGCACAGTATGAAAATGCTGACTAAATCCAACTGCTAGCCCCAACTACCATAGACCCACTGAATCAACAGGTGCTCATTAACTCAAAAATTATGTAATTTCTATCTGGAATGAACAACTGAATTCAGCCATTAAGAACCAAACATTTTAATATTTTAGTTATGATTCAACACAAGACTATCCAAAACACTGAGACTGTAGGTTGCCTAAAACTATTCAGTGTATTCATGCTCCAGGGAATGATTTGAACCAGGTATTTTCAGTCCCATGAGGTTAACAACATGGTATACTAACAATCCTCCATGACAGAACAGCACTATTCTAGAGGTTTTTCCCTAGTCTATACAAAAAAAATTTAAATAAATAAAAATAAAAATAAAAAAAGAAAGAAATCAGATGATCCCGAGTCAAAGTATCTGAAGATGTGAAATATTACATCCATCTCTGACCTGGACCACAAACAAACATTTACTTACATATGTTGTATTGCATCTTCAAATAAAACTAAGTTCATGGATGCATTCAGTTCATTGTAGTTTTCTAAAGCCTCGGAGAGTATCTTCCTGAGTACTCCCCAGTCCTTGACAGGCATGTAGTTAGGTTCTGCCACACCATTTGCAAAATGACAGTAAATAAGTGGCTGCTGGAGAATGAAGTGATCCTCCACATCCTAGTGAGTTGGCGACATAGAATCAAAAGGAGAAACTTAAGAAAAGCATACATGCCCTCCAGCTTATCTCACATTAAATCTACAGAGAATGCCAGTTGTTTTTAAAACCCTGGTTATGTTTGGTAAAGGGGACGTGGTGGCGCTATGGGCTAAACCGCAGAAGCCTGTGCTGCAGGGTCAGGAGACCAAGCAGTCGTAAGATCAAATCCATGCGACGGAGTGAGCTCCCATCGCTTGTGCCAGCTCCCGCCAACCTAGCGGTTCGAAAGCATGCAAATGTGAGTAGATAAATAGGGACCACCTCGGTGGGAAGGTAACAGCGTTCCGTGTCTAAGTCGCACTGGCCATGTGATCACGGAAGATTGTCTTCGGACAAACGCTGGCTCTATGGCTTGGAAACGGGGATGAGCACCGCCCCCTAGAGTCGAACACGACTGGACAAAAATTGTCAAGGGGAACCTTTACCTTTACCTTATGTTTGGTAATCACTAAAGAAATGTCCAAGATAGAGATGGGGACGAAGCGCCAACACAAATCCAACCACGAATTTCCCCCCAGTGGCCTGATGTGGGCATAGAAAGACCAACCCGGTGGAGACCACAGGGTGGATGATCACTTTGGTCAGGTTTCCCCAGTCTAGGTCTATGCTGGGGAAGCCTGACCAAAGCAATCACCCTCCCTGCTGTCTTTGCAAAGCTAGTGGGAGGAATTCCTTCAGTCAGGCTTCCCCTGTCTATGTGTCAGGACTGGGGCCTTGCTGGAACCTGGCAACCTAAGTGCAGGCAGGATCAGCCCCATCTCTCTGGGGAGAACTGCTCTAAGGATTGCAGGACTGGGCCCTTTCCATGCAGCTGTTGCCCAGCTCCTTAGGAATGCCACCTGGGGAAGCTAAGGAATGGGTAATATAAGAACAGCCCTTCCCTGTAGGTCTTTGTTTCAATAATGAAGGTTTCTGGTTGTGTTAATACTCTTGCCTTGCCTAGTGATGCTTTACCTGCCTCAGCTCTCTTGCATCCCTAGTCCCTGCTGCCTTGATATGGTTTTTCTTGGCTTTGACCCCTGGATTATCTGACCATGATCTGTATCATTCTTCTATCTGGCTACTGTTTGTACTCAAAATCCCAGCTGGCTGGTCTCTGTTTGGGCTGTGGGGTTGGCTCTACCTTGTTCTTGTAGTCTTACCCTGGACTGGGTTCTAGTGCCTCTCCTACTGAACTCTGACATGATGTTGCAGGGGCATAGAAAGATAGGGGAAGCCTGAGTGAAGTGATACTCCCCCTATCTTTGTAAATACTGGGGTGAGACTCCTTTCAGGCAGACTTTAGCAAGCTGCCTGAAGGGAAAACCCATCTTTGCCTAAATTCTCAAGGAACAGCTGATCTGTGGGGGCATAAGTAAGAGGACAGACAAAGGGACAAATATAAAAGGGTTATATTCATTGCTTTGTATTTGTTAGGGTCTCCGGACCTTAAGAATGGAAAGCAACAAATATCTGATGACTCAGCAATATTAGTTGAATACCATGATTGTTTTTATATTTGCCCCCATGTCTAGTTCAAGATCAGTGTGCACTGTGGGCTAAATCTAGGATTATTAGTTTCAGTGGAACAAATGCATCTTTAAAGACAATTCAAAAAAGAGAGATCCAAACAGGCAGGTTCTTAGAATAGAATGGACTTGCAGATGGACCTTAATTAGATGAAAGAAATCCTTAAGAGGATTGTGTGCAAATATCACAGCAGTAGCTTCCTCACTTTGTTGAATTTGTAAATTAGCTTCTATGGTTTTGTGGTTGATCTTTAGGACTTAAAACAAACAGGATCCCATTGAAGTCTGATTTCTTAAACAATGAAAGGTTTCTCTCTGAGACAATCATGCTTTTAGCTCTAATGAGTGTGTTCTGCCCTTGGAGTAGAATGAGAGAATTTCTTGGCGAATGCATTGTCAAATCCTATAGCTTCAAATATTGTCTTTTAATGGTGTTAACCACCGTTGTCTACTCATTTTAAACTTTAAATATTATCTTTCAATGTTGTAAGCCACCTCAAGTCCTTTTCAGAGAGAAAGGCAGGAAAAATATTTTAAATAAAAATACACAAATATGTTGTTACTGCTGGCTGGATAGCCCAGTGGTTTTAGGTATCTGGCTGCAGAGGTTGGGGGTTTCAACCCCCCCCCCCCCGTGCTTCCTATGAGTAGAGAATAGAGACAGCCGCTGTGGCCACAGGGATGTTACACAGTCCCAGGATGCCCCTGGAACTTCTAAGAATACTCAGGAGTGGAAACCCCTAAAAAGGGTCACCATAAGTCTGAACTGACTTGATGCCATGTAGTTATTATTGTATGTTGTTGCTACCCTTGTCATTATCCACAGCCATTTCAGCAGGCTGCAGCAGAAGAAGACTGTTCTCTCCCCACCCTCATTTTCTGGCTCCCCATCCCTTTCCATTTTCCTTCTGTATGGTCTTTTTAATTTGTAGATTGTGAACAGGTTACTCTTTTTGTCTGAAAAAGAGGATAAAATTGTTTAAAAGGACAAATAAAATCTTTGCTGCAATAACAGGAATACAGGGTAGGGAAGCTCTTGCAGGAGACAAAAATTCTGTGGAGAGGTGGAAGATCTGTTTTACCCATCTCCTGAAACCAGCATCCTTTGGACCACAGGGATGCTGTTCCCCAATCATGCTCACTTTTTATGACTAGCATATGGGGGAAAATTAAAACTAGCCAGAGGGATTTGCATGGTAGAGTTGCTCAGGGGATAAAGAGTTAGTACTTATAGGACAATGCATTTTCTTTTTTACATGAGATCATGTAAACCACTATATCACTAGTCAGTTTAATGTCCTTTCTGACTTGCTACCTGCCATTTAATTTAATATTCTAAGGCTTCTCTGGCTTGTTGCAGCTTTAAAGAAAAAGGAAAGCTAGTTTTATTTACAAATATCTTTATATTTTATTTCTACAAAGGGAAGCATGTGCTAATATGGACAATAAGATGGGCTGTGGATCTAGCAAAGACTGCAACACTATTTATAGTTAACTAAATAAATAATGCTGTACATTTAAAAACTTTTTGAAGTACTAGAGGGTTTTCTTATTAAAGTATGAATCTGAGCTGTCTCAATCACTCTCTGTTGTGCATTTTCTTCTATGCTCCCCATTAACGGGATGTATTTTTTTCTTGTGTCCCTTTACATGGTTTCTGTTTCAGAAAGGAAAGTCGATTGTTAAGCCACAGCAGGTGTGTGTTTGTGTGCATGTGTTGTCCTGCTAAACAGTTTTCACATTTTTGGTGATGTGCTGATAACTGAATAAAGCCAGTGTGCAACTTTACCTCAAAACATTTATGTGCAGTGTCGATCAGCTTTTTATGAAACATGTTATAATCATTGGCTGCCACCAATTTATCTCCGTAAACACGTGAAGACTCATGAAGCCACAGACGTACAAGATCATCTGGATCTTTTAGACACTCTGGTTTAGCAAACAGTATTCCCTATGAATTAAATAGAATGTGGTTTTTTTCAATTGTTAAAATTCAACAAGACACAGAGTGGTGGATCTCTCTTAAAGTGAAAGAAATAGGCTCACGGAAGAGTCATCCACTTGTTTTTTATGGATCTTCAAACACATTCACACACAGCACAACTCACTCTATTCAAGCTGTGTCCTGCAATCATCTGCTACATTTCCAAGGAGCTACAGAAGCTTGCTATGGGGAGGAGGAAGTGGAAGTCTTCCTCACCCAACTAATGAAAGTATCTGAGTATTGTAGCAAAAGTAGCTTAAACTCTAGGAGTATGCAAATTGGCTCACTTTCTTAGAAGATTGGTCTTCAGAATACAAGCACAGGATTCCTTTGAAGCCTGGCTTCACAAACACACAAAATTGTCTCAATCACTCTTACCCACCATTAACAAGCTTTAACCTCTAATTATGACCTATCTATAATGTCTGCTTCTGCTCTGACTTGTAACCATTGCTCTCTTAGTCCCAGACACATTATGAAAGGTTATTTGGTGGTGAAAGACAGTCATTTTGCTTATGGTTTTTTGTAGTACCTGCCATAGTACCATAGAGACTGGACACTGCCAAATACGTTCCAAGGACAAAACTCAGTGAATCTAGATTCTCCTAATAACAGCAGAATTAAGTTCTGCTATTATTTTTCCCCATAATGAAAAACAAAGCACACTTTTGAAATGAATTGTACTTGTTTCTAATTAAAAAGGTTGTGCACCTTGAGAGCTTGTATATGTAATGTTATGTGCTGTCAAGTTGCTTCTAACTTATGGTGACCTCATGAATTAAAGGCCCTAAAAGTTGTTAGCATTGACAGCCCTGCTCAAGTCTTGCAAACTAAAGGTCATGGATTGTTGTACTGAATCAATCCACCTCATGTTAAGTCTTCCATTTTTCCTATCCCCTTCCATTTTTCCTTCTCATGATATGCCCAAAGTACAATAACCTCACTTGAGGTTTGATTTGATCTAGAACCCACTTATTTGTCTTTCCATGATATCCACAAAGCTGTCTTTTAACACAAAGTTTTGAATAAATCAATCTTTTTCCTGTCAGCTTTCTTCAATGTCCAGCTTTCAGATGTGTACATGGTAATTGGCAATAGCACAGTACAGATGATCTTGGCCTTACTATGTCTACTTATATGGAACTCTTAGTTTAACACAGTCATCAGCTTATTTTACTTTCCACCTCTTACACATCCAGAAAGCAAAGTTTTGTAATGATCCTTTATGAATAAATGTAATAAACAATCTCTATCTCTCAGCAATCTAGATGCAGTTGCCATTCTTGCTTTCACACTGTAATGAGTTGGGCTATAAGAGTACCATTCTGGTGTCACTAGAAAAGGCAGTAAAGTCTTCCCTCAGTAGCCCAAAGCATGTTGTACTTCCCATTATGCACTGATGCTAGATTAGGCATCCTTCAGTCCTGAGAGACTATGGTAACATGCTCTGTATGGAGGATTTAGAACAGCATCTAGTATGGCTGAGAAGGCCAATTCGAGAGTGACAATCCCTTCCACACTGAAGACAAATGCAATCTGTCCCCTTTCCAGCTCCCTCATTTTGCTGGTTTCAGGACTGCCTCAGCCTGCTGTACAAAAGTCTCTACAAAATGGGAGAGGCCATGATGTGCCACCTGACTCCAGGCTGAATACTCAGATGTCAAGGTTTTCCATCTGTTGAGGTCCATTCCTAAGGTCTTCAGATCCCGCTTGCAGATATCCTTGTATTGCAGCTGTGGTCTCCCTCTGGGACGATCTCCCTGCACTAATTCTCTGTACAGGAGATCTTTTGGAATCTGACCATCAGCCATTCTCACATGCCCAAGCCAACGTAGACATCGTTGTTTCAGTAATGTATACATTCTAAAAATTCCAGCTTGTTCTAGGACTACTCTATTTGGAACTTTGTCCTGTCAGATGATACCAAAAATGTGTCGGAGACAATGCATATGGAACGTGTTCAGCTTCCTCTCCTGCTGTGCACAAAGGGTCAAGGGCTCACTGCAATACAGGAGTTTACTCGGGACACAGGCTCTATAGATTTGAATCTTGGTATATGCCGTCAACTTCTTATTAAGCCATACTCTCTTTGTGAGTCTAGAGAATGTACTGATGCTACTAGCAGTTAAAAAGCATAATATCCATCAGGGTTACTAGGACAAGTTGGAGGCTAATGACCTTGCCCAATGATTCCATAGATCCTGGATTGCTCCATTACCACTTCTATCGTATAGATGAAATGATAGGATATGCTGTTGAGATCCTCCGTCCTACTTATCTTCTCCTTGCACTAAAGAAGGAGGGAGGGATTGCTCTCTTCAATAGTGATCACTCTCTTAATATATAATCAAGGTTGTTTGCTTCTGAAACACAACAGATCTGCCACTATTTTGTGTAGTTTTTCATTCCTAGATGAACTCAGTGCAAGGCAAATTTATGGCATTTTGACATATATTTAAATTAATTTTAGCTTGTAATTCTGAGAAGCAAAAAAGCATAGTTTAATTCAAAATTGAAATGCTACACACAATTTTCTTAACTCTTAGCTTACACATTGGCATATTTATTTTCCTTGCATGTAGTATCTATGCATGTTACAGACCTGGAAGACATTGGAGAGGTCTCGAAGGTTGAAAATATAATGGAATTTAATAGCTGTAGGAAGAAAGTTCTGAACCATGATCTGGTGAAGCCATATTGCTGCTTGGATTATGGCAGGGCCATGTTTTAACACTGATGAACTGAAGCTATGTCGCTTGAAATGAAAATCAAGGATCTTGCTGTAGATGGTAGTCAGCGCATCAGTGGATGGAAAGTTCATTGCAAACACTGCAAAATGTCGCTAAAACATGAGGAAAAAACATGATTTAGAAGGGATGTAAAACTTTGCTTAGTGCATTCTGCCAGGCAAGAATGAAACATTTTGGAAAGTTTCCTCTAGTGACACAGGGGATGAAATTATCAATTTCAGTGCACTATTTGTGTTTTGGTACTTTTTAATGAAATTTTGTGAGGGTGTTTTTTTCTGTATCAAATCCCTGTATTTTGTACCCAAAATACATTTTATGCACATGATATATTTGTAAAGCAAAATACAAGGTTTTTAATGCAAAGACACAGTTATTTGGCAACACAGCTAATGGAAAAAAATGCTGGTCTTTCCTTCCACTTGAGCAAAAACTGTTTTTTTCAACATAGATGAACAAATTATAGTTTAGCAATGACTAAATGTGACTATATCTGTGAATACATGAGGATGTGAATAAAGATGTGCAGCTAACATTAGGCATAACTACACATTTGGGATACATATCAAGCTATTTATTTTTGCAAAAACTGTTTGTATTAAACAAATGAACAAAAATCATATGTTGCCCATCTTCACAATGACTCCATTTATAGATTGGGGGCACAATCAATTTTTATAGGCTAGTGTTATTCTAGTTTCTTGTCTAGATGTATTAAGAGTACAAACATCATTGCATTTTACACACAGGAGAAATCCATGTGCCCATCATAAAAATGCTACAGGGCAAGACTATGGGATGCAGCCATGATAGCATTTTCTCTCTAGATTTCGAGTAGACAAAAGATGATTACAGAGACCTTGGGAAATGTATCTATAATCCAAATTTTTATTGTTCTGCAGGACTTACTGTCCTGCTTGGATAACTGCTACAATCACAACATGAGATTGATACTTGGGTCCTTGCACTACTTCATGCCATGTGGCAGGGAGCAAGATGGCAATATTGTAGAAAAAATGGGTTTAGAAAGATTTCCTCAAACATAATCCAGCCCAAGAAAGGTTTGTATGTATTTCTGCCATCATATACTGTGGTGTGTACATAATAAAATATTTATGGAATACAATAGTCCAAATCCCTATAAATGTTACTTGGAATTTTATATAACTGGCACTTTTCCAACATCGGCTAAGTCTTCTGCAATGTTGCTTAGAGCACTGGTTCTTAACCTTGGGTTACTCAGGAGTTTTGGACTGCAGCTCCCAGAAGCCTTCACCACCAACTGTGCTGGCTGGGGTTTCTGGGAGTTGCAGTTCAAAAACATCGGAGTAACAAAGGTTAAGAACCACTGGCTTAGAGAATCTAAGTATTCTATATATAATTTAAATTGGAGGTACTTGGGTTACTATGATATGATATACCTGAAGTCGGGGGTTGATGGAGAAGCTGCCAACAGTTGGATTCATACATGCAATATACTGACAATTATGAATGTCTTTTAAATTTAAGGTCTGCCTATCATACCTATGGAGACAAAATATATTTAAAATTATTTATAACTAAAGAGATTATTGTAACTGAAGGTTAGAATGACATAAAGCTAAACTAGAGATATAACTGGTCCCTCCCATGGAACAGATTTAACATGCAGATTCAATTAAACTGCAAGCAAAAATGATAAATGATATGCTACAGGGCAAATAAACAGTTCTTTATATATACTGAACATCTGAAATAAAGTTTACATTCATAATATTTATATTAGAATCATTAAACAAATTAAATATTTAATCTGTTAAATACACATTTTGTCATAATGAATGGAGATTTTACACAGCCACAAAATGGGAGAAATCACTTACCAATGTCCATAATCTATATGTTGACGAATTAATGTATGAGGCTGAACTGTTCCATAAGCATCCACTTCTGGCATGTTCATATCATCAATAAAGTAAACTAACTTCTTGTTTCCCACTGGCCCATAGTTACGGCCAGCCTTTTTCTCCAAGGGCTTTTCCAGTATACCTAAGATAGGTGTATAGTTCCTAATTACTATCCATCATTTGGAAATATTAGCAAAGGTTACAGTTTAGCCATTGTACAAACAATTTAAAACAGGCACAAACTTGTCTGATCAAGATTCAGATTTGGAAGTAAAAGAGAAGCTGCCTTAAAAATCTCATGCTGTTGTCCTTCTGTACAGGAAGGGGGTAGGGAGAAGGGAGGGAGAGTCCTTTTCACATTGTATGGTGAACCTTATTGACCAACAAGGAATTACCAATATGCACTGCCCGTAAACCATATCAGTGGTTAGTGGACATCCTCTGGAAGCAGAGGCAGAACGAGCCAGACTCAACCCCACTTAATCAGAACTCTTCTATTGTCGTACTGCTCTGGTAACATTTCTAATTATAAGGTGAGGTAAACATTAATATAATTTGGTCTTCTTCAGTACAGGAAAGAATCTGTGATTGGAGTGAGGGAAGAGGTTTCCATAGTGAGGAACGTTTCATAAGCTCTTGTCCTAATACTAAAATTGGGTACATGATGTTTTAATATATAGTGTACTTATTGTACTGTAACAATCTTATTAAAACAGCAGGCAAATCAAGAGTTCACAGGCAAATCAAGTGAGTTCACTGACCTTACTGGCAGGTTTTACAATCTTAAGGCTTGAATTATAGTTCTCACAAAATAGTATTAACTAGTTTGCATTGCTTGCGGCACTGCTTTTTAGCTGTGCTCGCTGGATATAATATCAGAGATAATACAACATTCTATAAGCTTTCTAAATGTATACAAGACTTTGTGAGGGCATAAGATGTACCATACCTAACTCAGTTTAATGCATTTTTTAACTTCCTGTCTCTCAATCATTCTCAAAGAGGATTTTCAGGGAAGGAGAAAAATAAGTCTGTGGATGGAATCCTTCATCAAGCGAAATAGAAAAATAAAGATATCTGTATTTCAGAGACTCCGAAAATACCATCCCAACTTGCAGTGAAAAAGAACTTACTCTGCAGTGCTGCTGATGTAGTGTAATAGTTGAAGGGAACTTTGGACACCAGGAAATTGTCAGGAAGTCCAGCAAGGCATTGTCCAATAAATACAGTTTTCCCCACTCCAGCATTTCCAACCAGCATCACAGGCTTGCCCTTCTCCAAGAGCAAATCCGTAAAGTATTTGAGGCATGTGGTCTCAGAGGTGTGAACAAGGACAGACTAAGCCATCAAAAGAAAACAAGTGAAGGCATTTGATGTTAACATGATATGGGCTAATACTGTACATCACTGAAATCATGTTATTTAAAAGGGCTTATTACTTCTACAGAACACACGCCAGGTCAGGTATTTTTATGCATATTAAGAGTGAAAGTCTCAGTAACTGCCTTATCTGGTATTGTGCATGGATCACACAGAATGTGTAGGGCTCACAGAAATCATTGCACAGAAGTCACAGACAACACACAGAAAGTTATGAAACAGAACAATTATGTCATCTGGAAACATAAAGATGACAATAGCCTGTGGAAAGTATCAACCAATACATGAGCACTTCCATTATGTTGATATTTTCACTGGAATATGACAAAAAAAAAAAAACACAAACCAACTGGGAAACCAGTCTAAAGCAGACCTTTATCTTACATGCTTTACAAATAATGCACATATCCTCAGACATACAGTATATTTCAGCAGCTTTCCAGTAGACTGGAAAGAATTACATTTTTCAAAACTGTGGGCAGTAGAATTTCACTGCTGACTTAACTTTGCTTCTTTCAAACATCAGTCATTTACGAAACCATACATTACATAATTGAGTTGAGGAACCTACAGCCCTTCAACTCTGGTTGAAACCCAGTACATCGACTTCTGGAGGGCCACAAATATTCCTCACCCATACAGTGCCTAAAGATACAGATTGTGGAAGGATGTGTTAAAGAACCATATTGTAGCCAGAATGTTGTGTAATTTCACCTGCATGACTTGAAGTTGAGCAAACCATTGCAAAATTTGCATCAAGACAAAAATTGCATCCAGAAAGCAGTTTCCTAGGCCAAGCTGAGCAACCACTTTTGTAAAGAGTAGTAAAAGGAGTTGTGCAATCGGACAGATAGATTACCTGGTTATAATACCCAGTGAATTTCTGCAGGTATAAGATTATGCTACAGCCACTACAATAAGATTTCAGTCACTGGCAACTAATGACAAATAAGGATTTCCTATGACAACAAGCAAGAACAGCAAGGCTACCATTTTACTCTGGTTGGCATATCTAGAGTCCTAGAAACTTGCCCAGCAGCACTTTCCCCTCAGTTGGCTGATCAGAGATGGGTTGCTCAAGCTATAAAAGGAAACTTCTCAGGCAGGCCTGAAGGTGATGTTCCCTTCCCAGCCCATCTGGGCAATATACAACCTTTCTCCATCATTCCAAAAGTCATCCAACATTTAGAGCTTTTATGTTGGCGGCACTGAGATCTAATGGAAAAACAAGAGTTATCATGGCAGTCATCATTACAGGAGTAAGTCTGCATACGCCTTGGGCTTGTAAATGTCTCCTACTTCTTCTCCAGCACAGTCATAAGAAAGAGGTCAGACTCTGAGCTTCCATTTTATCAAGGTTTAACTCTAAATTATGGCAGTTTATAGGAATAAGCAATCAAGGTTCATAAACTATGGTTTGAAGTTGGCTTCTTTCAGTAAGCCAGAAACAGTTTACCCAGGTTGAAAAAAAATAACAATAATTTTAAATTAGTTTTTAAAAATGAAAACTTATTTCTTAACATTTCCCTTGTGACTGTAGGAGTCCAAGGCTTTCCTTGGTCCATTATCACAATCACGTATCGCAGTTTATCATGACAGGTGCATGCAAGCAACATGCAATGTAATCTATGTAAAAAAGCTCCAGATCTCTCTGAGAACTTCTCTGACTTGAACCTGGTAGTTTTCATAAAATATTTCTTTGCATTCCTGGCAGTGGTATTTACATACAAAGTGCCTGAATAACATTTGCAAATTCACCGTTGCCCAAATCTACCACAAATCTACAACCTGCAAAGCTGGAGAGGCGGCACTTCAGCTCAATATGACTATTCTGAGATGCTTCATACTTCCCCCAAGTGTGAATGGCAGTTTAAATTCCTTCTTTATAAAACATAATCTAGGTAAAAATAGTTCACTAGCTCAAGTGTTGTGAAATAACTCCCAGCATGGTCATTTTGTTAGTCCTCATTTATTCTCTTCTCTTACTATCAGATAAAGCAGCACACTTTAATATAACACTGCATGCAAACATAGAAATTAAAAGATATATCTTCATACACTGTTTCCCCCAAAATAAGACCTAACCTGAAAATAAGCCCTAGTAGGATTTTTCAGGATGCTTGTAATATAAGCCCCACCCCAAAAATAAGCCCTAGTTAAATGAAACCCCGCCCTCCAACATTGTGCAGCAACCAGAAGATGACATGACTGTATTTGAATAAATGTAGATTGTTATACATGAAAAAATAAAACATCCCCTGAAAATAAGCCCTAATGCGTTTTTTGGAGGAAAAATAAATATAAGACCCTGTCTTATTTTTGGGGAAATAGGGTAAAAGAATGAAAACATGCACAGCTATCTCCAATTACACCAAAAATGTGTACCTGCAAGGCTGTATCTGGATCCATGTGAAAGGTGGTAATTTTATCACTCCAGGGAAGGAATTTCTTTGTTTTCGGGTCAAGATAATAATCAAAAATTGTACCGTGGGATGGAAACTTCACTGATTTCATCTCTTTCATCCACCAGCGGCTAAATTCAGCTTGATAATTGGAAAGCTACAAAATATTAAATGAGTTTCCAGTTTTGTTGTTGTTTGTGCCTATATATTGTATAGTATCTCTTTACTAGACGACACAGAGATTTCTTCTTTTAAAAAAAAACACACCTCCACATATGCCCTATGATATGGCAACCTATGTAACAAGATAGAGAGCTACTTATAGGCTTGCAGAGTTATTTAAACTGCACAAAATTAAGATTATTTCCCCAGTCCCAATGCAGATAAATGTTGCCACTGGGGAGAAAGAACTTTAGCTATTTCTTTCCTTTAAAAACGCAAACCAGGTAATGAAAATTCTACATTAAAGTTAATAAATGTTTGCAGATTGCTTTTCTTACCTTCCATTTACATACCATTTCCTAAATATTCTCCAGATTTTTTTAAAGGACTGCATAAGACAGCAATGTTACTTATTTTATAATGCTTGCATAAATATTTCACATTTATTACAAACTGATTTATGTGAAAGGAGTGTATTTCAGCAGCAACATATAGCTTTAACCTATGTAAACACAAATAAAATTGTGCCTTTGTTTCCACGTTTTCCTAACTCAAGGATGGGCATGTTCCAGAGGTTGTAGGAAATGTTTGCACCTCCCCATGATGATTTTTAGCAGAACAACAGTGGCAAAACATACATACAAACAAACAAAAAACCCATCACAGTTTTAGTGATTCTCAATCTTGGCTCCTCGGATGTTCTTGGCCTAGAACTTCCAGACGTCTTCACCACTAGCTGGGCTGGCCAGGATTTATAGGAGTTTAGACCAAGAACATCTGAGGATCCAAGGTTGAGAACCCACTGCTTTAGAGCAAGACACCTGGATAGAATGCTGACTGAAAGCCAGTGATTCCAACCAATTGCTTCTCGGATGCTACAATTTAACTCCAACTTTTTGGTGTGTATTTGCCATCAATTCAGCTCCTAAAATGAACTTCATACCACTTACAAGCCTGAGCCTCTGAAACTTTCTTCTCTATTCTTTATCTTTTGGCCAAGATAAGGTAAGATATCTGAATTTAATCTGTCTTTCAGCAATTCAAAAACCTTTAGCCATGTGGGTATTACCAATATTACATCCTGCTCTCTATTATGTAACAATTCATTGTCTGGGAGACAACATTTTATCCCTGTACTTGTCACAGAACCTACTTAAAGGATTCTTTTTACCACTGTTTTGCTGCACAGACCATGGCATATACACTATCACAACTTCTGAATGGACCCAGAGATCACTCCCTTCTGCCTACCTGGTCCTGGAAAAGGGCTCCCCCAAATGACCACACACAGGCAAAGGCAAAATATATCTCATACAGTTCTCTCGAACCGTCAGGAGGCACGTTTTCAGGGATGAGTAAGCAGTCGAGGAGAGAACACAGAGTCTACAGAGAAAGGGAAAAACATTTAAAACAAAGATGAAATATATGTGGATTGTTCTGCTGATCACAGGAAAAAAAGGGAGTTATTTCCCTTTTCTGCACAGGATAAATCACTACTGCATCTAACTCAGTTTTGTCATAGGTCATGTAGTACTTGGTCAGGGCCTTTCCATCGCCCACAGTGAAACAACTGGCTCAGGCATCAAACTTTAGCTGTAAATGAAAGGACATCACACTGTTGCTATTTTTCTATCTTTATTGCTAGGAAAGAGGTGAGGTACTTGTGAAATGTTCTGCCTCAGTGGTCTAACCCATCTGAATTTTCAAAGAGATAGCTGTACTAGTCTTTTTCACCATGTACATAACAGAGAAAGAAAAAGAAAAGAACCATTGCCTCTTTCTTTTTCAGAATGTATACAAAAAGCAAAAGAAAAGAAAAAGAAAAGTATTATTGCTTCTTGTCAGCTACAATTTCTACTTCTGTGTGAGATTTTGTGAATTTCCGTCTGATAAGTTGATTGCAATTCATGAAAGCTCTCAGTGAAATAAATGTTTTCCACAATAAATCATTCCACAATATTTATGTTGTTTTGGTTTTTGTGTTTTTTTAACACCATTTTTGTGTCACCTCAAGCAGCAAAATATAATTTGCCAGTTCCAGTACCTAACTTAATTTTATAAAGCCTTCTACAAACAATCAGTTTAGAGCTTTATTACAAGAATTACTTGCCCCTTTCACAGAACCAACTGAGTGCAAAGAAAGAGGGGAAAGGTGGTGGTGGGGAAAGTCCCATAGAAAGAGATAGAAGAGAGTAGTGTGTGTGTGTGTGTGTGTGTGTGTGTGAGAGAGAGAGAGAGAGAAAAGGTATGGCTCCATCCAGTTTTGGCTCTGTCACCAAAAGTGTAGCAGCATAGACTTCCACAGATCAACACTAAGGGAATGAAGTCTCAATAGAAAAACATTTTCCCACATCTTCATTGGTGTTCCACATCAGTTTGATTACTAGAATTAGAACTAGAATTTTACACAGAATGTTTTTCATGCCTTACCTGGGAACTTTTTCATGCAAAGCTCTGAATAGCCACATCTCTCCAATTATATTAATCAGCCTGATTCTTATACTAGTATACACCATCCTAAGAGTTTTTCTGGACATCATGAAATAAAAGTACAACAGCATATGGGTGCAGCTTTACAAGATGGATTACTAGAATAATCTGTTTCCCATACAACTTTCTGTGGCTGAACATATCAACACCCCACTACTACTACTACTACTGTTTTTCTGGTGCAAGCTTTCCTTTGTCATTAGAATAGATTAGATCTTAACAACATGTTTATATAATTTCAGTTAAATAGCAAAATTCTTATTTAGTTTGCAATACCATGCAGACAGGTAGATACTATTTGTAACAAAATATTGCTTTGTGTATCTCACTTGGCATACGAGAGATTGCAGAAATGTTATAAATGAAATAAGCAAAAAAATAATGCCATCTGCACAGTTAAAGTCATACTTGCACCATGCTGTTCTCAGGGATGGGAGTGATCATTTTAAAGTTTGTCCTCAGCTGGTCCAAGCACAGAGGAACGTATTTCTCAAAAAGAATAGTCAGATTTGCTTTTTCAGCTTGGTTACTCCTCTGTTCTATCCAGCTTGCAACATATCTAAAAAAGAAAAGGGGAAAAACCCAGTGGTTTCAGAATAGACTAGAAACATATATAATTAAGGTCATCTTTTATTATCAGTCAAACCAGAGGTCAACTATAACAGGCAATCCATGTTGAACAAAGATGAGTGAAAGCTAGTTGGAAACAATTATCAAATTGGATTTGCTTGGGCAAACAACAACAGCACACAGGAGTCTAAATATGACTAACTAGACTAGTTTTGGACATCACAAAAAACATAATTTATCTTCACAAAAATTGACTTAGTCTCTTCCTAGACCCTCTATGATGACAGTGGGGGTGGGAAATGCAGATTGCTTTTTAAAGTAAATGTTGCATGCTGATGCTGCTAAAATCTTATAGTTGGGTTAACATTAATTATAGATTGTTTGAAACAAGTCAACTTCACACCATGGTTTAGAAAGTCAGTTTGTTTCAACATGCCTGTCAGTGTCCTGACCAATATTTACATGTAGAAGTTGTCATGGCAATCTGACAAGGTGCTAATCATGCACAACTCTGTGCCTGATCATATGACTTCAATGGATTGCCATATACAGAGTTGAAGCTCTGCATATGTAAATATTGAACAGGATACTGGCCACTGTAAAATTTATTGGAGGATTTTATAGTTAACAGAGAATCGGGTATAAAAACTTCTGCACAGAGAAAGCATGAGATAACAGCTTAAGTCTCAGTAGCCAACCCCTGTGCACAGTGACTAGCACTCTATAGGTTAAAAATAACTCTGGAAGCATTCTAGGGCTATCTTTACTTACAGTTGCTGTCTATAGTTACAGCCAGCAGAAAAATAGGAAAAAATGAGTCTCTGTATAAGGGAGAGACCATTCCATTCTTCCTGCATGTTCAAAGGTCAGGAAAGGAGACAAAGATTAACAAACAAAAGAAGAGAAGCGAACAAACAAACAAACAAGAAGGAGGGAGGGGCAAGCCAAAGATGGGGGAAGAAGAACTCTACCAATAGGTTAACGGGGATGAAGAATTCCTTTGGTTCTTAAAAGTCCCCCTCCCACTGATAACCAGGGTTAGGGTTAGGGTTATTTTGCTATTATCTCAACAAAATTATCTATTTTTATGACTCAAATGGTGAGTTAATATGAAGTGAAAGATTTTGCCATTTCTTGGCTGTGCTGGAGGAAGAGAAGGGAAGCTAACTCCTTGAGCCTGTATGGACACTAGGCTTGTTTCCATTTCAATAAAGCATCATTCACATCACAGGAATTACAATGCTGCACAAGATGAAAGCAACTGCAGATCAGTATCAGCTGCAAGGCTGCATCATGCCATCCAAAAGCACTCATAAGGTGGAGTGGCTGGGCCTAGGTTAATAGATAATACGTCTATGCTTACAATGACAGTCAAGCTTGAATACTGAACATTCCAATTATTTTCTACATTAATAATAGGCAGACTTATTAAAGTTAAAGTTTATGGAAGAAAGTTAAAGTTTATGGAAGAAAGTTGCTACTTTATTTCCTATTATGGTTTTTAAAAGAGAAAGTACTTACGGATTCCAGCCGAGGTCCTGTTGGTTTACATACAAAATACCTGCTCTAGAGACTGTAGCAGGAGTGGCTGTTTTTAAATGGTGTATCTCAAAAACCAGTCTCATTGATGGAGTCAAAGAAACCCGTTCATTGCTGGCGAGAGTCAGCACCTAAGCATCAATAGTACAGAATCATATTATTCTGACAAAATATAGTTAAAATATTCCGATAATGATTCAGAAAACTGCTGCCTACAGTGCTTCCTAACCTTGGGTCTCCAGTTATTCTTTGAATACAACTCCCTGAAGTTTTGGCCAGCACAGGTAGTGGTGAAGGCTTTTATGAGATTTAGTCCAAGAACATCTGGGGACCCAATGTTGGGAACTATTGCTTTAGAAGATATCTTCACATTTAACACATATGGGTGTGCAGTTGATATTTTCTATGTACCCATGTCTGTAATTGTCCACATTTTCAAACTTACTGCCATTGCTATAATAAATTAACATGTATAATAAGTTAAAAATTGCTGGCAATTAATTCATTTACCCCTGCTTACTTCAACTTTCAGAAAGGTACAAAACCTTTTGACTAATTTGGGTGAACACAACTGAGATACTTTATTTGGACAATCTTTCACTGACATGTAGCTTAAATACTATATAATAAAAGTTGCCATACCCTATTAAAGCCTACATTAGCAACTATTGGAAAAGTTACATCATACATACTCAATTTCATTCTGAAGCTAGTATGTGGACAATAGATACTAGGCTAGATATACATTCCACTAATCAGAGAGAGAGAGAGAGAGAGAAATAACTCTAGAAAACAAAAAAGTATATATGAACATAAAAAACAGACTGACTTGTTACATCAAAAGGTGTCAAATGTTTTTTTTCTTTTTGTTATGCACCTTGTTATCATCCATAACAGTGTTGAGTGATTCAATCCACATAGGATCGATGTCCCCATCTAAGACAATCCATTTGGGCCAACTGTGAGTAATATTAGCTTGTTCTCTCAAAAGAGATGAGAACAGCCCTAGGAGGGGAAAATGCATGAAATTAAGCACTGAAGAAATGAATTTCAAAATGATGAACATAATTTCCCAGTTGGAATATAAAGAAATTATACTCCATTGTGCACCACAACACCTTTCAGGCATGCACCAACATTTCCACAACATCCTGCTCCAACTGAAGTAAGTAGCTCTGTAGCGGACAAAAAAGCTCTACAGAGAACCATTAAAATTGCCCAGAATATCATCGGGCTCCAGCTACCAACCCTGGATGACATCTTCACATCCCGCTGTCTGAGGAAGTCACACAGCATCCTGAGAGACTCTTCCCATCCTGCTTATAACTTTTTTGAACTGTTACCGTCTGGCAGAAGATATAGAACAATTAAGATTCGGACCACACGTTTTCTAAATAGTTTTTATCCTAGAGCTATAATTGCAATTAATAATGAGCTTAAAGACCACCAGTAGTGAATAATTAGTTGGACTGTGTTACTTGGCCTGAGGTGTAGATGTTTGTATTTTTAGTGGGGGACTTCTAGTGGGTGGGGAGTGTTTGGGGAATGTTATGTGTGTGCGTGTGTCTGGTCTCTGGGTGTCTGTGAATTTCGTTGTATGGGTATACTGTGTATCTACTTACAATGACAATAAATTATATTATTATTATTATTATAAGTAAACTTTGAGAACAGGATCCTAAGATTGCATCTCTTTACATTCCAGCAATCTGATCTAGCTTGGGAAAAAACTATATCTGATTTCTAAAGAATCCAGTTAGAATTGTGCACCCATTTACTGAAAGCAAACATGCATGATATTACCAAGCAGATACAATCAAGAAAGATCTGGCAGCGAGGAAACTGTGTGCATAAGAGACAATTTGGAAATCAGACAATAGGTGGGAGCAACGTGGTACTTTAACAATGATCTGAATGTGTAAAAGTATGGCTGCATTATCTAGATAAGGTTACTTCCTCTAGTGTGAGCCTGCCAATATCTTGTAATCTTTATTAGAGGCCCTGTTATATGTCCCACAACCAAGGGAGGCTTAGACTGGTAAACACACAAGACAGGGCTACAGAACTTATTTGTTTCTAACTCTTTTTATGAATATTTCTGTGATGGAGGAATCTGGGGGAACATAGAAGTAGCCTAGGAGTGACAAGTGCAGACTGGAGACTATGTGATGGCCACATTTGTTTCAAACAAACAAACAAACAAACAAACAAACAAACAAACGCAGGCAGGCAGGCAGGCAGGCTACACTGCCATAGATGTGCCACTTTGAATTGTAAGTACAGTGGGGTCTCTACTTAAGAACGTCCCTACTTAAGAACAATTCCACTTAAGAACAGCTCCGTTTGCTAAATTTTGCTTCTACTTGAGAACAAAGATCCAAGATAAGAACAGGAAAAAAACCTTTCTTGCTCTTTTTTTAACCTTAGGTCATCTTAGGTTAAAAAAATTCTCCCCCTAGTGGTAGAGTACGTATTAACCAGCTTTGCATTAGTTCCTATGGGAACTAATGCTTCAATGTACAAACACACCTCTACATAACAAAAAAACAGCCAGAACGGATTAATTGGTTTTCAGTCCATTGCTTCAAAATTAGCTTCGTCAGAAGTCCTTTTAACACTGTTCCCTGACCTAAGGGGGAAAAAAAGGAAAATATTTCCCCCTCTAGTGGTAGAAGGAAGAATAGCAGCTTCCCATTAGTTTCTATGGACGGAAAAGAGCAGATACGGATTAAATGGTTTTCAATGCATTCCTATGGGAAATGCAGATTCTACATAAGAACTTTTCCACTTGAGAACCACCTTCCAATACGGATTAAGTTCTTAAGTAGAGACCCCACTGTATGAGAGAACAATTAGTTTCTGAATACTTCTCCGTGTAAAGACAAAAATCCTGGACAAAGAAAATGTTCATGCAATGAAAAACAGTAAGCACAACCCTTTAATATGCTAAATTTAAATGTATTGTTAGGTTTCTTACATGCCAACTATTCGAGCATAAAGATCTCTTTCCTTCTGAAATAATGCAGCCCCAGAAGTCTACACATGTGGTTTCTCTGCATATGTAGATTGGTCATATGTATTCTAATAGAGTAAGCATCTGCTTTAGGCATAATTTCAGATATTGCAGGGAAAGATGAAGATGGTGTAAAACATTACATTAATAAATAGAAATATATCCTCCACTTGCCATCTTTCCATTCTCGAGTAGCATGATGTATAAAGCCAAAGAGCTCATCAGTAGTCACAGCTTTGGGATTCAAGTCATTCCACACAGGTTTCTGCTTCATGTTTATATAAGTCCTATTCAGTGTTTTCAGAATCTGATGAACAGCCGGGGGGGGGGGAGAGGGGGGGAGGGAAAGGAAAAAAAAGACTCCCTTATTTGGGTCATACTTTTACCTTAGGCTCTTGGAAATAGTGACTGTTTTAGCTAAATGCTGTACACACCTGTGCGCACCATTTTCCAAAATTATGTACATCTGTTGTATTTATTGAGTCTTGATATGGAGTGCCGCTTTGGAGGGTGCCAAAGAACATTAACTACTGCAAGCTTTCTGTGGAACAAAGTGCTTTTTCCTCAAAAGTCTACAACCTCACTCATACAGTATATCTAAATCCATATTTTTGTAGGCTTGCTCCTTTCCATGTGTAATCTCACAATCCTAATTGCCAAATGTGTTATAATGCTTCAAAAACCTGCAAGACCAGGTTCGCTCAGAAATTTTTATATGAAATTAAAGCTTTGAAAGCCTGGTTGTTGTTGTTTTATTATAACTCCCAGTATCTCCCAGTCAACATGGACACCACTGATTAAGGGACACTTGGAAGCTTTAGTCTGATACCAATTTTCTATGCTCTGGATTAACATAATATGTAGTGAGATCTACACAGGGTATTATTCATAACAGAGAATCATTGAGGGCTCCGTAATTAAAATATACCAGGCTATTCTCAGAATCTGACAGTCTGAGACTGCCAATTAAAAAAGGAAGCTATTCCAAATGCTTAACATTTCCCCCACAAGTCATGTTTGCATTTTATTTCCTGTTCTTTTTATGTGAGCAGTCAGACAAAATGAGTTGGGAGGGTTCCTTTTCCAATTACATTGTTATCAGATATTATTCCATAATTAATTTAGTCACAAAAATGTGGTACAGTTGAGCATTCCACTTTATACCAGAGGTTATGGATTAGTTGCAATGAAGCATATGGTGTTACACTACTTTGTATGGAAGATAATTTTTTTCCATGGCAAAATATGCCATGAAATATTAAGACTAGCATGGATCCATGTTGTTGTCATACCTTGCTTTTCCCTGTGCCTGCATTTCCCACTATAAAGACAGAGTGACGGACCGCCAAAAGCTCCTCGAGCTGAACAACCTGCCAAAGATAATTAATATACAGCTAGTGGTTTTGTTTCCATGTCCTCCCATTGCCACTAAGCCACTAATTACTTCTAACAAAGCAGCTTCTCACCTCCCTTTACTTTAGTCAGGAAATTAAAACAACTGCTTTCCTCAAATAGCTCCAAACTGAGTAACCTGAAGAAGGTGCAGAGGCTGTCACAGCCCCTAGACCCAGGCTTGGATTCAATGAATGCACCTCAAGGAACAAAAAACAAATATCCCCACAATCTTCTGTTAATAATAGAAAAATAGCACCCATAGACAGACTAAGTACTCACATCAGTGCTGATCAAATGACGTTCACGTGGAGGTGAAAAATCTCAATCTTTTCAAAAAGTAACATCTAAAGATAAAAATCTTTTCCAGGAGCCTACCACAGAAAATCTAAAAGGGTAACTGACAGAGTGGGCTATATAGTCCACAAAATGTGATACCAAAGAGAACCTGGTAGTAGTAAAGGTCCCTTTATTGTGAAAGGGGCAGTGAGGCTCAACAGGGATGGATTTCATAGATACTGTATATCTGAATTAGCTTGCCAAGTATTTTGTAAGATATGTGTGGCCACGGAAGCTCCCAGATGCATGGGACCAAGCATGTTCTCCCAGGAAAGAAAAAACCCCAAAACTGTAGCACCATAATCTGCTTTACTTTAAGTAAGGGTGATAACAGTTCTGTTGGGCTCTGTGCTGGACCAAATAAAAAGTTATCTAGTCCAGTATTCTGTCCTCACCAATATCATCCAGATGCCTATGGGAAGCCCACAAAGAAGATAGCACACCATAGCATCCTTGTGTTTCCCAGAATCTGGTACTCTCAGTTTGCCTCTGGAGCTAGTACCTTGAGGCAGCCCACTGATAGTTACACTTAGGAAAAGGCTTTTTCCTGTGGAATACACTCCTTTCAGAACTACTGTCAATTTCACCTCCACTCCTTTTGGGAAAAAGTTGAAGATCCATCTCTTCAACCTGGGTTTTTCAATTGTTTTTATGTCTTATTGTAAAGACTTTATAAGAAAGAGATGTTTGCTGCATTCAAAGCATTATTAAAGTGAAAAAAACCAGAAAAATATTGATAAATAAAAATACATAGCTATCATGATTCTTAACTATCAAAACACTTCAACTGACCTTTCTGAACACCTTTTAAAGCTGATTAAGTTGGTGCTTATCACTCATTACATCTGAAGACGTAATGAACAGTATGAATTTCTATTTAACCATAGCCTGTCCTCCCATGTGCAGATCTGAATCACACAGAAAATCAAAAACCGGGTGCAGTGTTTGACTTCTAAAGCTCAGTGTGGTCTTTTATTGGCTATTCTGCAGATCTGATAAACAGAACCATATCAGATGGGCTTTGATGGTCAGTATGATTCTGCACTTTGCACCAAGTCTCAAATTAGTGCTCTTGCATCGACATTACTACCAAGTATGACTTCAGTGACTGAATCTTGGGAGGCACAATCTGAATGCCAACAGGAAAAATGCCCCACCAGCAGCCACGATTGTACCACAAGTGTTATTCCATATTTTCATTCCGTTCTGGCGACACAGCAAATAGACTATGCCTGTTGTCGGCCCATTGTTGTTTATTCTGTATTATGAGAAAATTTAATATAAGTAGTTAATAACTATTTGTCCTTAAGCATTCAATTAAGAATGTGCTATTGAAGGATACTTTAGGGAAGCAGCATCTCCTTGACCAGATAAGAGCAAGGTTTCTTGTGCATTTTAATCAAAGTACACATCTTTACTTACAAACTTTGCCCAGCACATTTATAGAAGGCCAGTGTTAGTGAATTACCTGCACTTTCAGAATACAATATGAACACTGTAAATGCATGTAAGGGTAACCTTCACATCCAGTACAACCTGTCTGCAATTATTTTGATTGAAATTCTTAAGGGGTATAATTAAAGGCAATGGATTATTTTACTTTGAGAATAAAGCTCTCCTCAGGCTGCAAGTGAAGCTCCAGGGTAGATTGTTTAACCATCTGTTCAAATTGCAAGTCCCTCTTTCTTGGAACATCCAGAGCTGGAAACAGGTCACTGATCAGGCCCATGAAAATGGGAATATCATCTGTCACTATCTTAGGCAAGTTGAAGTCCCTTAAGGCTCGCATAAGTACCTGAAAAAGGACAGTAACATCTCATATTGTACCTACGAGAGCTTTCAGTAAATGGCTATTGAACAAGATAGGAGCATTATTTTTGTTTTGTTACTAACAGAGTAGAAGCATTTATTTCTATTAAGAAAGAGCAAAAATATCAATTCATTTGAAAAGATATCTGTTTCCTATTTAAATCAAACTGGGGATATGCTGCTCCCAGCTGTTTTTCTTACAAATCACAGGTCCCTATTCAAGATGTACCTGATCCTCAGGTCTGGTCTTGTCTCCTCGTTTCAGGGAACCTGCTACTACCAAGACAGATTTCACGGCACGAAGGCCCCAATCATAATGATCCTGTGATGCAGTTATATAGAAAAATGTTAAAAATCACTCATGAAAAATTGTGCAAGCTATTACATTTTCATAAATTGGAAAACAGTTGAATTCATTTCTCATTTAATTTTCATACCATAGACAAGAATCTTGTTATGACTAAAGACCCTGGATGGGGAAATAAGAGATCCTAAAGGGGAGACCATTCAGCCATGCAAGTCTTCAAAACCGTATTCAATCAGATGTTGATATCACTTATGTTTGCTAGTATGATTAGGGTTGCCAGACATCCTAATGTCCTCTGTCCGGCAGCCAAAGCTAAAAACCTTTAAAATGTCCGGCTTTGGGGTGTGTTGTGCTTGTGGGGGCGTGTCTTAGATCACATGGTGCGGGCAGGTGGGTGGGCAAGCAAGAGCCAGAAGCCACACATCTCCTGGGGCCACTTCTCTGACCGACTGGGGCCGCTTCTCGCTGGCAAGTGAGAGACTTTCGGTGACACGCACCAAGGCGCTTTCCTTCCCACAGTTGCAGCAGCAACTCCTCCTCCTCTCCTGCCCCTTTGAGACAGCTTCAAGGCCCAATGAATCAGAGTGGTGGCGGTGGCAGCTGCTGCTGCTGTGTGTGCAGCCTCCATGCTTCCTATTTGCTCAACTTCTCCTCTTTGTGCTGCGGGAGGAGCACAGCTGAAAAACCCGGCTCAGCGGCAGCTCGGAGGGAAGCCCGGCCGCTCCCTGAGCTCTCCCGCTTTCCCTGCTGGTTCGTCTTAGGGTGGCTAAGCCCTCCACAAAACCACCGCCTCCACAGGATGCCCCCATTGCTTTTTCCCTGCACTCTCCTTCCTTGTCTTGAGGTTTCTTCCAGGGAGCTTGGAAAGCATTGCAGTGCTCCTGCCTTTGTACAGCTGCAGCCAGTGGAGGGTTTTGTTTTGTTTTGAAAAACATCAGAGAGAGTTGTGTGTTTGTGGCTGAGGGTGGAGGAAAGCAGGAGTTATGGTACATCCTCCTCTGTCCTCTTTTTTGTCTTTCTATGTCCTCCTTTTGGTACCCATGTATCTGTCAACCTTAAGTATGATCAACTAACTGGATATAGGAGCACATTTAAAAGCCAAACTTCTACCTTCAGATCATAAGATGGCTGACCACTTTCCATTAAAAAAAAGGCCACTAGGCTTAGATAGAGTCTGGTGGGGAACAGTGCAATTTGGGAGTGTGTGGTTTTGCCCTGTGGATGCCAATATATTGAGGGATGTCAGGGCCTCCAAAATTCTGGGGATGCAGATCCCTGGAAGTCAAGCAATTCTGTCACAAAGCTAATGCCCTTATTGATATTGAAATTAGCACTAAATCAGTGACAGCTCGAAAAGCATATTGAGCTTTAGAAGAAGGGGCAAAAACCTTATAGAAAGGAATCAGCTGGGTCATGTCTTTAGGCAGACATACCTTAGCAAATTTATGGGCCCCCAGCACTTGTAAATATGTTACACTGCAAATAGTACCTGCTTTTCCAGATATCATGAACAAGCTTGAGCAATTATTTATTTTCAAAGGCACCCTAAAAACCATTCTCAATTTTATTACTCAAATTGACATTGCCATGCAACACTATTTCATTAGCACTTGTGAAGCCCCAAGGTCCAAAGGAAGTCCCTAACCTGTTTAGAGAGAAGTTCTCTACAGAGAGTATACAAGGTAATAAACTTCCTGGCTAACAAGCGTGCATCCACAAATCCCTCAGCAATCAGCATAATTTCACAGATTAGTTCAATGTCAGGGACAACCATAGCACAGGGTCTAAAAAGAATGAGACAAAAAACAGAGACAGAAGTTACAATCTAAGCATAATGAGAAAAAGATATTTAACCCCCAACAGATTCAAAACAGCAATGACTTCAAGTATTTTTGCAGACTCAAGAGAATCGCAATTAGACGTGTCACTCAGTGCTAACAAGGAATTTCTTTCACAGTAAAAATGTTCAATTAATCATTGCCAATTATTACATATCCTACTAGTGTTATCTCAAAGAAAACAGCTGAAGAGTTCAAACTTTTCAAGACTGATTCCGCAGCTTCCTCACAGACAAGCCATGCTGATAAATACAGGCGACTATCACTGAACAGGCAGGCCTCCAGGTGACTCCTTATGTAAGGCTAATCAAATCAACACTCTGAATTTGTTTGCTTTCCAAATAAAATTCTGAGAAAATTATACAATTCCCACAGTCTTTTTTCCCCAAAGTGCATGAATGTAACTAATCCTTTTGAATAATGCTCCTTGCTGGGTTGGCTCTGTAAAAAAAAAAGTGAGAAGAAATTGTGTTGCAGCCCCTCTAACAAAACAGTATGACTTTAGAAGGAAAGCACAGTCAGTGAAGCAGAAGGACACAGAGGAAAAAGAGAACAATGGTAGAAATCTACCAGCCATTAGCCTACAAATACAGATGCACATGAGGTGAAATGATATGACCAATGTTTCAATATCAGTGATGACTCATTCACTCATGAAAATTGTCCCTTATTACAGAAATCAGAAAATTTTAAATATGAGTATGTGAATTCAGTGTGAAGAATTTTAAAATAAAGACAGTGTGGCATCTAGGTTTTATTGTTAACACCATCTGCTAAAAAAAAAAAATCTATCCCCGTAATATTTTGTAGTATTAATGCTATGTCACATGCTAGCAAATTTGGGCTGTGCACTTACGGTTCCCACTTACGTCAAAGTTAAGCTCTTCTCCACTTGTCTACCTGAATGTAAAGACACTTAACGAGTACTTGGCATAGGCCACAAGTGGTTAGGCCTAAGTGACTGTGGATTTGACATTTCCAACAATCAGGGGATGCTTCTGAAATCAAGCTCACCAAATTTTCTTGGCCTGGAAACAATACGTCACCCTTGGGCCAGCTGACTACTGTATCATTATTCTGATTTCAGTTTCTGAACATCCTAAAATTATTGAGCATCTGCAGTTTTCTCTCGATGTCACTTTTTAAATTGCAGATTAACTATGCTGTTATGTGCTATCAAGTCAGAACCAACTTATAGCAACACTAATAAGGCTTTCAAGGTGAGATGTGTGAGGTGAGGTTTTGTCACTTCCAGTGAGCTTCTATGGCTGGGTGGGGATTGGAACCCAAGCTTCCTCTTAGTATGTTACTATATCTACTACACCACATTGGATATCTCTTTATTCACTATGTACACAAGTAATTTTGTATCTTCCCTCTCTCACCCTCTCTCTTTATTTGACAGATAGCATGGGAATTAAACATAAATCCTTTATCATTCTTGGCTAAGAAGCATATATGGACCAAAAAAGGACAGGTGGACTACAGTATAATTAATGCCAAGGAAATATAGACCATGTTCTATAGTTTATATAACAGGTTCACCTTTACCCAGATAAGCAAAAAAGCTGTAAGTGTAACATAGGTACACAAGAAGAATTAAGTTCCAGTGAGAAACAGAGTACTATATCACTTGACGTGATTTTTGTATCTGTAAACTCATAAAATATTTCTCCAAGGCATGAGAATAGTATGCCTCTTAGCAATTATTTTCTTTTCTTTAATGACTTTCCTGCAGTTAACTGCACCAACATTCATTTTCCTTAAAACATGACAGATTGGCTCAAGTCTAATTTTGTTTACAGAAATGAATAGAGGAACGCTATTCATTGCTTTTTTAAAAATGCAGATAAGTAATTTGAGACTTTGAGCAACATGTCTTGTTCAGGTTTTCACACATATTGAGCTCCCTTCCATGTATTTAAGAAGAACATTAAGCTCCCATGTCTTTCCGATGGTTATCAAAATGTTAGCTATGGTGAGCACTCTCAAAGAATTTGTATCTATGAATCGAAATCACAAACTGCTGCAAACCAGATAACTAACATTAGGTGGCATAAGTGTTCTGAGTACTCACAGATTCCATACTTGCCTGAAAAGAGCCTTAAGATTTTCAGGTAACTCCGTTCGACCCGCATAGCCTGGGTTCATAGTAATAAATATTCCAACCGACGCCTTCAATGTAATGTTTTCTCCAAGGAATATAAACCTGTATTAATGATGCAACACAACAAACAAATAAAACAATCAAACACACACAGAGACAAAACCAAAAAAATAATAACCCAACATCAAAACAAATTAGCACATAAATATACTTTATTGTATTTGATTCAAACGTTCTTTTCAAAAGCAATATTAAGAATACAGGCCCATAGCTGGGGCCCCATAAATCCCAAAGATAGTTCTGTACAGCTGAGGTAGCTGGGAGCTTGCATTTCCCAAACAGCAGTCTACTAACCCTTCTTCCGCCTTCAAGGCAAAGTCACAGACAGTCTGATGTTCAAAGTGGGAAATTAAATCTAAAATAATACTGGAGAGATTCAACTCTTACAACTTGCTGAAAGTAGTTCTACTCTAGTTTATTTATATTTCAGTTTTCCTTCCAAAAGGAAATCAAAAGAAATAAAGAACATAATGGTTGGCCCATGGGAAAAAAGCTGATTTTTTTCCTGTTTTTTTCCCCAAAACTGTTATTTATTTATTTTCAGAAAAAATGAAAAAAAATATGAAGTGTGGAATATGTTATTTTACAGTGATAAACAATATGTCTATGATATGGTATCCATACTATATAAAATGAAGACCTTCTGAGACTTTACTGAAGTTCTCTGAGAGTGGCTCACAATATGGTGGGTCAGCTGAACTGCTGGAACTTATAGTGGAGTTGACTCAACAAATTCCTACTGATTCAATGGGTTTAATCTAGCTGCAAATCACAACGCTAAGCAACAGGATTTTAGCCCATATATTTTAAGAACACTCTAAAAAGAAATCCAACCTCAATGGGAGTGAGAGCTCCTTTGGCCTCAGGTAAGGATAATGTCTAGGGCTGGTCCAGCAGTATATCCAGATTAAAATGAAAGTAGTAGCAAATGACTCTAATTGGAGGAATACAGTCACACATTGCACAAATGCAAATGCTTTTTTCAAAGAGGACCTGAAAGCTAGCCCCAGCAGGTGTTTGAGTTATATTTAGTCCCTTGAATGTTAGTCATAAGCCAACAATACTCACTGCTTTTTCTTATTTCTTATGGCATCATGGATTGTTTTTACTTGTACAGCCACAACTGAAAGAACTTCTACTGAAATTCGGTTGAATTCATCAAAGCACCCCCAGGCTCCTGTCTGGACCAAGCCTTTATAAATATTTCCTATGGACTATAAGAAATAAATAAAATTAGAATTTAGAGACTATAAACTGTGTTCTCAGAAAATATATATCAGGTGACACAAAAATCCATATGACTATATATCTATACCATGTATTGGAACTCAGTGCATTCAGAAAGAAAATGTGGAGCTGTGCAAACAAAGCCACTGAGCCACTATTTTCATTTGTCCTTTGTTTTTTTACAGAATTCTGTAAAAAAGTATCCCAGGTTGTGATTTGGGGTAGAATTCAAGAAGGCACACATTGTTATGTTTATTTTCTTGTATACAGATGAACAGTTGGCTTATTTATTGTTTTTAAAAAGCTAATTTTTATTTTCTAATAAAATAGACGTCTAAGCAAGAAGAGACCATATTAAAGGGAAAATGGATACATTTACCTCCACTCTGATAAGTGATTTCATTCTGAAGGAGAAAAGCTCCATTTTACTTACTTACTTACTTACTTACTTACTTACTTACTTACTTACTTACTTACTTACTTACTTACTTACTTACTTACTTACTTACTTACTTACTTACTTACTTACTAACTAACTAACTAACTAACTAACTAACTAACTAACTAACTAACTAACTATTCCATTAGTGCAAAGCACTATCCTGGGTAGTTTATATATAAAATCAAACAAGGAATAGCAGCCAATAAAATAGTACAGCAATACACATGATATAAACAAACTAGCAAAATAAAATGAAAAATAAACGCTGACAATGCAGTGTTTCCAATAAGGCAGCAGAGCAGGAGGCCAAAATCAAAGTGAGGCTGCCTTCAAAGGCCTCTCAAAAGTCTTCAGCAGCCTCTTAGAAATGGGGAGGAAGAGTCCAGGTGCAGCTTGACTTGGAGAGTTAGTGCCATTGCTGAGAAGACCCAACTTCTTGTTGATGATTTTCCATACTCTTTCAGAGCGGCCAGCCAGAGGAGCATAGTCTGGAAGGACCTGATTTTGTGGGAGGATGACTTTGGGAAACGACTCTCCGACAAGTAATGGCATTCCAAATCGTAAAGTGAGCATCCAGCCTTTGAACTTGAGTGAGGAGGCAACAAGTACCCAGCACAGGCAAGCCAGGACATCTTGGTACAACGCTGCAATGGGGACAAAATCTTCCAGTTCTGCTATTGGGTGTCCCAGCCTTCATGAACAGTGACTGGAAAATGATATCCTTTTTGCAGCATAAACCAAACTGAAATCCTGTTTGCAGGACTGCAAAAGCCAAATTGGGACTTTCTGTCCATTCCTTCCTGATAAACCGAGGGGAGGACTTACTTTTTTGGGCTCTGAAGCTTGAATTGTTATGGGGCTCCTTCGCAACCAGCAACGGAATCTGGGTAACCACCATTATCTTCTTCAGTGGAGTTGTTCCATGGCAGATCAGCACAATTTTTTTTTAAAAAAAAATGTGGACTAAATTTGCTTCTGGGACCCCTCTGGGATTAAGGGCCCTGAAGCTTAACATGTGTTACTTTCACAGTAGATCTGCCCCTGAATAAACCAAGTGTCTCTCCCATGATTCTCAGGACATGTATGCACTAGTGTATGCGCACACGCTTCATTCCCCTGAGAATCGTGGCAGGGGCACTCTGTTTACTAGGGAAGAATGAAATAAAAGTTACTACTTATGCTACAAACAGGATTTCAGCCAATGTGTAACTGCTTATAACAGAAAAGAACTTGTGGCTCTTACTGTATAGAGTCTTCCCTCTATGGACAGCCTTTGTTAAATATAAGTATAATACCTTGTAATCCATCTGCTCAGAACAATTGAAAACATAGACCATCATCCCAAGTGCATGGCCCAGATCCTTGGTGGTCTCTGTTTTGCCTGTCCCAGCTGGACCTGCAGGAGCTCCACTCATAATTAGGTGAAGAGACTGGGTGAGTGTAATGTAACACCTTTAAGCAACAAAAAATACAGTTATTATTGCATAATCACAATGGCTCTTTATTAGTTGACATTCCAAAACCACAAAAGTAAACCACAGCTTTATAGTTCAGACTTGCACTAAGATGTACTTTTATTATATCATTATTATTTAGTATATTTACATGCTCTTCGTCTGCTACCAAATATCCACTGTGGCTACGCTTTAAAAAGAAAACACAACTCTGCTATTTAATGATCATAAAGTCCTGCAAACTGATGCACTGCAGGCAAGATACAGAAGAAGAGAATGAGCATACTACACTATGATGAATGGTACCAGCATGCATAGGTGGTGATTCACCATTTCCTGGAAATGTATTCATTCACTTCTTCTTTCATTTCATTTATTAAATTTATATACTACCTACAGCCATATGGCTACCCATCTAGCACACATATATATGCATGTTTACTAAGAAATCATTCATACTGCATTCTTATAGGATTACTCTCAAGCTTATGCATATTCAGTTTCCTGAAAGCAAGCTCCTTTGAACACAATGGCATGTATTTTTGAGTAAATTGTTAAGGATTGCATCATAAGTTTTTCTTGCCGGATTAGAATGTTTATGTTTAGCTATCTTCATTTTATTTCAGTACTTAAATATTTATTCAGCCAAACTGTAATACAAAGAACTTGCAATTGCCGATTAATTTTATGCAAACCCTGTGTTTTAACTGGAATATATTATGGCAAGCTCAACTAGCCAATACTACCAGGCAAGAAACTACACATCTCTCCAGATAATATAGGAAAATTTTACATCCTAATGGAATTGTTTTACTCATGATAGTACTACTTCTCAGGAAAATGGTCTAATCTGGAATATTAAGAATTGCTCCCAGAGATGTTACATTTAACTAACTTTGTTCAAGACAGTTCAAGCAGAGATAGAGCATGATTAATTGGACAGATGTTACCTGTCAGTCAAAGGCGTAATAACTAGCCGAGGGGTATTTCCCAAGTATTCATAGAAGTACTGGAACTGAGCATCACATATGTTGGCAAAACAATGCTTCTGGTCCCAATCCCAACTGTGGCGTAGCTGTGACAGCCAAGCAAAAGCTTGCGAACTGGTGACCTGAAAAACAACAAAACCTCACCACAGTTGCACAACTGTTATTTCAGCAGATGCTGTTAGAGATGAAAGCATCCAGACATGCCAAAATGCTTCAAACTGTCATCACAACCTTTTACACCTCATTCCCAGTCTTTCACAATTAATAAGCCCCACACTGCCAATTATAAAGGATTAGATTCACTCCTGGGCATCTCTGCTCTATACAGGAGCAAATGTAATGTCAGATCTCCTTTTTTTAAATAGAGGCTTTTGTTGCAAAAGACTTTACAAGTTCTTCTGCCAAGATTTTTCTTTCTCCTTTACAAGAAATAAACTCCATAGATATGATATGACTCAGTTTTATGTTTGCCTTCCAGCGTTGTTCACTTTTTCCCTCAGATCTGATTTCTCTTTTAATAAGAATCCCTAAGCACCACAAAACAATTACAATCTTTGATGTCTCACTTGTTTCTTTCCTGTCATTTGAATATCATGTAATGCTTGGACTGCCTATAAAATATCTCTGATACTAATGAAACCATGCCTTTTACATCACGGGCTGGTGGTATAGGCTTCTTGTCTATATTCAGCTGATGAGAAATAGCCTCAATTATCATCAACAACACCTATTCAAGGTTTTCTCCCTCTTTATACCTCGACAGCTACCTACCATAGCTTTATCAAAAAAGCAAAGCATAAAGGGCCTGTCTGAATAACTAGACTTTCAAACAAGGTTGCCTCAAGATATTTTGATGTTAGAGGAGAAGGACAAGATGCCCTGCTCCTCCTTATACCGCACACTGAAGCCACTTGCCCTGGATGTTCAAATTCATCTCAACATTTGCAATGGAGTTGTATTTTTCACAACATCTGGTTAGTTTTAGGGAGCTCATATGATACATGCAGTCCTAAACTCCAAGAGCAGAGATCAGCCAGGAAATTCAGGAGGAACAGAGAGGAAGCTAAAAGTACTACCCTCATCCTAGTAGCTTCTGCTGGAGGCATCTATCTCACAATATCTAATGGTAGAATCAGTCCTGCCTACAAAAGTTCTACTCCCTTTATGTAATAAATGCATGAGCAAAGAGTGATGCTACACTAGTCAAGTCTCGCTCCATTCAACAAGCCACTAAACTAGAATTCCCCATTCTTAAAATTTTCCTTCTGTTACAATGCAGAATTGTTTTTTGGTTGAAGGACATTATATCATTTATGGCTAACTTTACATACACTGGCTGTTTACATGTTCTTCAATGTTCATTATCTTAAGGGCTACTCGTACATCATGGGATGTGGGTGGGAAGAGAAACATCATTTCTACTCAGTTTATTAAGTGGTGGGACCATAATTCCCTACAGTTTACAAGATCCTGCTTGAACTGGGAACTTCTTAATGAGACGTATTTTCCACCTATATATGTAAAGGTTCAAGACAGGGCAGCCATTCCAGCTCAGCACATAATCTGGAAAATTGATTCTTATCTTTTAAATCCCTGGCACTATGTCTTTTTAATTATCTGCACACAACATCAAGCTGGGATCAAGCTGTAGTATCTCAGCTTGTTAACAAACCATCATTTAAGTTTATTTGCTCAGTTCAGAAATAACAGGGAATTCTAGTATATAAGATATAGTGGATGCCTTCAATCATCTCCTTATAGCCTTACTGCAGAGAAACAGGGGAACAGGCTAACCCAAGTCTCAATAGTACTTAGGCATATAGCACTAACTATGGTCTACATTTTGTGCAAAAGAGGCATGTACGTTTTTTCAAAAGCACTGACCAATATCCTCCTGGGACCACACATAGTGTAATGTATCAGCCATGATGTTGTCACATGACCTCCAACTTGCTATAGAGCAAGCCAAGATTGCCCTGTTTTAAGTAACAGGACTTCTGCATGCACAAAAAAGTAATCAATATCAACTTGCACAAGCTCTGAAAAAGCCTGGTAACTCATGCGAAGAACCACCGTGTTGAGGGGTTAATCTCAGTCTACATGCTTAAGATCACACTGCACATATTACAGGTAGTAACTTGTTCCTGGTATCATTTACTCAGATAAAAGTCTAACTTATTTCCGAGATGTTTACTTCCAAGGATATATCAAAAACTGCACTTACTCTGAAGAATAAAATAAACATATAAACATGAGGCAGTATGAAGGCTGAGGTAGTATTTTATGGTTACCTTTTGAGCAACAAGCTTCGCCACCACATCTCTTGCATGAACATCTATTGTGCAAATAGTCATGATCTTTTGTCTGTCACTTGATGTCAGCTCTCCCAGCAGTAGAGAGATAAGAGCATTTAGCTGAGCAATCTGGAAAAAGGCACAAGGAATGTAATTTTATACCCCAAACACCATCAATAAACCACTGACAGTTTGTTCTACACCATTCAGTGAATGAATTGCTCTCCCAGTTTCATTGTATGACAACTAGCTCTCAGTTTTTCTCTTCTATGTGAAACAGGTAGTTCATGTACTTGCCTAGACTGGTTCAAATAATCAAATAATTACCATATTTTGTAGTTTAATTTTATGTATAATATCAGTATTATTCTACCTTGCGGTATATTTATTGATGAATAGTTATGGTATAACATTATTGACATATTAAGCCGCTGTATTAATCTTATTTTAATATTGCAATGACCTGCTGATTTTGCAGTAAAGATTTTGTCTGTCTGCCTGCCTAGACAATGTTAATACTTGGTACTGTAATCAAAGAAATACTTCTGCTCTGGAGTAAGTTCTTTCATACTTGTTTCTGCTCTAGCAAAAATCTATGGTTGGGATTTTATCAATGCAAAAACACTGCATCCAGGAAAAGCTAAATGAAATGGGAACACTTCTGTTATAAAACAAGCAGCCAATATGTAAAGGTTCCCCTTGACATTTAGTCCAGTCGTGTCCGACTCTAAGGCGCGGTGCTCATCCCCATTTCTAAGCCATAGAGACAGCGTTTGTCCGAAGACAGTTTCCATGTGGTCAGCGCAACTAGACATGGAACGTCATTACCTTCCCACCGAGGTGGTACCTATTTATCTACTTGCATTTTTACATGCTTTCGAACTGCTAGGTTGGCAGGAGCTGGGACAAGCAACAGGAGCTCACTCCATTGTGTGGATTTGATCTTATGACCTTGCAGCACAGAGGCTTCTGTGGTTTAACCTGCAGCACCACTACGTCCCTATAGCTAATATGTACAGCTGAGCTAATGTGCCAGCTAATGATTTTGACAGATATTTGCTTTGTGTTAGATCAGTTTACATAACTAGCAAAAAATTAGTGCCAATGCATTTTCTACCAAGTGCCACAGCCAATGGGAAATGAATTTAGAAATATTTCTTTAGGAAAAAGTCTGTTCACATAGAAAAATAACATGACAAAAACAAAGATTTTAGCCTTTCTTTGGCATATCATTTTTCCATGTGCAGGAAGTGGCTGTGAGAATTTTTGCACACATGCAACTTGTAGAAGCAAAGTTCAGATGAAACTTTAACACTGACGTATTTATTATAAAGACATTTTAAAAGTGTCTCAGAGGAACTGCCTCTAAAAGGTAATTTACAAATCACATGAAAACAGAATTGAAGCTCACATCACTAGGTGCTGAAATGTTTTTTTAAAAAAAGAAATGCCAAATTAATTTAGCTTTTTATCCAAGCTTGCAGTAATAATGTCAAAGTATGATATTTTATATATTTCAAAATTTTGAGCAACAAGCTTCGTCACCACACCACAAAATTACATATTTTGTTTGCAAATTTCCTTATTTGTAATAATTCTTAATGACTTTTTCATTTTTTAGCATTTGTACCTACAGGTTTATTTTCCTACCTGTGAGACTTAATTTGTAAGATGACGCACCATACCTGTAACTTCCAAGTTGTATGTTTTCAATAACTGTAGGTCTCATATTCATGCATGTGGAACATACAAGCAATTCAATGAATAAAGCTTGTGAATTAGAAAAGCTGATGTAATGGATATGAATGTCTAGAGACATGAGTGAAACAATGGCTTATCTCATCCTCTGAAGAGAGGTGATTTAAATAGTTTATACCTGGTATTAACCCATATGAACTTGGATATGATGGACATGGTTATTTGATTTCACACTGAAATTAACTCTATATCAGGAAAAACATCAGCTGTGACAAACCCCCATAGACTCAAACTATCTAGAAATGTTATATATCTTATAGTGCTCTTGAGGACTTTGTTTGAGTGTCATACATTAGATCTTGACAATAAGGACTGTTGCATCCCCAAGGGAAGAAGCTCCAGAAGGTGTGGGGCCCATCTCTAGCACCTGCCATCCCAATGGCTTTCACTGATGGTCAAGATAGTAAAGTCTCCAAAGCTTATCTTAATGATAGGACAGGATCATTCAGTTGTAGGCATGACCTTCAGGAAGTATGCCTTAGCCTATTTAGGACTTTATAAGCCCATACTAGTAGCTGGAACTGATTCTGAAGATGTATAAGTAACTAGAGTGGTCGAAATGACTAGATAGGCGGGGTATAAATACAATAAATAATAATAATAATAGTTGGCTCTGCTCGTTGTGTATATTAGATTATTTTACATGTAGTTTGATTTAATGTGTATGTCTGTGTTAATGTGTATATGTACATCCATGCATACATACACACATACCCACACTTCAATCACATATAAAACGGGGTTATTGCATACAGTCAGCAGAAATAATTATCTGCCTCTTTGTTTTCAGAGCACACAGATATAGAAAACACCAGTACCTGTTTCTTATGATAATCCTTCAAGGCAGTTTCAAACCCTTCTTCCAGTCTGTTGAATGCTATTCCCACATCTGTAGTCCACCAAATTTGAGAGCCAGTGAGAGCAACTTGAGCAGGATAGTCGAAGAGCCACTGTTCTCTGGGTTTTTCCTCATAGGCCGCTATAGCTTCCGCAATGTGGCGCCTCACCGTTTCACGCATGACTTCCTCTAGAAGTTTCAACCAGGTTTCCACCTTTGGAGATAGTAAAACATTACATTGTGTTCGGATTTGGACTGAGTTAGTTCACTGGAGTTGATTCACTGAGGCTGAAAGGCAACAAACAGTGCAACAACACTAACCTTTTTGGTGTACACTGGTGTGGTCTAAATAGGGTCACTTGAAGTCAGGGGGAGGAGCAATATGCCATTTGGTGCATTTGAGTCCAAATGGCATACCGACCTCAAGAGATCTTACTTCCAGTATTGTGAAGCGGCTAAATGAGCCATTTTAGGATATCGACAAACACTTCCTCTGCTCCTCTGCAGGAAGTCACATACTCCCCACTCTATCATCATCTTCATCACCATTATTATCACCTCCAACCTTCTTGCAATTTAAATTGCTATCACTATGACTCTGCTAGTTACCATGACCACTTTTATCTGAAAAGCACTGGAAGCAAAATTTATGAAATGCCTATTTTAATGGTCCATATTGTGGTATTTAATTTGTCAGCCAGTGCAACCCAATTAGTCTTATCTATTCCCAAGACTGTTTAAATGTTAATAATTGAGTGTCATCAAGCCAATTCTTTTCAGGGATTTCTAGAGAGTACTTGGAAGTGGTTTACCATTTCCTACCTTTGGGGGCATCTTGGTATGCAGCTTGCCAGAGGCCACACAGACTGATTCTTATGGGATGCACAGAAGAGAATTCAAGTCCCAGCCTCTGACTCTTCAGACACATACCTCTTTGTTTAAATACAGCATATATTTTATCTGCCCTATCATTAAATTTATTTGGTTATATGAACATTCCATGCACACTTTAAGAAAGAAGAGTTAAAATACAAAATTACAACAAGAGATTGAGAGGATAATTCTGAAATTTCTATGGGTGGTCCAAATTATGCTAGAGATTTGCTTGGTTGCTAAAAATCCAGCTTGGTCTAAGGATGATGTTTTTAAAAGCTCTTTTAGTGATGTATTTTAAAGTACTCATTTTAAAGCTGTGTGATATTGTTTTCAGAATATATATTAGTAAAAGATTATGCATAATACATGTGGGCAACTTTCCATCATGCACACTTACGCCTTGTTAAACTTGCACCAATTTATATACTCACTTTCTTCTAATTTCAGCAGGTAAAAGAACTGCCTACTTTCATTTTGGAAATTAAAGAACCAGCATACCTGACCACGACATTCAAATTCTGCACTGAATGGGACATATTCCTTTTCTTTGCTGTACATCCCTAACACGATATTCCTGGATAGCTCTTTGTCATCTTGAAATCTGAGATCAGCAGTGTTGTCAAAAAGTTTAATAAGATGGCAAGTCACCTGCATTCAAAGAACAGCATACAATAAAGGAACTCTGGCACTGCAGCTTTACTTTAGATTTTAATCCTTTTTTTCACTTTCTACTATCATGTTTCTCTACAGCTAATGTTTTTAAAATGATTGCAAGAAATTTTACCTGTCTGGGCTGTGATCCTTTTGAGAGAATGTCAAGCAGATCAGCGGATGAAACAAAATAAAACCGGGGAAAAGCTAAGCGCTTCGTTTCTAAGTATTCAGCAAGAGCCTTTTCACAAAGGGAAAGCCTGAAAATTAAGAAGGAACATTTAGGGCATTTGCATTTAAGTGGATACAGCTCATTTTGCATCATGCTAAGTATTTAGTAGTTAGCTATCAAATACAGTAATATTTCAAATTAAAAAAAAAAGTAAAGAAGAGAAAAATGTTGTGGCACCTTAAAGACTAACTGCTATAATTTGGTGTGTCCTTTTGTGGAACATGGCTACCTGTTCTAAAACTGCAGTAATGTTTCAAATTCCTTCCTTAACAGCATAATCCTATACCAGTCTGCTCAGAGGTAGTTCCACTTCAGTCTTTGGAACATTAACCTAAGTAAGAGTTTATAAAAATACAGCTTCAATTCTCTAGCAAAGTTGTATAAATGTTAATCTTGTGGATTCAACTGTTTCTTGAAGGAAGAATGACTAACAAAAGAATTAATCACAGGTAGATGCGTACAGGTTTACAGACTAAAATTTAAATAATATGGAAGCACAAAGAGAACAAACAAAAAACTTTCCAAACATTAAATTTGGGTGATTGGGATTTTGGTGCCTAAGTCAGAGAAGCCAGTAGCGCCTTCCTCCCAAGTCAGAGTACACAATCCAATTCTATTTTGGCATCTTTAATTAAAAAAATCCTTGCTGCACACCTGTCAATATAAATGCAACACTAATAAATCAAACAATTAAACATTGTACCCCCTTCATGCACCTAAGAGCAATTTCCTAAAGCAGCTGCCTCCCTCTGTCTAATTGCATTTTTTCTTATATGCAAGCTATCAAATCACTTCCAAATTATGCTGCTCCCAATAGGATTTTTGAGATATGTGATACATTCAAGGAGTGGCTTACCATGGCCATTCATGAAACAAATTTGATGGCCGAAGGATTAGAACCCAGGTCCCCTGAGTTCTAGTCCAACATTCTATCTACTACATCACATGGCTCACAATAGCAGATCTTGCCCTGATTTAAAACTTCACCATTAAAGATCTAGAGCTGATCTGCTAGCTGGTCAGTTTAGATCAGCCATTCTCAATCTAGTTTAGATCAGCCATTGTTGGCCATAAAAACAAGTATGTGAAGAATTGTTCCTCATCTGTGGCCCCCTTCAAATGCGCCAGGGCCCTACAGGGGTCATATGGCCCCTGTTGAGAATGGCTGGTTTAGATTATCGTAATTCACTTGTTTGGAAGAATCAAGAACAATATTCCATTAATTAAAGGAACCATATTGGCTTTGCTTTCAGTGTTCCTAACCAGAAATTCATGAATAAACTAATAAGAGGCAGAAGAATGTACAGGCATGTGAAAAAGAAAGTACATCCTCTTTGAATTCTATGGTTTTACGAATCAGGACATAATAAAAAAATCATTGGGTCCTAAGCAGGTCTGAATATTAGTGAAACACAACCTCAGATGAACAACAACAATTAACATATCTCACTGTGTCATGATTTATTTTATAAAAATAAAGCCAAAATGGATCAGCTTGTATTACCACATTTAGCAGCAATAACTCGAAGTCATCAGACTTTTTTGTATGGCTTCATCAGTCTCTCACATCATTGTGGAGAAAATTTGGTTCACTTTTCTTTACAATGTTGCTTCAGAAATTTCAGAAGACATAAGGAATTGTGGTTGTTGTAGGTTTTTCAGGCTGTTTGGCCATGTTCCAAAGGGTTTTCTTCCTAATGTTTTGCCAGTCTCTGTGGCAGGCATCTTCAGAGGACAGGAATTAGAACTCTGTCTGTGTTCTGGTGTGTGTGTGAGATAGTTGAGTATTTGTAACTGTGAGATCATCTTATTGTCCTTTTCAGGAGATTGGGTGATTATGGTGATCAGGGTGTTTTTTTGTTATGGGTGTCTTGTTGTGATAATGGGGGAGATGGTCTGTCACTGTGATTGATGGGTGTCATTAAATAGTCTTTTGTGTGCAATCCCTGGTCCTTGTGGCTGTGTAGAGTTCATTGACCTTCTGCAGGTTGTATTTTTCAGTGCTGGGAACCAGGCTACAACAACCATCGGATCCCGGCATGAAAGCCTTCAAGAATACATAAGGAATTGCCCTTAAAATAAAGATAAAAGCTAGAATAATTAGTTGTGGGAAACCTCTGCTTAAAGGTTGTAGCTGCATTCCAGTGATGTGCATACACTCCTGGCAGGAAGTGGCAGCTGCCAGCAGACGGGGTAACCCCTTATTCTGCTCTTTCGCTTAGAGGTAGACCATAAGATCAAAGGGTTATTTCAGCCAATCCTAGTTGCGATTAGGTAACTAGTATCCTATCTGAATTCTAACAACATACTATGTAATCATGCTAAGTAAATAAAAGAGCTCTCAGGGCGTTGCCAGTAGGCTCCGCTGGTTCGGACATCCATGCTGTCAACTCCTTTGTTCTAAGTCAATTAGCCTTCCTTTGTTCTGTGATCACTCACAATAACTGAGTAAATAATGGACAACTGTACTGATCACTAAAATAGCACTTTATATGGGGGAAGGAAAATGGAAAAAAGTAATATTGAATATGATTTGCAATCTTGTTAGTATGTGCCATCATATTGGAGCCAACCTACAGTGACCCTAATTGGGCTATCAAAGTAAATGAGATATTTAAGGAGTGTTTTTACCGGTTCTGCTCCCCCAGTGAGTTTCCATGGCTGACTGGGTGTTTAAACCCAGATCTCCAGAGTCCTAGTCCGGTACTTTATCCACTACACTACACTGGGTACCTCTTTGCAGTCTTAGCTTTATGAAAAGAACTACATGTTTTCATAACACAGTAGCCAGGCTCATGTATACACTCAAAAAGTCTGCTGAAGAAGGCTGTACAAAAGCAGCTGTTTGTGGGGAGGACACTTCAGTGCAGATTCATGGGGAAAATGTGCCTGACACCAGAGGCTGAATTGCAGTGTGGCTCTGCTCCCAGTCACATCATGTTTACCATTCATGCAATTCACATATGAAGGTGGGTGCGCTATCACTCTCTCTTTCTCATACTGCCTCTTTCTGTCTTGATGGATGCAGCGATGGGTGACTATTTTTTAAAAGTACAAGTGAGCATGCTAGTATTGCCTAGATAACTGCTGCACTTTGTTTAGGATGCATTGCTTAACACTCTTATCAAAAACTGTAGGTGTCTATTTAAAAATTCAGCAAAATATTCTAAGAAAGCACATAAACCGTGAGAAATCTCAAAGCAAAATATACAGCCCACCACACTAGCAATCATTTTGCTGATAATTACAGTTTACTGGGATGTGTTATATGAAACATTAAAGCTCACTGTTACCTGTGTTGCAAATCTTCAAGCTTTTCATACAATTTGGGTTTAGTTGTTGCTTCTAAAACATTTTTTGTAGCTGCCGAATCATTCATTAATTCCTGGATACAGAAGAAGAAATATTAGCTTCCATATTCAATGCCCAAAAGATGTTTCTTGTCAAACTTTTTTTAAAAAAATAAAGAATAGGAACAAGATATTTCTCTATTAGGGGGAAACAATTTCAGTTTGGTAGATAACTGATAGCTGTATTATCAGACAACTGATTATCTGAAGTATATAGGTTATGCACATACACATCTATCAGTTTACAAACCATCACATGTAGTTGTCCTCAAATATACAACTGAAAACTCAGCAAGTAAAAACTTCATGATTTGTAAAGAATTTGAAGAAAAATCTGGAGCTACAAAGTATCATTATCCAAATAAATGTATAGTTCTTCAGATTTATGTGCTTTGAAATGCTAATGCATAATAGTTTAAAAAGGAAAAACACAGTGACAAAACTTGTTTTAATGATAGCATTTCCCTTGTTTTATGTAAAATATAGTTTTCTTTAATTTTTAATGGCTTATTCAATGTGGGTTATTTAATATATAATCCTAGCAAAAACACAGTTTCATATCATCCTAAAGACAACTATTACAGTCAAAGAGGCAGCCATGTTAGTCTGCTTCAGTGTGTATACTACTGAAATAAATCTGCAGATCTTAGAGGTACTACAGCATTATGTTTTGCTTCTGTCATAAATATATTATGATATAATCTTTCAACTAGTTCACCATATCCTAAGTCTCATGCAATACACTAGTACCCCATATAACACTGTGTTGTACAGCACTGATTTGCTATAGCATGGATGCTCAGATGTCCATTTGGTGGTGCTTCACAGTACTTATCTCTGCTAGTGATCAGCTAGGCAGAGAGAGAAAGCCAAGGACTTGTATTCCCTCAAGTGGATCACATCCAGCTCTGTATGGCAGCTGAATAGTATTAAGTTCACACCACAAATGGTAGAGGGAGTCATGATCAGTAGCTTGCCTGTAATCATCTAGTCCGTTCATGGCAGAGGTTGGAAAGGATTGTTTTATTCCTTATTTATTTTGATGATGTATATTAATGTTCTTATTTTTAAAATTAATAATACCTTATTGTTTTAATAATATTTCTATACTGCTTTGGTACTCTTTGTAACAAGAACAGAAATTGAGCCTGGTCCTCTTCATTGGTTACTATACAAAAAACTCAATTGTGTGTTGATCATGATGAAGGCAGAGGATTTCACAGGGTAACAGAACAACAGTTGGTGGAGAGGCGTAATGTTTAGCTGCCCTGATTCAGGTAGTGCTTCATTTTCTTGGAACATATCCTGAGTACTGAGTGGAGTATTACTGCTTTAACAACAACAACAACAACAACAACATGCCATCAAGTCAATTCTGAAGTATGATGACTCTTTCCAGAGTTTTCTAGGTGCAGAGTACTTAGAAGTAGTTTAATATTCTCTTCTTCTGGAGGCACACTGGGATTGTGTAGTTTGCCTACGGCTACACAAGCTGGCTCTATTCCTGGGACATATAGCAGGGAATTAAATTCCCAACTTCTGGCTACACAGTCAGATGGCTAACTCACTGAACTATCCAGTCAGTTAATAATTATCCATCAATTCAGTTCTGACTGATAGTCACCCTTTCCAGGGTTTTCTAGGTATAGAACAGTAAGAACTGAATAGGAGGACTTGCCGGCGTCATAAAAACAGGAGGTCCAGTATTTATTCCAGCTGGCTGCATCACTCACTGAGCAATGTATTTAACTATGGAGGTTTGAAATTCAATCCCACGCGATGTGTCCCAGGAAAAGTGTTAGCCTATGTAGCCTTGGGCAAGCTGTATAGTCCCAGGATAATCCCAGAAAAGGGAAACTGTAAACTACTTCTGTGTACTCTGTGGCTGGAAAACCCTGGAAAAGGTTGCTATTAGAGATTGGCATCAACTGCTGGTTTGGTGCTTCAGGTGCACAGCTGTTCTGCCGGTGCTGCTGCCTATAAGGGGGCACCCACTGGAGGAGCCAGGGCTGAGAAGCCACAGTTCTGCCTTTGAAATGACGCCCACCAGAGGAGGCAGGGCTGGGAAGCCAGGGTGCTCTCAGAACAGCTGTGCACCCAAGGCACCAAACTGGCATGAACTGCCAAACCAGCAGTATGTGCCCATCTCTAGTCACCATAAGTTGGAATTGACCTGACAACACATGCTTATTATTAATTATATTGTTTTCTAAGTAAAAGGAAGAAGTGAAGAAGAGACAGGATAGTCTAGTGATTAGAATGATTTAATTGTAACCTTAAAATCAGCATCAATGCCATCAAATCTCTTCGAATCTTCAGCAAGCTGGTCTCTGATATCATTGGAGCCAATGAAAATGCTTTCAAGGTGAGACCATGTTCGCTGAACCTCCATCCAAAGAAAAATGACAGAGTCTGCAACATTTAGCCTTTTTTGCAAGTTTAAAACTTGCTCAATGAAATACTCAATGTATTTACTTTGCAGAACGGTTTGCAGCTGAACCTTGAAAAACAAAGGGAAATAAAATGAAAGGATAAATAAAATTACTTGTGCCATCACAGCAGTCACAGCTACAAAAGTCCTACCAAAAAAAAAAAAATCTTCTGCAGGCTATTATTACAGTAAATCACAGCAAAAGACATTTTCAAACCTTGCAAACGGACAGCATGTTATTAAATGATTCCATACTATCTATGGAGAAAAAAGAGAGAGCCCAAGGACCTGTAATTTTGCTAACTCCTACACAGACAGAATTTTTTGTTAAAACATATACAGTCAAGAACACATATAATTTACAGACTAACATCTGGGACAGTTAAGATCCACTGTAAATACAAATTCTGGAAACAGGGTCACAAGTTTTGTTCAATTATAAAAACAATTAGTAAGCAATGAGCACATTTACTATATAAGTAAGGAAGCAACTTCTTACTTGGTTGTTGTCTAAAGTCTCAAAAAGCTGCTCATCCATTTTCAACAAAGGAACACTGGTCCTGTAATGCTCTTCATAACAAAACTCCATGGTAGCCCATGTTTGGCTGATTTCTATGAGAATCTGGTTAACACATCAGAATATTGGTTAGAAATATTTCTTCTGGATCAACATCATTCCTTTCAAATGCTTGAAATATCATTACATACAGAGGAGGGGCAGGACCTGTTCTCTATCACCCCAGAGTAAAGGACATGTAATAATCGGCTCAAGTTACAGGAAGTTACATTTCAGCTGAATATCAGGAAAAACATCTTTTGGAGCAGTATGGCAATGGACCCAATTACCTCCACAGATGCCGAGTGCTCCAGCTCTTGAGTCACTCAAGAGAAAATTGGACAACCCTCTATCACATCTACTTTGAGTTAGAGTCTTGCACTAAGCAGGTGGTTGGACTCCATGGCCTTATAAGCCCAGTCCAAATATTTTTTTTTCTATGATTCTATAATCAATAGAATGTCCTGGAAAGATTCGTTGTCATTATGTATTTTAAAAGGAGCCATTTTCATGTGATCCTTAGGCCAAGGACAGCAGACATGAAATCCTGACAGAAATCTACAGACTTCTGAAATACAGACCAAAGAGAAAAGCCTTTGATTTTCCTTCTCCTCTTTATTCCACTTCTTCTAGATTTAGCTTTATAAGAAGTGTTTATAAAATTCTGGATTTAAGGAATAAGCATTTTGCTTCCACTTACAATTGCCATCTTTACCATCATGACTAGGTTCCTACGTGCACATGTCTACTTGTACGAAACTGCAAAAAAGGAGTCTTACCTACTTTTGATCATAATCATCAATATGTTTGTTTCTGAATGGGTGTTTCAATGGTGTGTGCATGCATGCTAGTACAAAAAGACTCTTGCCCACAATCATATCTAAAATCATATTGTTGTTTTTCTTGAACTATTTTACTAATACCTACAATTGAGAGTTCATATATACTTGCACTCTCTCACAAAAGAAAGAACTAGAAGACAAAATAATTTTTCCATGGTGTGTATTAAATCCGACAAAAGCAGGAACAGATGGAATTCCAGTGCATCATACACTACGAAAGCTGAAAAACTTTAGGAAGGATCATACAATCCAGGAATAAATTTGGATTGAGATAATTTCCAACAAAAGATAAGATTAACCTTTTCAATTCCAAGTTCTTTCACGGCTTTGTCAACAATGCTCCTGACATCATCTTCCATTTTGTGCAGCTTCAGTTCCAACAGGTCTGCTAGTGTTGTATCTTCACTTATTGAAAACTGAATCTGCAAAGGAACAATACCAAAGAAACAATACATTTGTGCTTCTGTATTTCAATTTCCCCACCTCTATGTTTCTTAATGAATCAAATTTAAAGCACAGCTATTAGTCTTTAAACCCCTAACCTATTTGGGATGGAATCTAAACCCAGTCCCATATGCATAGTTTTAAAACATGGATACATACCAAATTGGAAGAATGGCACTCTACTTCAGTTTTGTTCCATAGGCAGGGTCCTAACAGGGCTTTGAATACGTCATGTATTCAAAACTTAAGTGCAAACAGAGAACTGCTAGATGTTGCTGCTTGCAATGTTGATGTTTTATATACTTTATGATCTAGATAAGTAATTTCCTATGTAGCTTTGTAAGCTGCATTAGAAAGATGAACATCTTTAAAAGGCAGGATAAATATGTATCTGTCAACAAATAAATAACAATGATGATGATATTATTATATGCCATCTAGTGGATTCTGATCTGTGTCTGTTCCACGAACTAGTGACTTCAAAAAGGCCCTGTCCTTGACAGCCCTGCTCAGGATTTGCAAATTAAAGGCCATTGCTCCCTTTATTGGGTCAATGAAATCTATGTTCAATCTTCTTTTTCCCTACTGCCTCCTTTCTTCTCTAGTATCATTATCTTTCCAATGAGCCTTATCTTCTCATGATATGCCCAGAGCATGAGAGCTTCAATTTAGTCATTATCACATTTGGAAGGAATTTTGCCTTGGTCTGACCTGTCTTTCTGACAATCCTTGGTATCAGCAAAGCTCTCTCCTAACACCACAGTTCAGATGAATCAATATTTCCTGTCTAGCTTTCATATCCATACATAGTAACTGGGAATACAATAGTATAGATGATATTGGTTTTAGTCTCCGGTGACAAATTCTTACTCTTAAGAACTTTTTCTAGCTCCTTCATAGCTATTCTTCCAAATCATAGTTGTCTTCTGTGTTCTTGGCTGTACTTTCTCTTTCAATTGAAAGAAAATTCAACCAAGGGATAAAAAAAAACTTCATTTTGATTTTATTATGGTCAACATTAAAGTTATGTAATTTTCTGCAGTCATTATTTTTGTCTTAATGTACAGCTGCTTTCTGCCTGTAACATGGTGGCTTCAGATTCCTGATTTTTCCTCCAATTTTCACTCCTCCATTTGAATCTAATCCAGATTTTCATATTATATGTACTACATGCAGGATGGACAGACAGACAGATCATCAGATCATCTTGGATGCACCTCATAATGTAGTGAGGAGGTCTGAGTGTGTCTGGATGTTGAGAGTAATACCATCAGGAGGCTACACTCTGTTACAGGCTTAGATTCCTATTCGGGTCACCCAGGGAGAAATGGTCAAAACTGACTAAGATGCATCCATCCTTTTCAGGAATTAGTGGAAACATTAGAAGAAGAGAATTGATACTTCAAGTGGTGATGAGGGTGAGGAATTGTTGAAAGGTGGCTGCTGGGCAGTGGCAGTAATGGAAAGTAGCACTAGAAGAGGATCTTTTATACAAAAGGATAGATACTCAAGCTGCCTTTGATTAGTACTGTGAAGAAGCAGTTCTGTACCTTAAAATTGTGATGAGAAAAGCCAAATAAAAATTATACCTAAAGGATTTCTGAAGCCAACAGCAATCAGTGGTCAAAATCCATGCATGTTCCAGTAAAAACAAGAAAGAGGCAACTTTGGCTTTCTGTATTTTAATGACTGATTGGAAGAAGGGGGCCCCTGTGATTGCATTGTGGATAATCTATCAAAATGGGCAAAATACCCATTTGGTCAAAAATATTATTGGCTTGGTATCATTTTCTATTTCCTATGGAAGACATTCCTCCAGTTGGCTTTGCAGTTGACATGGTTAATATTTTCCAGAATGAAAATGAATTATTTACAAAGTATTTTCTATCAATCCATACCAGTGTTGAACAGACTCAAAAACTACATAGTCTGAAGTATCTGCATGTGAAATAACACTCATGCAGTATTTCCATGGAGAAAAAAATTTAAAGTATGGAAATCATTGGCATTTTATCCTTGGCATGCTCTTGCTCATGTCTGAATATATCCCACAGACCATATGAAGGAAAGAGACTGATAGATTTCATTCCACATTGGGATATATTCACTAACATTTATAAAGAGGGCAGATTCCCAAAAGCTGCACTGTGCTTTTCAGAAATGTTTCTGAAAATCATGAGCATAAGTTGTAAAGTTTCTGTAACTGACTTTAATAAAGAATCAAAATATGATGGGCTGGCTTCTTTCCATTTGTTGCAAAGGAGGTAAAAAGATCAGTGCTGCAGTATATCATGAAAGAGGTGAAGAAGGTTCTTCACAATGCATTGGATTACATTTTATGCACCTACAACTAGGCTGTTAAATGGGAAATTTCTTGTTAAATGGGGCAAGCTATGGCACCAATAGGGATGTGGTGGCGCTGCGGGTTAAACTGCAGAAGCCTCTGTGCTGCAAGGTCATAAGATCGAATTCACACGACAACGTGAGCTCCTGTCGCTTGTCCCAGCTCCCGCCAACCTAGCAGTTCGAAAGTATGTAAATGTGAGTAGATAAATAGGTACCACCTCGGTGGGAAGGTAACGGCGTTCCATGTCTACTCGTGCTGGCCACATGACCACGGAAACTGTCTACAGAAAAACTCTGGCTCTATGGCTTGGAGACGGGGGATGAGCACGGCCCCCTAGAGTCAGACATGACTGGACTAAATGTCAAGGGGAACCTTTACCTATGGCACCAGGAGGGGAGAACAATTTCTGCAAGCTGAAGTCCACCCAATGAAAATGCCAGTTGCCAATTTCGGCCTCCCCCCTTTTGTGCATATACCACACTATGGACCATGCCATAGGAGGAGACCTTTTACGCCCGTTGTGCTTTTTTCTGGGAGTGAGAGGGAGCTGTTGCAGCAAAGAAGGGCAAATTTAATGTTTAAACCTGCATCCATCCAAAATGCATCACAAAGATACTTACACCTATTGCACCCATCAGCTGATACCAGTGCCTCTCTCTCATGGCTGGATTCTGCAACTCAGTAACAACCTTCAGTGATGTCAACAAGTTTTTTATTGCTAATTCCAGATTTGTATAAACATTCCAGGAGCGAACCTCTTTATCCAGTGCCCACATCTCCTGAAGAAAAGCATCACAACAAAGATAAGAACAAGGATGTGGTGAGTAGATGAAAACATTCTTGTTTTCAGAGATTTCCTGAATCTTTCCATAGCAAGACTCCTTGGTAAACCAGAAAGATTTCCTATCTTCCTGCAAGAACAAAATGGTGAATCTTGTTATTCCTATTTATTTGTTTTCATTTTCACTTCTTTTCTGCAAGAAAATGCAACTTTTTTACAGCTCAATGGGAATCTCATACTGGATAGGTGCCACATTGCACAGAAATTGTAATCATCATCATAATCTCTGTGCAACTTAGCATTTTTACAGAAAAACGTAACAGGTTATCCTTTCCAGGAAATACTAGATGATTCAAATACAATAGCTAAGAAGTGTGTGCAGAAATGAATAATGCTCTCTGAGACAGAAGGATAAAATATCCCTTCTGTCATACCAACTGATTAACCCATATTTATTTTGGTTTATTTTATCTAGAACAAACACTTGCTGGACACCAGGAATTGTTCTGAGGCCATTCATTCTTCTTTAAAGTGTAGGGCAGGAATCTCACCATTAGCTTCATTTAGACACTGAGAACTAACCCCACACTCTTTGGTTACTGAGTTCATCCTAGTGTCAGTGCCAGTTTGTGTGCAGGTTCTACATATGAGCAAGAATCCAGTGTTTTCCAGAGTTCTTGTTCATGTGTAGAGCTTACCCAAGAGGAGGAATCTCTCCTTTTCAGACCTGGTGCTGAAAGCATGATGTATGCAATGACTGGCGGAGGGGAGTGAAGGGTTCCCCTCTAAGCCTCTTCATAACACCAGGCTGTAGAATGTCTGAATAAGGCCATTAGCTTTCAGTATTGCAAGGCAGCAATGGAATCATGAGATGCTAGGGCCAGCGTTGTTTATATGTGTGCTTGCTAAGCAGATGGTCCTGTGTATTTCAAAAAGATTACATAGAGACTCATAAAGGATCTCAGGAGTATACAAGCCCAACTGCCTGATAAATTGCATCCAGTACAATACCTATCTTTAAAGTTCTAAATCAGAGGGTAGATGTGAGATCGCAAAGAGCCATATATAGCACCCACATATTTTGGTGGACCCTAGATTTTCCTCAGAAAACAATTGGTTAAAATAATGATACTCCAGAAAGTGTGATCCTCTTCAAACCAAAGCACAGAGTCCCACACACTTTATTTTACTCTTTAAAAATAATCAAAACAACTTTTTTGTAACCAGAAGTATATCATGTGCTGCAAGATGTAGTCAATACACCTGGAGGGCATCAGACTGAGGAGAAATTCTGCAACAGAAACAATGTGCCCATTAGCTATTTAGCTTTAACTTTGTTTTATATTCCATTCTGGAAAAATGTCTGCAGCATGAGTTTGTATTTGTAACTAAAAATGAGTATTAATAAAAAGTAAAGGTGGAAGAAACATTGAGCTGGGGGAAGAAAACCAAAGCAGCAAAAGAGAGGAAGCAGAGAGCTGGATCTAGATTCAGCATTCTATAGCCAAGATAAACCTATTGAATGTGATGGTTCTACTCATAGCACAATTAAATGTGGTCCCAAACTGTGTAGAAACTGCTTGGGGACTTGCCTTAACAAATCTTCTGAGCTCTGTATCCATCTGCTCCATGCTAATCTCTTTCCAACGGCTTTTAATCCAATCATTGATGTTGCTCTAGAACAGGAGGAACAAAGAGAAATGTAATGACACTTGGTAGACTGCAGGCTGTTGGGAAGTCTGGTGATATGTGATGCACAGAAAACCCTTCTTTTTGGCCACACTTACCATGTGGAACTATCTCCCCCCTGAGATCAAGTAGGCTCTCAATGAATAGTTTTGCTATTACCAACCAAAAAGTTGTTTATCCGGTCATTTCCCTGATCAGTAATCCGCTAGCGAATTTAGTTATCTAAAAGAAATGTTTTATTGCTTTCTGATTTTATTACTTCATTTAACATATTTCATTGATTTTGATGCTGCAATGCTATAAACTTCAATGGGATTTTGGAAACAGAATGCAGTATATTAATGTCTAAAACAAATAGATACACAAAATTCAGTTGTTTAAAAATATTTGCAATTTCTTTTTTGTATTAAAGTTCAAGAGCTGCTAAAATCCCAGTCTTCTAAGACTTAACAAACAGCACAACTTGCCAGCTATACAATGTTCTTCTGAAAAACAAACAGAACTCTTACCGTTGCATAAATATTTATGTCCCACATTCCCTTCAGCAACTTTATTTCCTTGCGACACTGTTTCAGTTGTTTGTAATCTGGAATGACCACTTCAAAAAGACTGGCTGATCCCTGTATATGCAACATTTCCTCTTCCAATGCCTCTAACTCCTGATTTGCCTTGAAGAAGCAAAACAAACCAACATGTTTAGTTAAAATCCCAATCAGCATATACTAAGACAGATAAACTACTTAACGGAAAGATATTTTACAGGAATTACTATAGGAGCAGTGCATGCTTCATGTTCCTGTCAGGTGTTCCAAAAGACATAGAAGGTTCATTTATAGGCCAATTCCTCTGCTAGCATAAATCACATTCAGTGCAGTAGCTCTGATTTACATCAGCTAAACCTGTGCCTCTTTAGATTTATAGATATGCATCTTCATATACAGATGCAAAGGAACTCTAGGGATTCACGCTATATGCAATTAAAAAGTGTACCTGTATTCTGGCAGGAAATACCCAGTTCATTTCCATTAAGTTTTCCACTTAAATACAAATTGATGTTAAAACTAGAACCTTGTTGCTATTTACCTCAGATGGAGCTACAATCCCAGTGCGGAAAAATGCTACCCAGTAGTGACTCCTGCACTTTGCTAAACAAATGCCTCTATGATCTACCAGCGCTAAATAGCACCATGATTTTAGCTGCTACTCTTTTTTTCTTTTAGAACAAAGACAGTAAGCACAACCCAATCACTATTTTAGAACCTGTCCAGGTGGATATATAGATTGCTATTTTGATTGTTTTGGTGCTGTCCAGTTCAAACCAAATTATGGTGCCCACATGTGTTTTGACTTACAGGACTTCATCCCACCCATTTTTAGAGCCACTTCATTCTTTTATGGCACAGTGGTATGGTTTATGGGGTTTTCTTTTGGCATAATTCAGCATGCTTCCATTGGTTAGCCTGTATGGATGGTTAGTATATACCCAACTGTGAGTGGCATTATCTAAGGTGACAACCTTGTGACGTATTTGGTGGACTGTGATATTAAAACAGAGGATGAAGAAACTCCCTCCTCTATTTTTGTCTTCTTTCCTTTTTTAAAAAAAATATTTCCCTAACTGATACAACACAATTCTAATACAATGGAGGTGCTTGGTATACCACACTAGGTTGATACATTGCTGTTTTGCTACGAAACTTACTTTATTTCACAAAAAAAGGAAAAGGGAAGCACCACATGAATGATAGCTGTGGGAAAAAGAGGGGAAGAAGGCTATATTGATTCCATGGGTGCTGCGCCCACAAGGCATTGCAGCCCCAGCAGAGTAGACAGCAGGGGGAAAGTGAGGAACTACCTCCTTCTGTCTCCCCAACCTTCACCCCCAAAATTTCCCCCTGCACTATTATGACCATGGTTAGCTTGCCATGCTGCCATTGCCCTCTACTGCTATTGCTGCTGTCTTCTTACTTGTGAGTTAACCTGGTAAACTTATTCACAAGTAAAACAGATATTTATAATTTATTTACATTTATTTTAAAAAAATCCCCCCCTTTTCTCCTTGAAAAGATGCAAGGGGGCAAGGTGAATGTTACCCATGAGTAAACTCAAAATCCAAAGACCTGTGTGGACCCTTCACAGTGCAAATAGAAGGATCGCTCAAGTGCAAGATAAGACAGACTACATTGAAGATAAGAGACTTTTAAACCTGAACCAGACAGCTCCAAATTCACTTCTCTGGACAGGCCCTAAGACCTGTGAGACAGACATCACTGGCAGGCACAGATGACTGGGAAAGTCTAGGGCAGTGGTCCCCAACCTTGGGCTTCCAGATGTTCTTGGATTTCAACTCCCAGAAATCCTGGCCAGCAGAAGTGGTGGTGAAGGCTTCTGGGGGTTGTAGTTTAAGAACATCTGGAGGCCCAAGGTTGGGGACCACTGGTCTAGGGGATACCCAGACTGCCAAAACGGCATCGACAGCAAATGCAAAGCTAGAACTTCCAGGGTCACATGCAATTCCAGGGCTACACTTTGTCCACTCAGATTTATAGGAATCTTCAAAACAGTGCAACAATCTTACCTTAAGGTTGCTTTAATATCATGTTTGCCTTAACAGATTGGGACTGCAGCTAACATCTGAATAATATGTAAAGAGTGCAAACGTGCCATTTGTTCTGTTCAAAATGTTCAAACTCTGTTTTTCAAAAATCATGAGCATTTTTTTTTTAAAAAAGTCAATGTATTGTTTCTCTGAAACAATGAGATGGTCTAAAAGAAAACACACACCTTTAAAACTGCACTGGCACATAATATGCCACTTAAATATCAAGCTCTACCAAACAGTTTAATGTTAAATACAAATTGTACAACACACAAACAGAGATCTCTGTTTTTGTGTTGAGAGATTACCAGCCTAACATGCACCTCTGAGATTTCTCCATTACCTTATCGAGAAGCGCATATGGGTTTTTGGCATCAAAGTGAAAGGGAGCCTCCATTCTAAATCTTTCTCTGAATCGTATCTGCTTCCCCTGATGAAAGAAATGTAGGCAATAAATTTTTGTCAGCAATCTTGTCCTCATAAAAGCATGTGTGTGGGTGTGCTTTTTTTTAAAAAAAATGCAATAAAATCACATTGGCTTACATCAAAAGCTGAACATTTTTTTCTGAGAAGGGTGACCTCAGATGTCAGAAGAGGAGTCACTTCATGCTTTACAGATACAGCAAGTTTTTTGGTGGCATTCCATCTTTCTGGCAATTCCTGTAGAGCAAAGACAAATAGCATACAAAAAGTTTGTTAATCCTCCCCTGTGAACCACAGCTTAGTCAGCCTCCCTTTTACACTCTGCCAAATGCATATGAGTTGCTTGTCCCTGAGTCCTTCCCATGTAGTGGGATACTTTATGTAATGCATATAAAACTGACTGGCTCAAAGGCAACTACAATTAACACTTAGGTTGCTAACTCATTTAAAAACAAACAATGACACCTCTCTGTATGTGTGAGAAGAGATAAAAGCAGAGGTATAAATCCAGTTGTTAGTCCCAGATACAATATCAAAATACTGTACTGATTTGTTAGTCCCAGCTACAAAATATTAGAATCAATGCTAACTTGGTAACTCAACACTTGTGTAAATATTGTTGATTTGGTGCAATTGCTCTTCATGGGATTAGCAATTCAATTCACGCTAGAATATGAATCCTTGGAGATTTGATGAGTTAACTCCTCTGTTATTTCCATTGATTCAAACAGGCTTAGTCTAGTTGCAACTTTAGTGTGATAAATCTCAACTAGAGTTGAATCAATGGAACTTATAAAGGAGTTGATTCACCAAATCCCCACTGATTCAATGGGCCTATTCTAGCTGTGACTTACCACACTAAGCAGTTGTATTTCAGCCATGGAGTTTTTTGAAGCCCAGTTTCTTAAAGTTAAAAAACTGCCAGAGGACCAAAACTGCCAACACACCTGACTTGACATTAGAAACAGAATTGCCTGAGAGGAAAAGATTACTTAAATACTAACTTGCATCTATATACATTCAGAAGATTAGCTGTATTTGTTTTTCAGTGGTCAACTAGGAGGCAACATGTTTGCATCTCTGATGTCTTAGGCATGTATCCCTGAAACGTCTGCATACTTTTAACATTGTAAAAAGAGGAAATATACATTTGTCTTAACATCAGATTTGATCCTCCATCCCAACTCTCCAACAATAACACACTTACAGCTCCAATTACAGGCTATCTATAATGCTTTATTTTGCCCTTGCATGGTCTCTTATTAATCGCCAATGTAAACTCCTAGAGATAGCCTTTGAGAAAGGTCAAGAGTAACAATGGTCACAAAGAGCCAGTTATGTAGTTCACTGGGTGTTGACCAGTATTTTATTTTTTATATACTCTACACACAAAAACATAGAAGTAATTTTCTACTTCCCATTTGTTTAATGAGTCACATTTTCCTGCCCCCCTACCTTTTTTTCCAATTTTTTTTTAAATTTTTTTTTGCCACCAGTTCACTATGGAGCAGTGGGACCAAAATGTACATGCGAAGAAAATGAAAGCTTGTAAGAATACATCTAGGTTCACATGATCACACAACAGCTTAAATGAATGTCAGGAGTCCTTGCTTCACTTTTGCACCAGTTTTCAAAACTACAATTCATTAACACAATGCAACAACAACAAAACTACAGGAGCAAATGTGACAATCTACTACGAAAGTCTTCAAACCAAGCCCAACAGAGCAGAGCTCTTGTATGTCTCCAAGTCATTTTAGCTGGCCCTGCACAGAATAGTTACAACTGAGTTTTACTTGTAATAAACAGATAGAGTTGGGGGTTTCTTCTCATGCAATTAAGATGCTTGTTACTTGGCATCTCATGCTTTCGGTGATGTTTTTATACTCATCAAATTAATGATGATACAACCAATGAAAAATGTCTAGTTAAACCACACACACACACACACACACAAACGATTTATCAATACTTGTTTGAGCAGAGAAAAGCAAGTTTCATCATTATTTCTTTTCTGATAATAATAGATGGTTGGTTAATAATGATCTTGAGGGACACGTGGAGGTTTCAAGTGTTTTTCCTTAATGTCAGTACCTCAACTTGAACATAAACATGATCTGGTATCTTCTGTCCATAGTTTTCTAGGAGTGCAATTGTATCTTTCAGAGGCTCAAAAAGCTCATCAGTAGAAGCTTGCCTGTTTCTCACAGCCCTAATGTGAATCATAACATCAATGAGTCCATTATAATTTCCTTCCTTTAACTCTTTTTGGAGCCCAGCATCAGTCATTTTAATGAATTCTTCTAGGTTAGCTAAGCTGTGTATGAGAGAGAGAGAGAGAGAGAGAGAGAGAGAGAGAGAGAGAGAGAGAGAGTGTGTTTAAATGCTGGAATCTTTTTAGATATATGTCAACATTTAATATGCTTTGAGAACTTGATTTCATTGTGCCTTATTTACACTGTCATTTTAAATTTGCTTGCTAACAGTATGGATATCCTACACTTATGTGATAAAGGAGAGGAGGAATAAAACAGAATAACTCATTGCTCTTCTGTTTCTTTTTAGCTATTTCTCAGTATCTTTTCCTTCATTCATTATCTGGGCTGGGTAATACATTTATAGGGCCACTGAAAAGTTATCATGAAGGTGAACTTTTAATTCCTCTCAAATTTTTCATCACATACATATATTACAAGTAGGAAAAGAATCAAGGAGTAGGAAACAAGCAAGAAGTCCCAAAATTTTGTTAGATGTAATAGTGATTATACTTGAAAGCAGACTATGGGAATAGCAATCTGTAGATTGCTGTTCCAGAACCAAAAGAAGTTGAGTTAGGAAACCAACTCCCCACCTGTAAACCAAAGCCTATCTAAACAGCATGAGGATCCCTCTGTTGTGCTGGTGATGCACTTAGACCCCATTGGTTTTGGTTAAGACAAACAAACAAACAAACAAACAAACAAACAAAGGTCCATTGGGTTCAGCAATGACTCCAATATAGGTAGTTCTGTTTCTATAAACAGATCACATGACTGTTTGTTTGTTTTCATTTATGCACTGACATATGCTCTCTGGTACCAATTCCATATCCCAAAAGGATCCATTGTGACACACAATCTCGACTGAAACAAAATGACAAAATATGAGAATTGCTACTCCTGAAAGCCTTCAGAAGTGCATATTCCCCATTAAAACAAGACATAATCCAAGATTCCTTGGCTGTTTCACAGCTGTTTTAACAAAACCAGAAGTGGATTTCCACCTACTTCCAGTTTTATTTTTGGGGGTGGCATAGCCTAAAGTCTGTCCTAAGTGGGGAAGATTGGTCTCTGAACCTCAGAAGCTTTGCCCATCCTTCACTGTGAAGGACTGTTGGGAGGGGGTGTTGGTTCTATGAAGAATCCTGGAGCTTTCAACCTGTTTTTACCCTACTCTCACAGAGAATTTTCTCAGTCCTCAACATGCCACTTAGAAAAAGGAACACATCAGAAAAAGCTAACCTAGAAAAAGAAAAATCACATCAATGCTTTCATAAAAACATGATTTTACCTGTCAATGACAAATTTCAGGAGATATTCTTTGAACATCCAGCTCCATTTTTTAATAACATTTAGCAAATTAATTTTGAAAGGTTTCATGTCCACCTTAAACCAGCCTTCAAAAATTCTGGTGTCGTCAAATTTACTCATTTTGATGTAAAGATTTTCATAGGTGTCAATCTACAACAGACAACTATATGTTACAATCTAATTGATTTTATGGGAGAGAAAGTGAAGTTGAATATAATACAAGCTAAAGCAACTGCTTTCTTGCCTGCTCTTTAAATTGCTCAGTCATTGGGTGTTGATCAGTGGCAGCAACCTCAGCATATATCTCTGTTTCTTCAGAAGATGACACAGAACCATAGAATAGAAATTGTTTCATAAATTCTGATCTGTCATCTATCCACAGATAAGCGTAAGAGTCAAGTGAGTTTTTGAAGTCCACAGCTTTAGTGATAACATCTGCCACTCTTTCCATAATCTTTTCCCTGGTCTCAGATAGTTCTGATATGCTATCCATCTCATTCTAAATACAACAAAATAAAATAAAGTGAGAACAATTATTTCTATAATGTAATACTGTTGCTCCTTATTTTCATTGTATAAATATATATTGCAAGCATTAAAAAAAAATAGGCTGCTCTATGCATATTATTTTTTCTTCTAATTTAGGCTTGTTTCAGTTTTTTGCAGTAAATTACCTGGTAGTGTGGTATTTCCAGATGTGGTGCCACTCTTTCCACCTGAGCAGATATTGTGAAAATATTGCTCAAATGTTCATCTATTAGATCATAAAACCCATCTCCTGCTTCCTTGTCCAATGAAGGTCTGAATTCAATTTCTAGGGCACTCAGGAGCATTTGAACTTGAAAGAAGGGAGATGGCTTTGAGCCCGTTTCCGTATTTTCTAGGAAGAACTTTAAATTATACATTATGGCATTAAAAAACCCATCAATTATGAGGTCATCAATGTATTCCAAGTAAATCTTCCAAGAATCTGAAGCTGGGTCTGCTTTGAAGAAGTTGAAGTTTTCCTTTAAAAATATAAAAAAAGACAAACAACACACATACAGGGGCATTAATTTTACTGTTATGACAACTTTCATTTTAAAAAAAGTAAACTGGGTACTGGCACCCTATCTCCACATGGGAAATTGCAGATAGTTTCATTTCTACAAATAGTACTGGCAAAATAAATGAATCTGACTGATAAGAATTCCCATACTAATTGCCATGATTAAACTGCCACTTGTAATGAAATGACATTTTGAAGTGAATGGAGCACATAAATTTGTTTCACAAAAAAACACCAAATTCTCTTATCATTATCACGCCCACTCATTCTGGTCATTACCTTTACAAGACTATGGATCTTGTATCCATCTTCTTTAAAGGATGCATATTTTTTTGCAAGTCGGTCATCTTTATCCTCCAGGTTCAACAAAGCTTCTTTTTTGTTGTCTTTTCTAGAAAAGAGAGTATGTTCCATCCAATCCTTCATAATTTGCTGAATGGCCTTAATATTGTCCTTTGATCTCTGAAGTCTCTGCTCCAAGTCATGAACCTTAGCTTTTAGAAACTCAATATACTCCCAGCAGTCCTCTTCCTGCCATGTGAGTGTTTCTTCTGCTTCCATCAGCTCAGCATCAACTGCACTCAGCTCTTTTTCAATTAGAGGATACTCCACTTCCAAAACAGTCTGTTTAACCTTGTTATACCACTGGACAATAAGTTCTAGATTTCCGATATACTGTTAACATAAGGAAGAGGAACAGCAACAAAAGGCTGAGATCACTGTCAGAAAACTTAACAAATTACAGTCTGATGCCTGGAAACTTTTAATGGAAGCATTAAGGAAGTTGAGGAAGTACCATTTCCACTTTGGCAATATGCCTATAATTTCTCAAGATCAACTGCACCTCTCACTAAATTTATTGGTAACACTGGGCCCCAAGTAAAAAAAAAAGAGGCTAGTGCATTTAAAGACACATAGAGCTACACCCACAATATCCAATATTTCAAATACTGAAACATGTTGTATCATTAAGAACCATAACATAATAATTAAGGCTACAAATAGCCATCAGGAAAACAGAATGTGAATTGGTCTAAGGGGAATAAGCACAATCAGAGTCTCAGATCAAAATAAATAGGGTTACCTTATCAAGCATGTCCCTCTTCTTATATAATTCAAGTGCCAAACTTGGGATATCAGGTTGATCCAAACGCAAGAGGTATTTTACATCTTTTAGAACAGCCACCAACTGCACAAAACAAAATTGCATGCCATTTTTCACAAGCAAACTTTACTGTACATATCATGCCAATTTTAATAATAGCTTATTCTACTGAAAGAAGGTTTTCTTCATAGAGCAGCTGCTTAAACTATGGAATACATTACTATGAGAAATGAAGGCTACCAACTTTGCCACCTTTATAAGCGGATCAGACAAGTAGGGCAGATTATGGATACTAGTGGCATCATGCCACAATTACTATTTGTTGCTCTAAGAATCCAAAGCAATATTGGTTTGAATACCACTTGCTGGGAAACAAAGCAAGAAAGGAAAATAGAATACTGAAATATATTAGTCTTATCCAATTGCATTCTTCATGTGTTCCCACCATTGACAGTGGTGAAAGAAATATAAAGTGGAATAACTTTAAAAATTTAAAGTGGAATAACTTTAAAAAGATTTGTATAAGACCAGACATTGAAGTGAGAGTTTTCATTTGTAGTTAGTATCTGAAATTCCTAGAAAAAACCCAGAAATTTTCTTTAGCTGTCATGAAAAGAGAAGTTTCAGTGAGTAGAAATGGGGTTGGCATGATTAGAGGAGCTTTAGTAGTAGAAAGGTGTAAAACAGATCTTAGTGAGACAGTATGAGATTTATCATAATCTCACTGTCTGGGGCTGCCAGCCACCCCTGCAGTTGTGAGTAATAATAGCAACAGCACTTGCCTATTTCTAGAATAAAATAATTACTCTTCTTTTATAGGCAATATTACTGTAAAGAAAACTAAGGTGGTTTTAAATATTAGTGACAGCACAAGTTAATTAAAATAAGACACAAAGCTAAAACAGATACTCAAAATCTATGACATTTTCTTAACATTAAAAATGCCATTATCATCAACAACTATGGTTGCACTCACATGGAAACACATGCCTTTGGATTCCATGGGATTTAATTCTGAGCAGATAGTCATCTGACTGTATTCACATAAAGCCTTCCTCAGATTTCCCCCTTCTTTATTATGTTTTTTAAAAATGACATATCCAGACAAAAAGTGTTTATTTTTCTTTTGCCTCAGAAGTCTTCTTGTACCTTCTGTGGGCCCTAGGGAACAATTCTGCCATGTTTTCAGGCACAGCCACAATAAACATTTATAAATATATATTTGGCCACAAGAGGGCACAAGGGGGCCTTTTCAATTCAAAACTCATGGCAGCAACCTTTTCAATATCTTCTTACTATATTTTTTTAAAAATATCCAAATTAGCCTCATTGGTCATCCCCTTGTACCTTGGGAGTGTGACTCTGGGGCTGCCAGCAAATCTGTAATATAGCTTTTGGACCTGCTGACATCACCCATTCCAGTCTAGACTACTGTTCTGAACTGTACCTTGGGATCAAAATTCACACTAAGAAGGCCATCCTTATTGTTGCGCTTAATAAGGGGTTGATCCAAATTAAACTGACAGACATTGTCCACTTGAGATTTCCATGTATAATAGATCTGATCTTCATATTGATCCAGTAAGGTCAACATCTCTATATATTTTTGATAAATTAAAGCCGCTTCAGAACTTTCAAAGACTCTGAAAAGAAAGAAATTTTACATCAGTGAGATGTAAATACAAATGGTGCAAATACAAATAGAAATAAGCCCACAATTTTGAAATTGTACTTTACGGGTATGATCTCTTGAACCCTGTCTAACCTTTAGAAGGTAGTTGCAGGTCTTCAACCTCAGTGATGGAATAGTATTCTCCAAGCACACCCTTTTAGGGGATGCAGGTCAGGCTATATCACCTACACAGGACTAGGCGTTCTCCCAAAACCTAACTGGAAAAGTTTTTGGTGGAGGAAGAGACCTAGAATCTCACAGACAACATGGATGTTGGCCATTGTGTCTGCAGCATTCTAGGAACTGCTGGAAAAATTAATTCTTCTACACTTTGGCTTCCAGTCTCTACTTGACTTTCTCAACAATCTACTAGCCCAGCTTTATTTACACTTTCTGTTCCCTTTTCATTTTATTGCTTCTTCCATACTGCCTTAACTGCATAATATTTTCAGGACTCAATGTCATACCAATTTGCTATGGTTCTTCCTTGTGACCAAGTTCACAAATATCATCTATCTGGCTACTAACACTTAAAACACAGGTTGAAATATCACCATGAAGATGGGCTGTGACTCAGCTGGATCTCTTTCATCTTTCTTTCCCTTAGCCTTTCTGTAGAATTGTACCCCTTTCCTTTCTAGATGGTCCACATTTTAAAAGAGGGGTTGACCAGTAATAAGCCATTTGACCTGCTGGTGGCACTGGGAAACTTTGGTCATACAAAACAAGAGTGTAGGAAGCAGATAAATTAATTGCCCTTAATTTTGCTGCAGGAAAGTCTGTTCCTTCATTTTGCAAGAGGGGGGTTTTCTCCCAGGGGGGGAAAAATTACAGTGAGATGCAGAGACTAGCATTTTAGACTTAGATAGGGAATCCTAGGTTTGAATCCCCATTACGTCACAAGACTCACTGGTTGAACTAGAGCCAGCAACTGTCTCTCAGCCAAATCAATCGCACAGAGTTCCTGAGAACATAAAGTGGGCGGTGGTGCAGGGGAGGACTATGTATTGTGCCAAAGGTTTTGGAGGCAGTGTGGGATGCAAATTGTAAAAAATAAAAAGAGTGACAGATTTATAACTGTAGACATCTGGAACAGTATTACAGAGGATATAAAATCCCTTAGAAACAAGCTCAGATATAAAATTTAAGTTTCTCTTAACATGGTTAAAATGCTGACATCTTCCGCAAATATTTATTATGGATATCAACAAGCATGGGCAAACTTTAAACAGCAGCAAGGAGAGACAATAAAATATATATTTTATAGCCTTCTCCTTGTGTCATGTTTCCAGCCATTGTGAATCTGTGCTTACACTTGGCACAGCTCAAAAGGAAATTCAGGATTTCACCCTGGCAATGCAAAGCACAAAGTCACATTCATTAAGACATAGGGAATAAACACCTTTTAAAGTTCACTGGCAGTACAATCTTATATATGTCTACTGAGAAGTAAGTCCCATTAAGATCACTAGGGCTAATTCTTAAAGCAGTGGATTTAGACTTCAATCTGATACAAATGGATTTGAGAATAAGCTTCATTAACCTCAATAGGACTTACAGAGTAGCTCATTATGATCCTTTACAGCTTTACTTGGATTTAAAAAAAAGAATAACACACATGCACCCAAAAAAGGGAAAGGATTTCATTACAGAATCTTTGATTTTATGTTTTTTTAAAATGAAATATCTTGCAACCACATTCACAAACAGTTATACATTTCACTAAAGCACAGGAGAAATATCTTTATCCCCTCTTCTTCACCTTTCAAGGACACAAAACATACAGCTATGAACTAAAGTCACTATTTTGATGAATAATTCTGAAGCCTAAAGAGACATACTTACGGATAGGAAACAAAAGAGAAGTTTGACCAGAATGATTGTATACGGGCTTTAATTTCTTGGGACCATTTAAGGTTTCCTGAAGTAAATGGCATATTTTTATTTATTATTTCATTTCCGTTTTCAAGCTGCAACAGTTAAGGAATGTATGAGTTACATGGAATGAAAAATGATACTTATATGATATGATATTTATATATAGGACCTTTCATTTAGTTTGCAATATACCTGTTTAATGTGCTCATCATACAAGTGTTTACAATTATTCAGTTCATCATCAAACAACTGTAGCAAAATCTTGTAATTTGGGCTAAAGATGTCTGCAATAGTAGGTTTCTCCAGAAAAAATCCAAGAATGGCTAAAACCTATAAAAATAAAATATAATGGCATATCTGTTCATTATGAGCCCATTTCTTTTTTCCAAACTAAACACAGAGATAATAGAAAATGCCCATTTTAGAACACAGTAGGGGTTTGGTTTATTTTTATTTTTCAAAGAGTTAGAACAATCACTTGAAAGACAATATATTGCTGGAATGAAAATTCTCTAGTAAAATACATAAGAAGCAAAATCAAATAGTTACAGTAACAAAACTATACTCCCTCTTTCACTACTTTCTTCTCAGAGACAATGGCTGTATATATTCTAGGCAATGAGAATCAAATATTATGCAAGAAAAACAAATCTGATTAATCTGTGAAGATTCTCAGTCATCCAGGTGAGGTTATCTGGGAAATGAGTCATGGCAACTGGACTTCTTTCTCATTAGGCTGAAACATTTCACTATTCATCCAAGTAGCTTCTTCAGTCTGAGGAGAGTTGGTAGGAAATCCCTGATATATCTGAGAAGACAGGTGGCTTGAAAGAGGGGTAAGGGAGGCCAATCATGTCCATGTAGAAAATCCCTCACTCGAGAGGTGGAGGTCTTAGAGACAATCTGTCTCCTATTTATCATGCTGCCCTTTCATCCATCCCCAGGAAGAACAGGACCACACCACCAGAAAGACCACTGTTAATGACTTTTAACAACCCATGACATTGGATGGAGAAGGCCTACAGAGGTGAGATTTTCGTTCACCCCCTCCTTTGTCCATCTAATGAGCCTATTCAGATGGGGGGGAGTGAAACCAAGGTGGGGGATAAATCAGGAGTCTCCTACGAACTCTCCTAAGACTGAAAAAGCTACTTGGATGAGTAGTGAAAAGTTTAAACCTAATTAAGAGAAAAGTCCAGTTGCCATGACTCACCTTCCAGAAAAATCCGATTAATAGGTACAGATCGCAGATTTCCATTTATCTTCCTGGAAAAACTTTGACTGTTTTTTTTTTAAAAAAGGTATATATAAATAACACCAATCCAATGCCCAAACAAACCACAAAACATAAAACAGGAAAAAGTGGAATAGTTTAGACAGAATAGGATTGTTTAGACAGACCTTGACCAGCTTAAGCCAGGAATGGGCCTTGAACCTGTGCACTCCTCTACACATCCTTTCTGCACCAACTTTGGCACTTGAATCTTGTACCACAGTTTCCTGTGATAAAACTCTGAAGCAACTGTGATTTAATGTTGTTTTGACTATAGTATAATTCTTGACTATTAAACTGAAATTAAACCACAGTTTCCTATTTCAGCTAAAACTGAAGCTTAACTCCAATTGTTAGTCCTAGCTACAGTAAAACAAATGGATAATAGGTTTTCTTAAGTCAACACTGATGAAAAACTGATAAATTCTGACTACAACACGTGCACACACAAATAGAAAGATATGAAAGCTCAACACATGTTTAATAAATAATGACCAAAATCCTGTTACTTAGCATAATAAATTGCAGTAGAATATGCCCATTGAACCAATGAGGATTTAGAGTCAACCCCTCCAGAAGTTCCATTGATTCAAATGGACCTACTCTAACGGCTTCTTAATATGCTAAATTAAGTTGCAGCGAGAACAGGCCCATTGAATCAAAGGCCATTGATTCAAATAGGCCTATTAGGGGAGAGTTGATACATCAAATTCCCACTGATTTAATGGGTCTACTCTGATGTGATTCACTACACTAAGCAACAGGAGATTTACAAAGAAAAAAAGTACACAATTATTCTTCTAGGAGTATAAGACACATATATTGGAGAAAAGAAAAATGAATCAAACTTTCCTTTCATATGTTCAATTTAAGGACAGGAAACATATTTATATTCTGACTGTTCCTTAGCTAATGATTTGCTTAAAGCTAGCACTGAAAATGTTTGCAGATATCATTCTCCTCACAGCAGTGGACTAAATAAGCTAAATATAGTGTGTACTTGCTTTTAAAAATTCTCACATATCAAATCGATATCAGAAAAGGTTACTTTTATTTTGAAGAATATGAAGTTGCTGTCAGTGTATGATGACCAAATTATGCAAGTGCCAAATATCAAACAGGAACTCCTAAATGATCAGAGTTTTCTTTCCACTCTTGGGATTCCAATGTATTATTATGGATGCACTGCTGTGGAGAACAGTGTGAATGGGCCAGAGCAGCTTTGGATTTGTGTTTCTTAAATAGAGGGTCTCCAAACCCCTGCAATTGTCATAACTGTGATAGCATGGACAATTTAATATTTTTTTTAAAAAAATATTTTTCTGCTTTTCAAAATTTTAAAAATCATTTGGGATATTTACTTAAAGTAACTCTGGATCACAACAGAAATTAAGCACATCCACGGCCCTATCTATGAACAAAGTCGACCACAATTTAATGAATGTAAATCTATACTACAACCTCACATGCTAATGAGAGTAATAATATGGATGCAGGGAGGAATAATCCATTGCAAAAGGACCACCACTTCCTGCTCCTGGCTGGATTTGTGCCAGCTTTTATCTTTTTTTAAAAAATTACTTTTCCACACTATCTTCAGGATGACGTAGAGCAGAAATACTCTAAACTGCCTTAAGAATTAAAGGACTTCTGATTATATTCCATTTCAGTTTCACCATTCCACAAATTGGCTTGTTTTTATTTGGTCACTGGGAAGTAAAGAACAGGAGGCCTTGGGGGTTTATCTTTAATTTGATTATACAATCACAGAAGCTAAGAATATAATTTTTTCCCCTGAAGGTTGTCATATTTGTATTACCTTATAACTGAGAAGCTGCTCTCTTGTCTGCTTCTGCCCATTGTGTACCTTTGTCTGTGTGTGGAGGGGTCCCCGGGGGAAAAGAGGATTTAGTTCCAAAAGATCCAAAGCCTCCTCTAAATCCATTCCTGATACATTCTGGAATGCCTCCCCTCTACAGTCACCACCATCACCAGACTAGCCATGGTGTCAGAACTTACTGCTATACACAAAAGAATCTCCATAGAGATTCAGCTACAGAGTTCATAGTATCCCGTAACCTCTTGGATGGCCAATAGGACCACAGCCTAGAGACCAACAGGACCATAGCCTAGACTCTGTACTATTACTAGTATTACTACAATAAATACTACTGTAATTTTATTAAATGAACGGCTTTAAAATATAGCAAATTCCTGGGAAGCTGTCACTATAGGGAGAACTGTTATGAACAATGTTCTTAAGCTATTTCCATTCATTTCAGCAGGACAGAGAATGGGCGATTTTCAGGGCTGATCCTACCACTAGGCCAAATGAAGCAGCTGCTGGAGGGAGTAAGGAAGAAACAAATCTCCCCATCTGAGGGATGTGTGTGTCAAGTGGCCTGAGCTGTGACCTTTAACTAGTTTTCTGTTTCCAGGTACTGAGGAGGGTGCCATCTTGTTTGACTCAGCTACTATTCAGCAGAGCTATGCACATGGAGGTTTGGCGTTTACACCACCATTTTGCCTCTGCCAATGATCATTTTTCATTGACTTTTAGCATCCTTTGTAATAAGTAACTTCCAAGTCTTTCAACTTCCATGATCACACCCCAAAATGATAGCTAAGTGTCCAGTCAACAAATATTATCATGGACTTAATGTGCAACTTGAGAGTAAAAGCCAATAAAACACATATTTATTTTTACTTACTGTAACAGCTCTCCTGCTCTCTAATTTAAATTCTATAATAGACAGGTAAATGCATTGACTTTTGTAGTTAGAACAACCAATTACATTATTTCATAGCTATGCGCTTAGCAACTGACCTTAAAGGCTGACTCCAAACCCGAACAATCAAGGAATGCTACACAGAAAATTGATCCAAGACGTCTTTCAAACTCCAGAACTTTGTGTTTAAAATCAATGTAGTCTTCTTCAAATTCCTGTGGAACACAAATTTGCAGCTAGCATATTTTTTAAGAAACACATCTTATCATATTAAAATTACATAGAAAATAAAGCTTTTTGTAAATGGGCATCTCTGCAAGCTGAAACAGAGTATATTTATTTTGTGCATGTCTGTTTTATGTGTCATCTAGTTAGAACTGACTTACAGAAATCCCAACAGAGTTTTCAAGATAAGTGGTTTTACATCCATCCCCACCCCCAGCAGGTTTCCATGGCCAAGCAGGGATTCAGATCCAGGTCTCCTGAGTCCTAATCTGTTATTGTATCCACTATATCACACTTACAATTCATTTAATGTCACTACCTCAAGGTACTTAGAATAGGCGATAAAACACCCATTCCAATACTAATCCCACTAAATACAGTAGGCCATAAAAGTGCACCCAGTCTGGAGAAATGAATGTCAGATAAAAGCAAGATAAAGTGGACATTTTCATGTTAAGTGCCTTCTGGACCTTAAAGAAAGTACATCAAAAGCACAGACATTTCCAATACTTTGTAATATTGCGCTATCCCATTTGGCTTACTCACTTAACTGCAACTGTTAAGTGTCCACTCCAAACAGATAAACATCATCTGAGAAATGGTCATCACTGCCCTTTTCTACATCAAGTGAGTTTTCCAACAAGTCTCAACAAGCCTTACAACTCTCCTAGCTGTTGCTCCTACAGTCTGGTATCGTGAGAATGCTGTGCAAATATTCTTGCCTTTATGCCCACAGAGTAAGCAATGAACGTAAAGATACTGTTAAACTGAGCTACGTCATTTATGGACTTCACCAAGTAATCAGTAACTTTAAAAAAACTTCTAATGTTCTGTGCATATATAAATGTTATAAAAGAATAATTCTTGATGAAGAATTATTGTTATTTATCTATTGAATATAAAAGGGAGAATATTTTGTTTCAACTTTCATCCAGGTAAATTAAACTTTATAAGCAGATATGAATCCAAGCAAGCCAGTGTCTCTGGAGACCATATTTCATTTAATTCAGTACTCTGTTTGGAGCAATGGAGAAAACTACTGGGTACAGGAAGCAGCCGTTGCAAGGGGAGGGCGGGAGCTGGAGAGATATTACATATTTGGTAAGAGAAAGGCACTAAAGCTATGAAAATAGGATGAGGTACTGTTGTGAATCAATCTAACAGCCAATTTTTTAAAATGTCAGAGGACATGTTACTAGACATAAGGGGCACACTTAACCACCCTCTTTTGTTTAAAATAAACTAAATAGGAAGGGTGGCCCTTTAACTTAGAATAAAAACAAAGAATAAAGTTGCATTATCTAAAATACATTGTGAGATAAGCCAGGGATGGGAACCTTTTTTGGCATTATAACCTAATAAAGTGAAAAAAATTAGTTTCTGGCCTCGTATTAATTGACTTTATTGAATAATTGTGTTCAGTTACCTTGATTTTGCATTCTGAGTGTACTGAGAATCTAACTGTCCAAGTCTAATAATGAGCTCTCTGAAAATTTATTATTGAAACAACAAACAGTGTGTGACTACAGACCAATCTCAGCAGCTTTTGTGCAAAAAAGCTGATTATACCATCTAATTTTTCTTAATTTGCGGAATGGGCATTTGTCTCTTAGGTAGAATGTTTTTACTTGATGCCTTACATTTGCTCACTTAGAGTAAACTCTGTATCCCTCTCCCTGTACCTAAACTGGAAGCAAAAAATTGAGGGACCCTAAAGAGAAAACCATGCATTAAAGCTGACATTCCCAATTTTTCCTATTTTGGGTTGCTTCACTCTATTAAAGAATATAGATATCAACATAGCAGAAATAACGAAGCCATTTCTGTAGAAGAAAAGCCAATCTGTGTGGTTTTGGGCTAGCTAACATTGAATAAATACATGTTTGATAACTCTATGCCCCTAGAAAAACCCAGAAAGTGTCAGAATTGACTTGATGGCAGGTCATTGTTATTCATTATTATTAGGAGCAAACATGATCAAAAATAGTCATTCCATTAGCACTTTTCCATTAAAACACTGTTATTAATACTCTGTATACTGCTGCACTGCACTGGTGACACATATCACTAGCTAGGGTTCACTGTATTATAGTATAAGCATTCGTGGACCACAGTTTCATCAGCCAACAGAAGAGTAATACATAAGTAGTGTGGTTCGGTGTGCTATTTGAGTAGGGACAGAATGCTATGCATGCGTATTTGTAATAACATCACATTGTTGTACGTCTGAATGTATGTCCATAAGACTGCATAATAAACAGAGAGACAGACGGACAGGATGGTAAACAGTCTGACTTCCAAAGCATTTGCACAAGTAGGTATCCAGGCTTCCTTGAAGAAATCCAATAGCCATTTGCAAAAAAGATCTCCATTTGTGTATTTTGAACATTTGTGCAGGCTGCAGACACGTTACTGTGTCCACAGAACACTGTATTCCACTAGTCTGCAACTCCTATCACAAATTATTTTTATACTTTTATTCCTGAATGCACGATGCTACACAGATACATGTAAAAATATTTTTGCAGGAATTGTAAATATAATAATGAAGTTCTCTTATTTTGCTATTAACCAGCTCATTGATCATTAGATTTCTGACATAATTAGCTTTTCCCTTAATAGCCACTACTTAGAAAAGCTTTTAGTTAACATTCCAAAATCCAAAGACAAATAGCTCCTGAAGGTTATTCTCATGACATGAAATAAAGGACAACTAATTAGTTTCTCATTTTATTGTTTCATTTCATCAGTCAATACTTCAGCTAAATATATCCATAAGGCTGCTAAGTGCAAAGTAAGAAAGCTAGCAGTATAATATTCTTAAGCTGCAATTAAGCTCAAAAGTCAACAGGCTTCAAACAAGAACTGAATTATAGTTCTGAAATGTACCAGAACATTTTCTGTATTAAAGGCATGTCTTGAATGACTGAACAAAATAAAATGTTAATCCATGTTCATGTTTTCTGAGGTACTATAATTTTAACAGCATTTTAATTAAATAAAATTGATTCATAATACCCAATTAAGTAAAATACAGATAACAGTACTTCAAATGTAATTAATAAATGGTAAAGTGAAAATTCAGAAAATAAAATATGGATAAGGATACAAAGAGTTTGCCACTGGTTCTCTATCCATAAACTCAATTTGCAATTATCAAGAGAAACTGCTATCTAAGAAACCTACTTTTCAATGAGAAACTGGAACAGTGAGCTTTTTTTTTTCTTTTAAAAAATTAACCTATACATAAAGCATCAAATTGTTGTAACTGTATTTGGATCAGGGATTAAATTGTTTTCTGTATTGCACCTCCCTCCTAGTCACAGTCACTGTGTTTACTTTCATGTTTAAGGATTACAAATAGATCAATACAAATAAGCAAAAACCATTACCAGATTGTTGTAATCTAAGGGATCATAGGTCTTTTCTTTAAAGATGGTAGAAGACTCAATAAATTCTTCATTCAACTTGCTTATTTTGTCATTCAAAGTTTTCCCCTTGATACCACCAAACTCCAGTTTCTCCAGCTTTTCAAAGTCAAGCATGGTAAGAAAAATATCCTAAATAAAGTAAAATAATCATTAACTTTGTTCCCTGAAGACATAAACAATTACCATGAGTAAAATATATCCTTACACTATTCTAAAATCATGCTCAATTTTGAATGCTACTAGGTAATTTAAAACTGGTTGCATAGTACATTTATGTATTTGATTGATTGACTGACTGATTGTTTTGATTGATTGATTGATTGATTGATTGATTGATTGATTGATTGATTGATTGATTGATTTTTATCCTGCCTCAGAACCTGGGATGCTAGGTGGCTTACAATATCATTTAATAAAAGTATATTCATATATACATGAATTAACCAGTTAAATAAGGAACATATTCATTATTGATTGAGCAGTTGGTTGATTTCTCTCACCACAGAAACTGGAATGCAAGGCATCTTAAAAAACAATTTAAAAACAAAGACAATTTAAAAATTATAAATATTGAAACCTGAATCATCCAGTTAAATCATATACACAATCATTCTTATGGAAAGCCAGGGGGAGAGAAGCTAAACCCTGAAAATCAACAACAACAACAACAACAACAACAACAACAACAACAACAACAAAACTAATACTACTGTACCGAAACACACACACACAAACACACACACAAAATAAAAAATAAAACCCATAAACGAAAACAAAGAACAATAACACTGATTCTAAGATCCTAGTATATTTCTTCCTTTTGACCCATACATTTGCATCACTGAATTAGGAATGGGGGAAGTATTTTGTTTAGGGTATGTTAAAGTGAATGGGACTTGTTAGTCACCCATGATGTTGGTCCCAGTGATTTCAATAGTTCTATTTTACTTAGAACTAACACTGGATATAATGATGATGGACAAAATAAAGCACTTTAAAGACTGGGACTGCAACTACCAATATTCCCTGACATTGATTAAACTAGCTAAGGCTACTGGGGTTGCAAACTGAAAATATTTGGAGGGCTGAACTTTCTTGATCCTGATCACACCACGCTTTCCATTTACAGGCCTATCTCAGTTTACAAATGTAATACGTTCTCTGGGATGTTACATAATGCGTAAAATTCGTAATCCGAAATGAAGACGACCATAGGAACGGGGGTGGCGCTATAAACCTCCAGGCACAATGCATCCTGGGGAAACTTGCTTCGTACTGCGAAAAAGAAACGTAAACCAAGGCACTATTATCAATGGATTTTCCTTCAGAAACCAAAAATGACATTAACCAAGGCGTTTGTAAACCGAGGTACGCCTGTATATTCATTCCAGGGGGTTGGCGGTAGCCTGGATGTTCTTGGCTATGCAACTGAGCCTGGTGGACTGGATATACAGCAAGTGTTCTTGCATTTTTAATATATATCCCGTGGAAAACAATGTATGTGAAAGGCATTTTCTCACTGTATGTGTGACCTGTCATTGCAAATGTTATCCTAATGGTGAACACCAGAGGCATGCCTACTATTTTATTTATTTAGTGTTCCCGCCTTTTCTTCGTTGTGTATTTTTCCCTATTCTCCTAGGCTAAAGACATATAGGAGACAACACCTCTTCTTTCAATATAATGCTACTTTTAACTTTCACCATAAATCAGCACATAGCATTGCTTTGTAAGCATGCTTAAGGAAGCAGTGTAGGCAGGTTCTCTCAGAGGGTTGAGGGTGAACAGGAAGAGAGACTGAAGGAACCCATAAGAAGCTCAAAAGTCATGCTCCCTGTAACAGGCAGCCCTGACCTCACCTGTCCGTCACAGCTGGGGAGTGAATCATCAGCCAATGGGGTGACGGAGGGTGGGGCTAAAGAGGGAGGAGCTGGAAGAAAAAGGGGTGTGAAGGGTGTGTGGGAGTTGAGTTCTGGAGTGTGAGAGAGAAAGAGCTTGTTTAGAGGCCTGCGTGCCTAAGTGTTCAGTGAGGGAAGTCTGTGATTGATTAAAAAAGATACAGTGATTGACATCGTGATTAGCTACTTGTGATTTTCATATTTTATTTTGTTATCAATAAACCTGTTTTGTTTTGAAGGAAACCTTTGTCCTTCTTAAATAGTCATTACAATTGGTGGCAGTGAGTGTGAAGTGGTGTGGTGGGCATTCTGAGAGGCCTGAGTTGGCAGTGACATCAGAGTGGCCTGCCATGTCACACTCCCTTTGACCATAACATTGGTAGACATAATAACAGGTAATCTGGTTTTTAAAAATACCTCTATTTTTTCCAAGCGATTTAAAAACTGATCAAATCTGGAAAATACCAGCTGCGGCTGAAAATCCCACGGTTTAACATCCTGACTATTGATGAAATAAGGTGCCATTTTTTTTCTTTGTCTAAAAAATGCGTCCTTAAATCTCCTTAACGTATTAAGAGCCTTCTGCACTTGTTCCAACGCTTCTTCGGTTTCTCTTTTCATAATATCTTCTGGAGAAAGGTATGACATTGCCTAAGGAGAAAAATAAGTTAACGTAACAGCGTACTAACAATGAATGGAGGGAAATTAATGAATCCAAAAGACCAAACTGTAAATAAAATGGCTTAAGAATATGGTCTTATTTGGCTGCTAACAAAATGGAATAGATTAAATCTGTACTCAAGCATGCAAATGCAAGTTTGGCTATCAACCCTAAAAAAGGAGATGTGGGATTGGCTGCAGATTTATTAAGGGCTCTAGGAAGGGCAGCATTTCAGAGCCTAGTTCAAATCAACCATCCTTACCAACGTCCCCTAAAAAGACTGCACCCCAGATTGGGACTCATACAGTGAAGTCCACTAGGGACCCAGCCTGACTGACCATGACCAAGTGGTTAGTGCCGGAAGCTCAAACCCCAAGGAACGCAGGGGAAGGAGCAGTGGTGGCTGACTCTATGCCTTTAGTAAAAACTGCTGTGAATGATCAAACCAGGCTGGAACCCATGAATTTTTTGCCAGGGGCAATGATTTGCTGTCTCAAATCATTAAATTTTTGATAAATCCATTCCAGTTCTAATCAACTATTGTCACTTTGTCTATTAACTCTAGCCTCACGTGATCCTCAACTCATCATGATTTTCATGATACGGATAAATACAGAGAACATGAATTTGCATTCCTTGTATCTGAAGAAGTAGATTGTGGTCCCTGAAAGCTCATATTGAAATAAATATGTTTGACTTTAAAGTACCACAATATTTTGCCTTTCTTTCTCTCCTTTTCTTTTTTCTCCCCCCCCATCCAGATTTTTTAAAATCCATGAGAGAAAGAATGGCAATTCTCAGTTCTTGCCTATAAGGCTGAGACAAGCAAGGATTCACATACCTAAATTAGGTATGACATGTTTTGTCACCAATTCCTACATCAAGGTGAATAAACTCTGAGGGTTCAGACACCCAATCTGTGGCCCCAGTCCTCTCCATGGCCAGCAGGGAACCTCAAAGTGACAATTATTAAAGAAATATTAACAGGAAATACCAGGATGGACATAACTGGTTTTCATTTTGCAGAGTGATGTAAAAATTGATGTTCCAGAAATGTGCTTTATAATGTGTACACATATACATAGGAAGAGAAATATTTCTTTGAAACACCCTCAGGACTGCACAAATGGTCCTGGGGCTTGCATGCAGTTTGGAATCCACACCTTGCTCACCCTTTTCTTACATAATTTCTGAGAAAAAATTGTTAATTTAATCTCCAATAGCAGAAATGAGAAAGGGGCATCCCGTGGACCACACATGACCCATCAGAGGCATCTTAAAGGGACTCCAGATCCCCCATGTCTTTCTGGGTTTTAAAAAATCTTGATGCAAAATGTGTTTTCCCACTCTTAGTGACAGCTGAAGGTAGGTCAGGAAGAGAAACCCTCTCCCCAAGCCCAGGGGTTCTGGTTTATAATCTTGCCACTTCCCAGATATTTCTCATCATTTCCAGGCCTATTGCAGTTGGTGGCAGCTGCTGGGGGCAAAAACATGTCTCCTATGCCCAACAAATTTGCCCACACCTGCCTTAGAGCTATGGATAGGTAACTATATGGGAGCAAAATCTTCTTACCAGTGGCACAGGTGAAAAGTCACTAAGTTTTCTAACACAAAACTGCATGCATTTCCTTCCTATAAAGATTTTTCTGTTGATCACAAATCCTGTAAAGGGAGTCTTTTTACAGACAGAGGTAAGAGTTCTAGTAAATTATTGGGATTGCCTCTTTACAAATAGGGCAGTTTTATTGATGTCAGCAACTGGTTGACCAATAAATCACCCATGGTCTTGAAATATCGCTATCGCAGTTTTGCTATCTGATAAGTAATCATTTCAACAACTAAAAGTAGATGCTGCATTTACATGACTACATGAAAAACAGTCCATAATAGGCTGTATGGTCTTCAAAGAATTTCACCTCTTCTTCACATGGATTGCATATTGTATTTTTAGTATAATGCACATAAAATAGCAGAATTTATTGCTCTAATTATTTTGTTGTTATATAGCTTTAATTGTAGAAAGCATTCCCTAGGATGTTGATGAACTCATGATACATACTCTATAAAATGGAAGCTAAAAATTAATTAACACCAGACAAATTTATACTCTCTTGCCTTTTAACATTCTTCTGTATTGACTGTGTTTTATTGATGAAAGCTACAATGCCATACTTACAGAGCAGAAAAGTAAGCCTTACTGAATTCAAAATAACTTGTTTCTGAGTAGACGTGCACAGAATTGTACTTTGCATACTAATCTAGCTTTTGATTTATCATTTGTATTACCTGGTCGATGAACAGATTACAGAATTCCTGGAGTAGAATTATGATTCGTGCTGGCATGTTGTAAAATTTAGAGTGACTCCAGATCAGACAGATGGTGTGGAACAAAGGAGGGATTAAAATATGTATATCTGGAAATTCTGTTTCTTGAAGATACTGAATATGTCTTTGCAAAGTTCTCAGGTGCAGATCAATATCCTGGGCTTCAACAAGTGCTATAAAGGAAGGAAGGAAGGAAGGCAAAAGAGAGGGGGGCATATCTATTAGATGATGTGAGTCTGACAGACTTTGAGAGAGTTAGTGCACAGAAACAAATGCAAGCCCCATTTCTATGGCCACTAAAAACGCCAACTGATTCAAAAGGAGCCATAGTCTTTTCCAAGCCCAATTCAAATGCCAGTTATGTTTTACAAAACCTTATTATGGATTGGGTCCAGGATAGCTGACAGATCATATCTCTTCATATAATTATCCTAGGGTCTTAAGATCTTCCAAGGAGACCCTCTTCTCAAATGTCACCCTTACAGATACATTTGATGGGGGACCAGCCTTTTTGGTGCTTGCTCCCAGGTGATGGAATATTATCTCACATAAGGCTAGGCTGCCACCCCTCTCCTATTTTTTTATTTATTATTTTATTATTTTATTTTATTTTATTGGTTTAACTTATATGCCAAAGGTCTCTGGGCGGCTTACAACAATTTGAATACAATAAAAAGATAAAAAGATAAAACAATTAAAATACAATTACAAATTCATTGCTCTAAAAATTGCCATCAGGACCCACAGTTGATATTATTTCAATTAAAAATCTTCTGGAACAGGAAGGTTTTGACTTGGTGCCTAAATGTCATTGTCGGTGCCAGATGACTCTGACTCAGGATGGCGTTCCATAGTCCAGGGACAGCTGCCAAAAAGGCCCTTTGTCTACAACCATTCCTCTTACCTCCTTGAGGGATGGCTCTTTCAAAAGGCCCCCCTGGCTAGATCTTAATTGCCGGGTAGGTTCATATGGAAGGATTTCATGTCCAAAAGGTTTTAATATCTGATATTAACATAAATTAGGTACCCTAGAGTTGCTGCTTTTATATCCTTGTTAATGTTTTTGATGTTTTCAAATTGTTTCCTCATCCAAATACCTTGGGGCAGTCTTAAATGCAACAAGACACTATCCCAGCCCCTGCTGGACAGCCAGAGTTGAATGTCTATGAACCTTCCCTTCCTCCTCATTCCACCTTAAGACTGTGGTATGTGAACACAGAAACCACTATTTCAGAGTCAGCCAGCATTCACCAGACTCATACACTTGCTTTACTTAGCAACTAGCCAGAGGAAGATGAGTCCAGATGAATGTAAGATCTTCTGCTTGACCTAGTAAGATATTGTACTAATACAGATTTTGGAACTTTTGTTTTAACCGATACAGGTAACTTTCGTATTCTGTGCAACTTATAAGTGGGAAGCCTTTCTATCAAACTGGATATATTGTTCACCTTATGAGCAAGGACCATATAAAGTTTAATTATTTCCTGAATTCTTTTGTGCATTTGGGATAAAGTGCCTATAAAATAACAAGCACAATACTTACATTTCATTGATATTTCATCTCATAAACATGTAAACAAAACAGTAAAACATGGGTATCCAGGTAACATTTTTATGTTAGAAGAAAAAATTTACTGTATACAATAATCTCAAAATAATGTTTACAAGATAGACAATATGTTAATTTAATTACACGTGTATCCTTTTTTTTCCCCATGGATGGAAAAATATCTAGACAAACTCTATACACATAGTTATGAGAACAACCAAGATTACTTGGTTTAAGGTACGTCCCAACTGCCCAAACAGTTTATTAATGCCATATTACAGTGATATGTCAAACATATTATGGATTATTCTATAACATGCACACATAAATGTAGACAGAATTTATACATTTCATTTAAAAAATCCTTACCATTTTCCACTTCCTTGTAAATGTCTTGAAAAGTAGGATAATAACTGCTCATCTTGGCTTTTAAGATCCTAATCATTTTCTGAATAACAGGCCTCTTAAGCTGGAATTATAACAGTACAATTGATCTTCAGTAAAGATCAAATATATTTTAAGAACTCATTTAACCACAAAATACAACAGACAGTGTTTGAATAAAAGAAGCATTTTGAAAGGGCCATGTAATCTGCTTTCATAAGTAGTTGGACACAAACTCAAAAATAAAGTCAAAACAAAAACAAGTCATGCTGAACATGTCGGTCACTTTGAAGGATAGACGGCAGCCAGAAACACTCCACTCCCAGACGTCCTAAGTTGAATCAGAGTTTAAAATTTCTTGTACTAAGTCTCAGTTATCACAGATGTTACATATTAATTCCTAGTTAATGGAGATGGCTACAGTTTGGTAAGAACCAGAATCGGTTACTGCAGTGTGTTCTGTTGTGCCTGGAACCACCCTTGAAAAACAGAACAAAAGTGGTTGGCCCAGAATATGTACTACGTATTGTATAGAATTGGCGAAGTGGAACGTATCTCACCATTGTTGTTTTTTTAGTCACTGATATCCAGTTTGTTGATAACTACAGTTCAAGGCCTATGTCACTTTCATCAAGAACCTCTGAAGGATTATCTCCTTTCATATGAACCTAGCTCAGCTTTAGAGCCCAGATGCCACGTTTGTGGTGCCATCCATGGAGGTTTATTCCCAGTGCCTTTGTCTATGGAATGCTAACTTCTGTATCTGCTTTATTAGCTTCTAAACATCAAGTGAAACCAATTTTATTCTTCAGTTCTCTTACTGGGCTCCCCCCATGTTATCAATTTTCCACAGAGCTGATCACCTTTTGTGTTACTGCTTTATGTTGTTTTTGCAGTTGCTGTTGGCCAGGTTTTTAATCTATTTAGGTGGCTAAGGGTGTGATTATATGGGGGGGGGGGGAAGACCACTCATGGAGTAGTCTGGCGCAATCTGTTTCCCAGCAACTACATGAAATGTGCAGAAATGTGCTCCAGCCTAACCCTGATCCATGCCCAAGCTGGACCTTTTTAGTCCATCTGTAGGGATTCTACTTTCTGAGGCCAGATTGAAGCAACTTCCTAAGGGATTGAAATGTCACTTGAAGCAAACTTGCTCCTGTTAAAGCAACTTCTTCTTATGCAATCACGTTTGCCTTTACAGCAGTTTGCTCACACTGCTTAAGATTAACCCAGGTTAATTTGTAGGAGGAAATCATCTTTCTCTTGTCTACAGACAATTGCATTTCTGGGGCATCATTCAACATCATTTGATCCTTCTGAGAAGCTTGAGGGAGTGGGACCTCAGGCATCCACCGGAGACAGAAAGACCAAATGGGAAACTTTCCTACCATGAATTTTTCTTAAGTTATTTTGGGATCTACACCATTACTTAAAAAGCCTTTTGATCAAAACTTTTTTTGTTTGTGAAAAAGTGTGAAAGGAGGGCATGAAGCAGTTCTAGAAGCAAACGTAGTTCTCTTCATTTCATCTTGTTATGTCGGCACATGGTTGACACAGCATGCCAAACAATACATCAAAACAAAAGCATTCATTTCAAAGGAGGACATTCCCAGGTCCTCAGACTTTACCTTATTTGTGTTACATTGTAGTTCTCACTCCAAGTTCTCCATCCAAGATGTACCACCCATAGTATGTTTGGAATGGGCAGAACCTTTTTGTGCAGGTAGTGTCAGCACCACAGCTCTTGTGCTGGTTGAGCCCTGATCTGCTAACACAACTGAATCTGCCAGCACAATTACTGTTCTGGCTGATATCTATCAGCAGAAGGGCCAAAAGAGGGAGGGAGCAGTTGAGTCAGGCCATACCCAAACCCTTTTCAGCCCACTTTGCTAATTAATATAAAGACCAGAGTCAGAATAACACTAAGTAATGTTCAGCTTCCATAGGCTGGTATCACTTAATCCTCACAATAACCCTACAAAGCAGATCTGGCTCAGCTAGAATGACCAAGGCTCAAGAGCAATCTAGTGAGCTTCTCAAGTCCCAGTCCAACATCCCAACCAGTAGGCCCTTCCTCTGTTTCTGCCAAACATAGTGCTGACACCAAGTGCTTAAGAAGGAACAGGTTGTAGAATATTTCAGTCTGACATGCAGGGAAGATTTCCTTTGATGAATGCTATAGACTACAAGCTAACCATATTGGTAGCCAGTGACCAAACCAATGCATTTAAGGAAGGGGGAGATTATAGTGATCTCTCGTTAGTACAGAGCAAACCAGAACAAAGATATTGGTAAATTTAAAAGGTGACAGAACTAAATTAGAAACTGTCTGGAAATTTTAAGTGTGCTTTTTTAGCATAAGACTAAATGGCACTATGGATATAAATTTGCAGAGAGTGAATATGCTCTTTCACCCTCACTGCACACTTACTTACACAAGAGCCCCGTGTCATGTCCCTAAAACAAGAATTCACTTGGTAATTTCTGAGTTAATATTTCAACATTCAACCTGAACTCACAGAAATACAAGTACACAAGCATGCTGAGAAATGCTTACCTGGTCATATATGGACAGGAGGTTATCTTTTCTTTCCATCCAAAATGTGAGTTCATTCTGAGGAACTGGCTGACAGTCATGAAGAAGCATCTGAGGTGAATTCTTTTCCAGAATGTCTCGTATTTGATGTGACCACCTAATGACCATGGATTCTATTGCATGTAGTACTGATCTTGTATAGGAATCCTGGCTGTAGGTCAGGGGGGAAATGGAAGAGTTCTCACTCATGTACACACAGTGCAAAATTACACTGAATGTAATTCCTCTACATTCTGTTCTGTTTTTATTCCTCTATATGGCAGCACTGTGAGAACTAACTGCTTCACATTATAGTATGTCCCATTATGCGTATATTCTGTACCAAGTTTTGTCTATCAGGAGCAAGGAACATGTGACTCTCTGGGTGTTGTGGTACTGTAATTTCTGCAAACTCTAGCCAGCATAATCACTGGTGAGGGATCATGGACGTTCTACTCCAACAATATCTGGAGGTCTACACATTCCCCTTTTCACTCAATGGCTGAAATCTGGCAGCATAATTTAACTCAGCGTAAGGCTGATGACATAATCAGCCATGGGTCTTTTTCAGAAATTAAAAATCCTCCCTTCTTGAAAGTCTGGAGGGTCTCTTGGGATCCATTTCATTATGAGGAAGCCACTGCAGACTATGCGATAGGGCAGCCTTTAATTTCCAAAAATTGCCAATACTGGCAAAATCATGCAGGAGGTGGTAATTTTTCATATTTTAAGATTTTCCCCCTCCTGCCTCATGGCCTCTAAAAGGTTCCTAACAATAAATTCCACTGGAGCCTTAAGACTTTCAGGGGAGAAATTAGGGATGTTTTATTCCCCAAAAATGCTGTGGCTAATGTCATCATCAGCCTTACATGTCCTAGCTTTATTTCAAAAATACTGTACACAGTACTACTAATGTCCCTTATCAACTGGAAGTATAGAGGATGTGTTTGAATGATATTATCATTAGATGACTAATGAAAGTAAGTCCAAGGATATTTTCACACATACACCTGCCCTTGGCTTTTGATTCAGTTCTCTGTATAATGTGAATTTAAAACCTTAATCAGTCAGAATACTAATGCACATTACATTACTTCTGCCTTACTTGTTGCATACATAGGTATAATTAACATATACAGAAAGAGAGAAGCTCAGATACTACATATGTTTTACAAGTGAAAACACTTTACTATCGGAAGGTCAAGCTAAAATACCTCCCAATATACCATTATAAAAGCCTAAAGAATGGACTATAAGGAAAGAGTAATTTGAAGTGGAAAAATAGTGGGTAGAAATGGGGTCAAGCACTGCCTAGAAAGCTTAAGGGTGGCTTTTTGAGCTAATATTTTTAAAAATATATTTTCTAGGTGTATTAAGATGTCTCGGGGTAATGGGGGACCTGCTGTCCACGGAACATGTTATCCACAACTGATACAGATGAATGAATACTGTGGTGGTATCCTGAGGGTGTGGTGGATCATCATCATAGGCATCCTTCAGTCTCGAGAGACTATGGTAACGTGCTCTGTATGGAGGACTTGGAACTGCGTCTAGTGTTTTGACGCTGTACGTGAAGCTGGAGCGTCCTCTCCAGGACACAAAGCCTGGGTAAAATAATATGGAGGATAGGCTGTTACCCAAGCAACAAATCACCCTTCTCCACGTCACTGAAATAGTTGAATGGAAAGCCAAGAGCCAATACAACTGGTTCCAGCAATGTCGCAGGAGTTGCCAGAATGACATGAACTGCCTCCGGGACTCTGGCTCCGGATTTTGCCTCGAGGTTGACTCCTGAAGCCTTTTCCATCAGTGGATATAGCCAGAAATTCACTATACACCTGAAGCCTTTTCCATCAGTGGATATAGCCAGAAATTCACTATACACCTGAAGCCTTTTCCATCAATGGATATAGCCAGAAATTCACTATACACCACTTGCCCTAACAAATCTCTCAAACTGGCCTGAAACTTTCCCAGCCCGAAAGGCTGATGCAATTATTTCCCTACTATTAAGCTGTCTTTCTCCTGTCATCCCATAGCTTAGTTAGCAGGGCTATATATAAGGCAGCTGCTCCATTCCAGAATAATCCTGTTCTCAAGGGTTAGACTGCTCTGTCAATACAAACATTCAAGTAGCTATGCATTGATCACATTGCCATACAACTGGCAATGGTCAGATTTATTCGCATTTTTAGGGATGCATTAAATCAGTGCATTCTGATGCAACAAATATGACCCATATATCTCCTCTGGCAATTTTTTCCTCCTTTCCTCTCACACTTACTTATTTTCAGTACACATCTCATGCAATTCAATTCCAGCTACTGCTGGAATGGGAAGAAGAGTTCTGCCCGACATAACCCCAGTCATAATGTAGGTCTTATTTTTCATTAATTCCACATGCCGTTCCATGTCCTGAGAGATAAATTGTGGCCAGGATCCATCATTTGTTTTATTAGAAAGAATGGGTACCACAACCTGGAAACAGAATTGAGAGAATAGGGAAGGCAGTTGGATGAGAGGACAACATAACAGTGGAGCTGAAAGACCTAGTAGTGCTTCCTGTTTCAGTATCATACCCTAGCTAATTTCTTAAAGCCTTATCCAACTCTTTCTTGGACAGTATTGCTGTTTGCAGTGAGACAAATTAATGCTTCCTTGTTTAATGTTCTTAACTGGAGGGCAGAATGCTCTAGACTTTGTACACACATCAGTTTTTCCAGTGCAACCCTTAGAAATAAGGAAGTGCCATTCAAATAAACACCACAGAAGCATATTTAGGACTCTCCAAACTAAGCAATTGTTCTGCAAATGATGATCAATCAGATTATAACATAAAGATCATGAAGGATTGCACCAGAAAGAGTCATTTCCAGAATGAGATCTTAAAAGAAACCCTTTAAAGTAGTAGCTGTGCCACATTTTGCATATGCATTTTGCACATGCATTGATAGGAAGGGGATGTGGTGGCACTGAGGATTAAACCGCAGAAGCCTCTGTGCTGCAAAGTCAGAAGACCAGCAGTCGTAAGATCGAATCCATGTGACGGGGTGAGCTTCCATCACTTGTCCCAGCTCCTGCCAACCTAGCAGTTCGAAAGCATGTAAATGTGAGTAGATAAATAGGGACCACCACGGTGGGAAGGTGATGGCGTTCCGTGTCTAGTCACACTGGCCACGTGACCACAGAAACTGTCTACGGACAAATGCTGGCTGTATGGCTTGGAGACAGGGATGAGCACCATGCCCTAGAGCTGGACATGACTGGACTAAATGTCAAGGGGAACCTTTACCTATTGATAGTAACTTAGATTTTTCATTTTGCTCTATTAGTAGAAGCAAATAAGTGTGTTGTTTTGGAGCATACGTTCCCAGAACTGAATTTTACTTGGGACTGTTCTGTTTCCCCCTACGGATCTGTAACCTCCAATAATCTGCTCAGGAGGATTGTACGAACCACTAGAGCAGCATAGGAGACAGCACCAGTGGTTGCAATGTGAAGATGGAAACAGGGAAAATCACTTCCTTTACTCCCTATCCCACGAATGGAATTCACCTCTGAGACCTTACACGTTATGCCAACATTCTGTTTTGATTTTGTTTTCATCATCAGTGGCTTCTGTTGGGCAAATTAAAGGGGGGAAGTGGGAGAATGTAAAATACTGTAGCATTTAAAAGACTAACATGTTTATATCAGTGGGGACTTTTACAGAGCAAAATCTCCTCCTTTAGACTCAAGGTTGGATAAGAGGTCCTGTTTATGGAAGAGCAATTCAAGACCCAAATCATTGACAATCTGAGTCTGATTTCAGAGACAACTATTGAAACATTATTCAGTAGATGACGAAAAAATTAAATACAGGAAGAATTGGGGGGGGGGAATTTAAGAGAGTGAATTTCTGTCTAGACTTCAGTCAAGTCCTCACATCTCATTTTGCTATTTTGATTGTCTTACATTTTTCTTCCGTGGAAGGGACAAAGTTACAAGTGAATATTCTAGGAAATGTCAACATCTAAGAAGCACAAGTATTTTCCATGAACATAATAGGGCAACATCAATTTCTTTTTTCAGCTGCTAAGCATTCTTTAAAGTATTGATTACAAAATGGCTAGCTTTTCTTTTTCTTATCTACTCACTCTGAGATCTATTAAAAAGTTTTAAAGGTTTTTTTAAAATGGTTTTTCAGTGCAGCCTGAATGCTTTAGATTGTTCTCTAATACAGATTAGTCATAGGCATGTTTACCAATGTAGCAACTTAAAATTAAATATTTGACCAGGCACTTCTGCTGTTGTGAAATGTTCAGTTCATCTCTGTGCAATACATTAGGCAAGTAAATAGCCACAGTAGCACTATGAACACGATTTGTAACCACTATGTTCCAGAAGCTTGTTTGTTGCTATATATCTCCCTTAGTGATAATATTAGTTAAATACAAATGTATTTTTAGAAGAAATGCTAAAACAATCTCATTAGTTCTTACAAGAGGAAGCAGACTCTAAGGTTAGTTTCGGGTTGAGAAAGAAGGTATACAATGACACAGGGGAAGTTCCAGGTAGAAAATGTACAATGTCCCATTCAAGTTTAACACAGCACTATTTAAAGCACAAACAGCAGTTGTGCAATAGTCTACACTTTTTAAAAATGTGTCATCAAGTCAATTTATGGTGACCCTTTTCAAGGTTTTCCAGGTAGATAATACTTATAAGTGGTTTACCATATCTTTCTTCTGGGGTGCCCTGGGGTAGAGCAGTTTGCCCAAGGCCACACAGGTTGGCTCTAATCACAGGAGGCACAGTGGGAAATTAAACTCCCAGTCTCTGACTCTGTGCCTGCTACCCCTTCACAGATTGCTGCCTTGCCGTGCGGAAGGGGCTTGAGTAACTCAGAGAAGCTATGGGCTATGCCGTGCAGGGACACCCAAGACGGACAGGACATAGTGGAGAGTTCCGACTAAACACAATCCACCTGGAGTAGGAAATGGCAATGCCACTCCAATATCTTTGCCAAGAACACCCCATGATCAGAAACAAAAGGCTAAAAGATATGACGCTGAAAAATGGGCCCCTCAGGTTGAAAGGCGTCCAACATGCTACTGAGGAAGAGCGGAGGACAAGGACTAGTAGCTCCAGAGCTAATGAAGTGGTTGTGCCAAAGCCGAAAGGACGCTCAGCTGTGGACATGCCTGGAAATGAAAGGAAAGTCCAATGCTACAAAGACAAATACTGCATAGGAATCTGGAATGTAAGATCTATGAACCTTGGTAAGCTGGAGGTGGTCAAACAGGAGATGGCAAGAAAAAACATTTACATCCTGGGCATCAGTGAACTAAAATGGACAGGAATGGGTGAATTATATGCAGAATACATCATGCAGAACTGGAGGAATCCCAAGATGGAATTAAGATTGCCGGAAGAAATATCAACAACCTCCGATATGCAGATGATACCACTCTGATGGTAGAAAGTGAGGAGGAATTAAAGTACCTTGTAATGAGGGTGAAAGAGGAGAGTAAAAAAAATGGCCTGAAACTCAACATCAAAAAAACTAAGATCATGGCCACTGGTCCCATCACCTCCTGGGAAATAGAAGGGGAAGATATGGAGGCAGTGACAGATTTTATTTTCTTGGGTTCTATGATCACTGCAAAAAGAGACAGCAGCCACGAAATTAAAAGACGCCTGCTTCTCGGGAGGAGAGCAATGACAAATCTTGACAGCATCTTAAAAAGCAGAGACATCACCTTGCCAACAAAAGTCTGAATAGTCAAAGCTATGGTTTTTCCTATCGTGATGTATGGAAGTGAGAGCTGGACCATAAAGAAAGCAGACCACCGAAGAATTGATGCCTTTGAATTGTGGTGCTGGAGGAGGCTCTTGAGAGTCCCCTGGACTGCAAGGAGAACAAACCTATCAATTCTAAAGGAAATCAACACTGAGTGTTCACTGGAAGGACAGATCCTGAAGCTGAGGCTCCAGTACTTTGGCCATCTCATGAGAAGAGAAGACTCCTTGAAAAAGACCTTGATGTTAGGAAAGTGTGAAAGCAAGAGGAGAAGGGGACGACAGAGGATGAGATGGCTGGACAGTGTCTGCGAAGCAACCAACATGAATTTGACACAACTATGGGAGGCAGTGGAAGATAGGAGGGCCTGGCGTGCTCTGGCCTCCCATAGAAGAGAGCTCCATAGCCTGTGAGCAACCATTGGAGAGTCTTCTCCTAAAACCCAACGTTAATCTGACGGTGGCGGGAATGAGAAGATGGCCTCTTCTGAAGATTTTACAACCAGAGGAGGTTCGTATGGAGAGATGTAATCCTTCAAATACCTGGTTAAACCTTGGCTTTGTAGTCTTGATAGGTCTTAATCATAATTTGAATTGTACTGAGAAATGGAGCAACAGTCAGTGGTGCTATTGTAAAAAAAGTCTATACATACCAAAGCCCCTGGGCCAGATGGCATTCCACTAGAATTCTTATAAGAAAATAAGGAGTGGTTTGCTGCTTTTCTGGCCCCACTTTTTATGCACATTGATACTACAGGCTATATACCCAAATCCTGGAAAACAGCCATTGTAGACCTATTGTATAAGAAGGGCAACATGGAGGACTTGTCCAACTACAAGCCAATTAGTTTGCTAAACATCATAAACAAACTCTATGCAAGGCACCTTCTGGATAAATTTTTGGTTTGGCTTGAACAAGAAAATGTCATAGTAACAGAACAAGCAGGTTTTAGGCCAGGGAGATCTACAATAGATCAACACCTAGTTATTCAACATCTCACTGAGAAATATTCCTCTAAGGGCACAACCTCCCTTTATGCAGCACTCGTTAATTTTAAATCGGCATTTGACTCCATATCTAAAATGCGACTCTGGGCTAAACTGATGAAGTCCTGTACAGATAGAAGACTTCTGTGTCTTATAAGACCCTTATTCAAAGAAACATACTTAAGAGTTAGATGCAGTAGACAAGGACATTTTACAGAACCCATCCAAACTTATAGAGAAGTCAGGCAAGGCTGTTTACTAGCCCCAGCTTTATTTATTTTTTATATAAATAACTTACTATAGGCGGGCTCAATAACCCCGACCGCCACCCTCCCAGACTTGCTAATAGATTTATATCAACATTACTGTACACAGATGATACAGTGATCCTCTGTAGAACACCTGTTGGTCTAAGGAAGGCTTTGCAGAAACTCTCCTTATACTGTGAAACTGAGTTTCTAACAATAAACTATCAGAAAACCAAGGTAGTTGCCTTTGGGTGCAAACCGAAGACAAGGGTTTGGTCAATTAAGGGTCACCGTATTGAGCAAGTTAGTAAGTTCAAATACTTTGGGTTAATTCTACAAGCCACAGACTCAAGGGATCAACATAGTAAGCATACGGCTTATCAAGGAGAAAGGACCGCAATTAGTATAGCAACATTTCACTGCTCTCAGGGTGGATTCTTTGTTCCTGCAGTTCTTAAACTCTATAAGGCTAAGCCGCTTGCACAACTGCTATGATTCATTTTTGGGGCCACCTAGTTCACATTTTGTTCCCCAAGAAAGTGTACAATCTAAATTTTTAACAATCATCCTTCAGGTTCCCAGATGTGTCTCAAATGCAAGCATACGATTGGCTACAGGTCTCCTAAGAGTTGAGCCCTGGGTTTGTATGCTGTCTATATATACATGACTAAAGGGACATAAAAACTCCCAAGGCCTTCTGCCCTTGGATTACTATAATAATTTGCAATCCAACCAGGTAAAGGCTGTCCAGAGCCATTTGATGAAAAATTGGTCTATATCCACAAGTGCTGCTGTCATACCAAATAAACGAGGCAAAGAATTGAGGATATAGAACACCAAGCTGATTTTGCTTAGACAAAGAATTAAGGATATAGAACACAACACTGATTTTGCTAACGTACAGAATCTGCTGCTAAGGGCCTACATTAAGAGCCCCATGGAACCAGCAGACTATCTATCACTCTTAGAAATGAGAGGATTTAGAAGAGCTTTTACACTAGCAAGATGCTCTCCCCTTCTGCCTGTCATCCTCAAAGGAAAATCTAGGAACGTGCCTCATGCAGAAAGGCTTTGCTCCTGTTCACTAGGGGTGGTAGAAACTATGCAACACATGTTTTTTTACCTGTCCCCACTATGAGATTGCATGTAACCTGATTATTTTTCCACTGATTGAAAAAATCCCAGGTTGTACAGATGAAAGTATACTCCATTTTCTTCTCTCAGATAAAGACCCTAAGATTACCTATCACATTGCAAGTTTCGGCATGGTAATAGTTAGATTCCAGAAATCAAAGTGTAGGTAAATTTTAGATGTGTAGATTTTAAATCCCCTTCATGGATTGCTGCTGTGTCGTGGCGAAGGGGCTTGAGTAACTCAGAAAAGCTATGGGCTATGCCGTGCAGGGACACCCAAGACGGACAGGACATGTTGGAGAGTTCCGACTAAACGCAATCCACCTGGAGTAGGAACTGGCATAGGAACCTGGAATGTAAGATCTATGAACCTTGGTAAGCTGGAGGTGGTCAAACAGGAGATAGCAAGAATAAACATCGACATCCTGGGCATCAGTGAACTAAAATGGACAGGAATGGGCGAATTCAGCTCAGATGATTACCATATCTACTATTGTGGGCAAGAATCCCGTAGAAGGAATGGAGTGGCCCTCATAGTCAACAAAAGAGTGGGAAAAGCTGTAATGGGATACAATCTCAAAAATGATAGAATGATGTCAATACGAATCCAAGGCAGACCTTTCAACATCACAATAATCCAAGTTTATGCACCAACCACCACTGCTGAGGAGACTGAAATTGAACAATTTTATGAAGATTTACAACACCTTCTACAACTGACACCAAAGAAAATTGTTCTTCTCATTCTAGGGGACTGGAATGCTAAAGTAGGGAGCCAAGAGATAAAAGGAACAACAGGGAAGTTTGGCCTTGGAGTTCAGAACGAAGCAGGACAAACACTCTTTTCCAACAACACAAGAGGCGACTCTATACATGGAAATCACCAGATGGGCAATATCGAAATCAGATTGATTATATTCTCTGCAGCCAAAGATGGAGAAGCTCTATACAGTCAGCAAAAACAAGACCTGGAGCTGACTGTGGCTCTGATCATCAGCTTCTCATAGCAAAATTCAAGCTTAGACTGAAGAGAGTAAGAAAAACCACTGGGCCACTCAGGTATAATCTAAACCAAATCCCCTATGAGTACACAGTGGAAGTAAAGAACAGATTTAAGGAACTAGATTTGGTGGACAGAGTGCCTGAAGAACTTTGGATAGAGGCTCGTAACATTGTCCAGGAGGCAGCAACAAAAACCATCCCAAAGAAAAGGAAATGCAAGAAAGCAAAGTGGCTGTCCAACGAGGCCTTAGAAATAGCAGAGAGGAGAAGCGAAGCAAAATGCAAGGGAGATAGGGAAAGTTACAGAAAGTTGAACGCAGACTTCCAAAGAATAGCAAGGAGAGACAAGAGGGCCTTCTTAAATGAACAATGCAAAGAAATAGAGGAAAATAACAGAAAAGGAAAAACCAGAGATCTGTTCAGGAAAATTGGAGATATTAGAGGAACATTTTGTCCAAAGATGGACATGATAAAGGACAAAAATGGGAGGGACCTAACATAAGCAGAAGACATCAAGAAGAGGTGGCAAGAATACACAGAGGAATTATATCAGAAAGATGTGGATATCCCGGACAACCCAGACAATGTAGTTGCTGACCTTGAGCCATACATCCTGGAGAGTGAAGTCAAGTGGGCCTTAGAAAGCCTGGCTAACAACAAGGCCAGTGGAGGTGATGACATTCCAGTTGAACTATTTAAAATATTGAAAGATGATGCTGTTAAGGTGCTACATTCAATATGCCAGCAAGTTTGGAAAACCCAACAGTGGCCAGAGGATTGGAAAAGATCAGTCTACATCCCAATCCCAAAGAAAGGCAGTGCCAAAGAATGCTCCAACTACCGCACAATTGCACTCATTTCACACGCTAGCAAGGTTATGCTCAAAATCCTCCAAGGTAGGCTTCAGCAGTATGTGGACCGAGAACTCCCAGAAGTACAAGCTGGATTCCAAAGAGGCAGAGGCACTCAAGACCAAATTGCTAACTTGCGCTGGATTATGGAGAAAGCCAGAGAGTTCCAGAAAAATATCTACTTCTGCTTCATTGACTATGCAAAAGCCTTTGACTGTGTGGACCACAACAAACTATGGCAAGTTCTTAAAGAAATGGGAGTGCCTGACCACCTTATCTATCTACTGAGAAACCTATATGTGGGACAGGAAGCAACAGTTAGAACTGGATATAGAACAACTGATTTTTTCAAAATTGGGAAAGGAGTACGGCAAGGCTGTATATTGTCCCCCAGTTTATTCAATTTATATGCAGAATACATCATGCGGAAGGCTGGACTGGAGGAATCCCAAGCCGGAATTAAGATTGCCGGAAGAAATATCAACAACTTCCGATATGAATATGACACCACTTTGATGGCAGAAAGTGAGGAGGAATTAAAGAACCTTGTAATGAGGGTGAAAGAGGAGAGTGCAAAAAATGGTCTGAAACTCAACATCAAAAAAACTAAGATCATGGCCACTGGTCCCATCACCTCCTGGGAAATAGAAGGGGAAGATATGGAGGCAGTGACAGATTTTATTTTCCTGGGCTCCATGATCACTGCAGATGGAGACAACAGCCATGAAATTAAAAGACGCCTGCTTCTTGGGAGGAAGGCGATGACAAATCTTGACTGCATCTTAAAAAGCAGAGACATCACCTTGCCAACAAAAGTCCAAATAGTCAAAGCTATGGTTTTTCCTGTAATGATGTATGGAAGTGAGAGCTGGACCATAAAGAAAGCAGATCGCCGAAGAATTGATGCCTTTGAATTGTGGTGCTGGAGGAGGCTCTTGAGAGTTCCCTGGACTGCAAGGAGAACAAACCTATCAATTCTAAAGGAAATCAACCCTGAGTGCTCACTGGAAGGACAGATCCTGAAGCTGAGGCTCCAGTACTTTGGCCATCTAATGAGAAGAAAAGACTCCCTGGAAAAGACCCTGATGTTGGGAAAGCGTGATGGCAAGAGGAGAAGGGGACGACCGAGGATGAGATGGCTGGACAGTGTCTGCGAAGCAACCAACATGAATTTGACACAACTCCAGGAACCAGTAGAAGATAGTAGGGCCTGGCGTGCTCTGGTCCATGGGGTCATGAAGAGTCGGACACGACTAAACGACTAAACGACGACGACGACGACGAGATTTTAAATGGCTTAAATTGTAAGATTTTAAATGGATTTTAAACTAAGTGGTAATTCTGTTATGTTTTTATGTTGGAAAGGTTAAAATTGTAATTGTTTTTTTTTAATTGTTCTAAGGACTGTGGTAAAATATGTATGTATGTATGTATGTACGTATGTATGTATGTATGTACTGTACGTACGTACGTACGTACACTCAGTATATCAATAATTTGTATATCAAAGATTTTGGACCAGCTAAGGTTTCTAAATACTCTTCAGAGATAGTTTCGAAACACTCTTCATAGTGATCCTCTCTTTACCTACCAAGCCTTGTAAATTGTACTTCTGAAAAATGTAGTGTCTTCTGGATTGTAATGTCTGATTCAGACTCCAGGTCAGATTCAGATTTAGGAGACTAGAAACAGGCTGGGAGAAGCAGGCTTCTTGCCCCACTCTCTGCCCCCCCCCCATCCAAATGAAAGCATAATTCCCTGTGAAATGATGTCATTTTCATTTAGCACTTTTGCACACATTGGATTATAGACTGGCAGAAAGAGATTAATTTCTTGATGCTGTTATTTCTTACATGCTATTAAATGGAAGCTAAACCATTTAGGGAAAGGGGTCCAACTGACAAATTACATATATTTACATAAGAATACTGTACATATCACCCAGGATCCCTTGTACCTTGGTCCCATTGCTAGCTTTTCAATCTCATGACAATTTCACAGACCTATGTAACTAACCTCTCTGTCAAATTATTCATTCTGAATCAGGAGGGTTCTTGGGGTGAAGGGGGAGGGACATTAGAAACATTAATAATACATTAGCATTTTAATTTTGCTATTTCTTGAAATAAATTTTATTAAAAACTATTTACTGATGTAAAACACATTTTAAATTCCAAAACTTAATAAAGAAATATATAAAACAAAAGCACCTCTTCTAAGAAGATAATTACATGTTCCATGGGTGTTCCAGATAATTCAGCAAATTTGAGATTTTCCTTGCAGTTTTCAATCCGAATATGGTCTGTGGTCTTCATAATGCAAACTGTTTTGTGTTTCACACTTCCAGGTATCTAAACAAGAAACATGAAAGTAATGTTTGAAAAAGCTGTGACTGTAAATTAGCCAAAATATTTTAAATATATATATAAAAATGGATCAAAACTGCCAACCATATAGGTTTGCTCCAGTAACTTCCAATTGTAAATTCTTTTGTTTGTCAAACAATCTACTGTGGAAACTATGTTTCCTACCATGGAAACAGCTCTAAGAGCTACTATTTCCCAAGACCAAATACAGTATCCCTTAGACAGCACTATTCACGGAGCCCATTTTCTAAGAAAACATACAAGTAGAAGTGTGAAACAAACATACACAGAATGAGGAGGACTTAGTAAGTGCATTCATGGTTGTAGATCCTCCTGCTTATAAGCGCTCCAGACAGGAGCTTCCATAATAAAGGGCGTTTTGAATTAAATACCGGCTGAAATGCTATTACACAGCTATGCAGACTGTCTCACTTTTATACACAAAACCTCTGTAGGCATTATCTGTTCTATGATCACTTCTATGGCTCATTATGAAACGGATAATGTATACAAAGATTTTTTAATTTATGTCAATTCATTTCCAAACATGACATCATTTGAGTCACTGGGCAACAGGATCTCAGGCATTAAGTTTTAGATTTTATTACTCACCATTTGTATCTTGGACAGGATTCGCTGACAGACTTAAGCTTATTTTTCCTTGCACTTTCTAGCAATACAGAGGCAGTTTCCACCACCAAAGGACTCAATGTTATTAAATTATTACATTACTAAGTTTAAAATTCAAATATCTCCTCGTTTTTAATCTGAATCAAAGATTATTTCATCAGGACTGATTTATGTTTGATAAATACTGACATGATATTCAGGAAAAATGATATCAAACCAGTTCTAAATCATTTTAGTGATGGAGTTGCTCTATTAAGTTATTCTTGTTAAACTACTTTGTGATATGTTATTATAAAGTGAAACCCACAAAATTTAATGGCTCAAATCCTAGAGTAGCAACGCAAATAGTGTAACTTTCAGAGGCAAATAATGTCTATGGTGATTTCTTAACTTGGGGCAATTTATGTCCAAAATTATGTCATTTTGTGCTTTATCAGCATAACTAGGTAAGAGAGTTTGGGCCAATATTTCAGTTCTACTTCTAATGTATTACTGTAGGACTGACACTAATCTAGACATGCCCTTCTTACAGCCAAAGAATGTTGCTGCAATGATCACACAGACTGATAAAATATAACTCAGCCTCTACCATGACATGGCAGGGAAGACCTTCATGATCTGTATTTATAAAATGAATACATTATTCATAAGGCTAGAGCTAAAACTGAAGCAAGGAGACCAAGGAAAAGGATGCTGCGTGGATACTAATTCTCCGTGCCACTTCACTTTAACCTGACCAGGAAGAATGTCTGACCATAAACTTTATCATCACAAGGATGGAAGTACAAGAAAAACAGGATACACTTTTCCTTATCAACTGGTGTCAATATGTTACAATCTAAGTTAGAAATCTAGCTGAATGTAAACACAAAGCCAAGATGATTTGGCACAATACCATCAAGTGAACAGCTTGCAATAAACTACAACTTCTTGAGTACACAAGCTTTTGACAGCAGTCAACTGCACTCCAGTGCCAGCACTATAAATTTTTCTGAAATTTAGTTTGAGAGCAAAATAATTTTAATATTAGCATAAAACATATTTGCATTTTTACAAGCACAGCAAATATGCTTTAAGTAAGTAAACATTAAACACGTGGCACATAGGAGATGCACTTACCTTCCATTTGTGATACAGAAATATCAGCCATACTTTTCCACAATTGTTTGGTGTTGTGGCCTACAACAGTGCTCAGGCTTTGGGGTGTATGACAAGACAACACAATCAAATGGTAATCCAAAACCAAGATAAGCATATATGCCAGACTGAATTTGTTTAACCAAAACCTTGTAATGCTTTCCAAAGACATGTGGTGCTGAGCTTTTCACACATCTCATGGGGAAAGTGTTTCACCATTTGAGACAGTCAAAGTATACATGGGATGTATCTCAACTAAGACGTGGGAGATGGGAATTGAGCACCAAGAAATTAACCTTAAGTTTTTTAAAAATCCAAACTACTGTATAGAAATTGGTGCTAAAGCAAACTCATGCTTTGTGTTCATGCTGCAATAAGGAAATGAAATCTTAACAAAAGAACCAGGCCCTGACTTTCTTCATTTAATCCAGTGGTTCTTAACCTTGAGTTACTCAGATGTTTTTGGACTGCAACTCCCAGAAGCCTTCACCACCAGCTGTGCTGACTTGAGTTTCTGGGAGTTGCAGTTCAAAAACACCTGACTAACCCAAGGTTAAGAACCACTGATTTAATCCATCATGTGCATGAATAAACAGACAGCAAATGGATACAGCCCACTGGAAGCAACCACAGGTTTTTGTTCCTAAGGCAGATGGGTACAACACAGCCATCAGAGTTATGAAAACTGCAGGGAAACCACATCCTGCAATTCACAACAAAGTCTCTTCAAGCAGCTCTGCATACCAGCAGGACCACATGAAAAAAAAATAAGCGGCTGTCATGTACGTATGAGCAGATATCACAGGTGAACATCAGGTATGTTTCCAGCCTATGGGAAGATGAAATTTGTCACAGTTTCTTACCCATGGAGTAATTTTTTTGGCAGAGCTTATAAAAGTTACTCTTTCTTGAATATGGCTGCGGTCCACAAAAAGTAACTTCCCCCAGCTCTGAGTTTTGGAACAATCTGGCCCAAAGAGGTCTACAATGTTGCAAGTCCAGTCACTGCCACTACCAGGATTAGTTCTCTGCCTCTGTACATGGATGGATGGATATGTGTGTGTGCACTTGATACTTTTGATAAACCCAGAGACTGAAAAAAACAAACTAGGTACAGTAGGAGATTGCATGCTTACAGAAAGTGATTTACTGTAACTGAAATATAACAGGCACACCCCGTTCGCCCCAGCTCTTTACCTTCACCTCAGCTACCAATCCTCCGGCCGGAGGGAGGAAGAAAGCCAGGAAAGAGGGCTGGCTGGCCTCCAGAAAGTCCGCCAGGAGCTTCTGGGGGCCTTCGTCTTCCACGAACGCCTCCCACTGGTCTGCTTTCAGCCTCAGCAAGGGCGCCAAGCGGCGGCCCACAAACTGGACCCGCTCATCCTGGGCGAAACTTTTCTCCTCCACCGTCTCGTCGTCGTCCTCGTCGTCCATCTCCCAGCCTCCCAGAGTTGCGTCTGCGGGGCGCAAGGCGAAGCGGCCGAGGGCCCCGCCGCGGGGGGCTCCTCAGGGACCCGGGTTGTCTCCGCAGCCTCTCCTCTCGGCCCGAGGGGTCCCCCCTTTAACGACGAGAGAAAGAATTGACGTCCCCTTCTGGGCGCCCCTCCCTGACTCTTTGCCTCGAGCCCGCCCGCGCACCCGACCGACCGCCTCGCCTCCCCGCCCGGGGACCCCCAGCCTCGCCGGCGGCCCCCAAGTTGCTTACCCAAGGCGACAACTTCGGTGGCCGGCGACTCCCGTCAGGTGCCACCCACGAAAGCGCGGCGGCGGCAGCAGCGTCCCGTTGCCCAGGGGACGCGCTAAAGCCTCCCGCCGCCGCCTCTCGAGGAAAACAAATCACGCCATTCGCCCCTTCGGCCCACGCCTTCGGAGGCGAGTCCCACACGCTCCTGCGGGTGGAGGAGACGGAGGAGTCCCTGGCCCTGCAGGCTGGCGAGCATGCGGGTAAAAATAAAACAACAACAACAACTCACCGTCGAGGTAACGAGTCTCTGAGTTCAGTGGGACTAGCTGAGGCTGGGCAGAAAACTATGAAGGAGGGCACCGTCTCAGGAGTGCTGCCTCCAGGCCTCTCACACCGTCCCCCCTCCCTGCACAAGCAGCCCCGCACAAGCAGCGGGGAGCCCTTCACACGTGCAACGTGACTCGTTTGCTTCAGTACTTTCTCCCGAAAAGTAACGAGAAGCTTGCAAATGATTAATTCCGTAAGTTGAGGGTCCACTATACTGGAATGATTCCGTGCAAATTTTAATGATCATCAGCTAGAAAAATAAACCATTACATGGACAACACCTGAGTAATATTGATGGAAAGCATGACAATAATTCAACACCAGCATAGCTAAAACTGGGGACCCTTAAGAAAGAAACCAAAGGCTTAAATTTTGCTGCACAAGAATAACCACTCCAAACGAATGTGATGAAAGCTAAGATTCAATGAATTAATGCTAACAGCAAATATTGACTCTGCCAGGAAAAAGGTGAAACAGTGTCACACCCCATCTGTGAATGTCCAAAGACTGCACAGACCACAAAATTAAATATGATCAAGTGGCAAAATTAGAGTACTTGTCATTATGCCAAAAATATAACTTGCCAGCATCCAAAACCATGGGAACATGTGATTGGGGTCTTCTCCTTCTTTGGACAACCCCTCATCTTTGGCAGGAAATAACAACAGAGACGTTTTTATAACTTTTAAACTTTCTTCTTTATTTATACTTATCTCCTCCAGCATGTTACTCATTGGGTCGAAAACTCTTAACATTGGCAACAGGCCACAACTAACAGAGCTAAAGCTTTTGCCATACTCCCATGGACTCAGTGGGGATGCCCCCCACGCCATTCCTTAAAGTCCAGTCTTAAGGGTAGGAGAACTTCTCAGGGCACAGATCGTCCCATAACATGCGTGCCTGATCCACCCTCTTTCATCTGGCTTGTCATAAAACTGGTTGTGAGTTATCTCAGCTACCCTCTGCAGCTCCACCTCACACGGCGCTATGATCACTGTCCATTCTTTTGTTAGATATCGCATCGGTCTCATCTCTCCTGGAGTAGGCTCCGGCAGCAGTCCTCCCACTTTTAGGTCTGGGAAGTCTCTTATCAGTCCTTGGGTCCTTATTCTGTCAACCTCCTTCCATCATGCTTTCTCTCATAATCTGTGACTACTGACCTGAACCAGCATGTCCCTTCCTCTTTTATATCTTCTTCCCAAACTGTCACTTCTTGCTCTGGCCACTTCGTCCCTTTCGCCTCCTCTGCTAGACAAACCTCTGTCTTTCCCGCCTTTTCCTTAGATTCAACTTCTCCCATCTTTGTCGCAACTGTCACCCCTTCATTCCTTTGATCCACACTGTTCTTCTCCTCCTTCTATGGCCTCTATCACTACAGACGGCTCACTTATACACTCTGCTCCTTCACAGAACATCAGGTAGAAAAGTGTCAGAAAATGATGAAGTCAATATCTTTTGGGATTTCCAGGTCGAAATTGAAAGATGCCTTGAACATTACACACCAGACATAGTAACAGAACAAAGAGTCTGGGATCATTGACTTTGCAATTCCAGGGGATGCCAGAGTTGAAAATAAAGAACTGGAAAAACTGACAGAATACATAGATCTGACAATCAAAATATCTTACTTGTGGATGAAACATACTTCAGTGGTCCCCATGTCATTGGGGCTCTGGGAACAATATCAAGAAGTTTCAGAGTATTATAAGCAGTTGCAGATCTCAGAAACAAAAACATCAGAGCTACAAAAAACACCAATATTAGGAACAGCAGATACTTAGGTGTTCAGTTAAAACTTATATCTGTTATATAATACCAGTCAGTTTTTATTTTTTCTTTTCTTTTTATTATTATTTATAAAATCCATCTGTGCTTATTTAACATCGTGTCACCTGGGTTCAGCTTTTAATTATTTGTTAATACAACTACAATATATACTGTATCAAGCTCTTAATCTATACAACATGCTTCTAACCACTGATAAAACAAGTTCCATGTTTAATAATATTCTGTATCTTCCTTTCCTTTGATTTTTAGTGTCAGTCTATCCATTTCAGCGCAGTCCAATATCTTTTAAATAATTTCTTGATCTGTGTTTCTTCATTTTTCCAGTATTGCATAAATATAATCCTTGCAGCTGTTAAAATATGCAGTATTAAATATACATTTTGTTTATCAACACTTTCTGGTATTATACCTAATAGAGTTCTGGCTTAAAATCTACATTTTAAAAATTTTAACAAGCCATACACAGTATGTATTTTTTTCCAAAAATTTTTTTTTGCTTTATCACATGTCCACCAAAGATGATATAAGTTCCAGTTTTTAATGACATTTCCAGCATTTACTTGACCTTTTAGAATACATTTTAGCTAATCTATTGGATGGTAAATGCCATCTATAAAATATTTTATATAAATTCTCTTTATAAGGTGTTGCCATTGTCATTTTATAGTTTCTAGACCACAGTTTTTGCCATTTTTCAAAATCAATATTATACCCAATTTTTTTGCCCATTTAACCATTGTTTCTTTGACCTGTTCATCCTCCATTTTCCAATGTAAAAGAAATTTATATATTTTCCTAATTAGTTTATCATCTGATGTTAACATTATTTGGCCAAATGTTGTCTGTTCTTTATAAAAATCATACATTTTTGAATCCCTTTCATATCTAGATTGCATTTGCATTATGGGCCACCACGATGCATCTAGTCCCTGGTCTATAAGGTCTTGTTTTGGTTTTAATTTCCTGTCTCTATCCAAGATATCTATATAAGTCAAAAAAAATTTAAAGTTCAGAAGATTGGGATGGACAAATACATCGATAGGTGAAACCCATCCTGGTATTTTTGTGTACTTTTTCATTTTTATTTTTTCCCATATTATATACAAGGAGTTTCTAATATAGTGGTTTTGGAAATATCTGTGGGTTTTAGCTTTCTGATACCATAAAAAGGCATGCCAACCTAACTGTAAATCATGCCCCTCTAAATACAAAAGTCTTTTGTTTTTCAGACAAATCCATTCTTTCAGCCACATTAGGACAGATGATTGGTAACTTTTTCCTTGGATTCTTGAAGCATTTTCAATTTGATTCTGGCTTTCATCCCTTGCCAAATAAATTTTAATATCGCCTTGTTTAGATCATCAAAGTATTTCTTCTCTATTTTCACTGGCACTGTTTGAAACAGAAATAGTAGTTTTGGCAAGATGCTCATTTTGATTGTTGCAATTCTTCCTAGTAGTGGAAGTTGTAGATTTTTCCATTTTTCTAGGTCCATTTTTATTTGGTTAAGTAGTTTTATATAATTATCTAATTTTATAGTTAGAATCTGGAAGTTAGATATATTCTGAGGTATTTAACTTTTTTAACTATTTGTAGATCTGACATCTCTGAGAGTTGATTTTTTTCTTTGTCTGTTAAATTTTTCACTATAACTTTTTTTCTTTGTTTATCTTCAATCCTGCTACTTCTCTGAGTTCATCAATTTTCTCCAGTAGTATTAATGTTGTTTCCAACAGATCTTCCAAAATAAACACCAAGTCATCTGCAAATGCTTGTAATTTGTAACTCTCGTCCTTTATTTTGGTGACTTGATTTCTGGATCATTCCTCACATTCCTATTTAATACTTCCAAAGTCAATATGAATAGCAATGGAGAGAGTGGACATCCCTGTCTGGTGCCTTTTTTAATATTAATATTATCTGTCAATTCACCATTTACAATTACTTTAGTTATTTGTTCATTATAGATTTTCTCAATTACATTTATGAAGTTTTTTCCAAAGTCCATAGCTTTGATTTGCTGTATGATAAATTGCCAATTCATATTATGAAATGCTTTTTGGGCATCCAGAAAGATTAATGCCATTTGTTTCTCTGTATGCACCTCATAATATTCTAATATGTCTAAGATTATCCTTAGGTTGTACTTTAGTTGTCTTTTTGGCAAAAATCCATTTTGGTCTGAATGGATGAATTCCATTATTTTTTTTTCAATCCTTCCACTATAATTACTGCAGATTTTATAGTCCACATTCAATAATGATATTGGTTTAAAAATTTTATATGCATAGAGTCCATATCTTCTTTCAGTATTAGGGTGATATATGTCTCTAGCCATAAGAGAGGGTGAAATAACTGAACAGGAAGAAGTGATGATAGGAAAAGGGAGTGGAATAGAATTGAAAGAAAGAGAAGGAAATGTGGAAGTCTGTCTAGTGGAGGAGGGAGACAAAAGAAAAAAGGATAAGTTAAATGTATCAGTGTGGGAAGAAGATATAAAAGATCAAGGGGAAAAGAGGGTTTTCAGTATGTCGAGAGGAAAGATAACAAGAGGGAAGGAGGAGATGAAAGAGAGGAATGAGGATGAGGCTACATATGAGAAAACCTGTGGACTGTTAAAGGACTTTCCAAACTTGAAAGTAGGTGGATTGTTACCCAACCCAGAATTAGAGAAAGAAAGAGGGTCCACTACTGAAGCACTAGAATGGACAGTAGTAGTTTATCCACAAGGACAAGGAAACGGGAAGAAAGTAATCAGACCAGACCTTCAACTGACCGCCGAAGGAGGGGACTGGGCTCGGCACCCATGGTGTGGAACCATATGTGCGGTGGAGTGCCCCATTGAGAAATCCTATGGACCGGGAACGGTTTGGTTCAGCCCCCCCCCGTGAGTTTCCCACATACTCATCCTGGGTTCACGTCATCACATTATGAACAATTACCTAATTTAAGTTGTTTTGATCCAATTAAGGTGACAGCGGAATCACCAAATGTTAGTATAAATAAAGTTACAGTGGTGCCTCGCATAACGAGCGCACCGTTAACGACGAATCCGCATAGCGATCTATTTTTTTAGATCGCTAATGCGATTACATTGTGATGTTTTAATGGGTAAAACATCGCATTGCGATGATCAGTAAGCGTTTCGCTTACCGATCTTCGCATTGCGATGTTTTTTGAACAGCTGATCGGCGGTTCCAAAATGGCCGCCGAGTGCCCAAAATGGCCACCACAACCAGTTTTGTGCCCTGCCCTCGCTTACCGAGGGTGCAAAAATGGCGGCGCTATGGAGGAACTTCGCTCAACTGTGAGTTTGGGCCCCATAGGAACGCATTAAACAAAGTTTAATGCGTTCCTATGGCTTTTTCCGTTCTGTTTAGTGATGTTTCCTCATAGCGACGATTAATCCGGAATGGATTAACGTCGCTATGCGGGGCACCACTGTATTAATGTTCAAATAAAACCTCTGTCTTTATTTCCCGCCAAAAGTGAGGAACTGCTCCAGACTTCAAACGAACCCGATCACACACACTGACACTGACTTTGACAATCTCTTTCTATGGCTTCTGTCTGCACAACAGCAAGAAATGTCATGTGCTGTTTCTCATCCAGTCAGCGTCATTGACTTGGCATGTTCTCACCATGTGCAAAAATATTAGTTATTTGCTATCAAACTGTTATTTTCATAACCAATTGTGACGTTTACTACATGGCCCCTGCTTGTTTCCCCAAACAAAGCGCTCATGCTATGTCATCCCACCAGCAGATACCAATTATGATGTCCTCTCTTTTCCTCACTGCCACCAGTGGATTTCATTCATCCACAATATATAAAGAACTTTAGTCATACACTTGTCTAGTTACCGCCAACAGAATTTATTTACTAAAGTGTATTAAATTTAATCAGAATCACAGATGTTCTTTATTCAAGGCATACAATCAGATCATTAAAATGTCATACATCTTGCCACATAACTAATCACCACCTGCTCTATCTATTAATCTCGACCAGTTTATCTCTTAGTATCTGTTCTCACTATATCCCTCACTATCTCTCTCTCTGCAACTTCTATATCTCTCTCTCCTCTCTCCTGCCAAACCTTCTTATATCTGGTGACTCTGCCCCTCCACTCCTTTCATAGGCTCATGCAAATGAGATCCTGAATATGATTGACAGGAGTGAAGTGGGGCAATCATCACACCAATTTTTACTTTTTTTTGGAATAGAGGTGTTAGATTAGAAAAGCCAAGTTGTCAACAAACAAGGGAAATTAGGATTTTTTGTTCTGTTTCTGTTTCTTTCTTGCTTTCGTACATCCAGTTTTAACTGCAAAAGATCATAACATTTCTTCAAGCCTTTGCGGACATTGTGCCCTATCCCCAGTGCTCCACAGACTACAGGTTAAGAACCCTAGGGTCTGTGGGATACACTCTTGTGGTCACTACTGTTTCTCCTAGGCAATTAGATTACTTCGTAGCTCCAAGCAGATACCTAGATAACTTGTTGAAAAAAATAGTCCTGTCAGTCGCTTTGTGTTTGGGTGAGGTTAACTGATCATAAAAGGAGTCAGGTTCTAGAGTTTTTCCCCCTTGGTGTCTCTTTATACATGGCACAACAAAAAAATTAAAAAATAAGTGTAGTATTTCCATTTCTGTAACATTTGTAAATGAAGTGCTTTCACTTTACCTTCTTTGTAGTGAAAAAAATTTGTAACACTTTAAAACAGAAGTTAGAAGTTCTTTTTCACTGAAACTCAAATATATTCAATTGCATTTAAGATTTATCATCCTCCCTACTTTGCAATTAGTGACTGGTTTCATGGCCTCCATTGTCAGGTTTCTACACCAATGACAACTTTTCAGTTTAGAAAGAGCTAAGGACAGAGCCTGCATTTCAGCTAATACAACCACAATGAAAAACTAGGAAACACATTCAAAAGCTGTTCAATTACATTCTTTTTTCATTGCAGTTAGATTATGTTTAAATGCTAGCAAGAAAATTGATACTATAGCTTTTGGTTTGAAGAACTGAACAAGCTTTTGTTTTGTCCAGTGCTGGTGTGTAGCGAGCACGCTGAAGCCTCTATTAACTCAGGCCTCCAGGAGTGCTCACTCTTCTTCTTCAGTTGCTGCCACCAAATTTTATCCAATATTAAAAAAAAAAACAATGTTGTTTCAAAACAAAAAACTTGTTTATTGGCTTAACAAAATCAAGTAAGTAAATCACAAGATGTTAATCAAGGTCTCTCACTCACTGACACACACAGACTCTTCCCTCACTGACTATTTGGCTCACAGGCCCACAGACACACTCATCACTAACTCTCACAAAATCTCTCCCTAATCTTTACATCATACCCCCTTTATATATTCCAGCTCCTCCCCCTTCTGCACCAACTTCTGTCCCCATTGGCTGATGTTCCACTGCCCAGCTGTGACGGACAGGTGAGGGCAGGGCTGAATGCTACAAAGTGTTTTTTAAATATTCAAATTCTGTTAATAAAAAAAAGTCTTACAGAGGTAGAACCCGATGCATATACAGTATTTTCTGTTGGCATACTGCCAGCTGAAAATCTGACCACCAACCTTATGTCTTAATTACTTGGATTTAGGAAGCCTTACGAGTAGTTTGCCATTGTTACTTGTGAAAGAGAATGGAGTTCCAAAAGTGGTTTGTGATATTGAACAGAGGTGAAGTGTCTGCTGTTCAAAGAAAGTTGAAAATTTACTTAAGCCAGTTTAAACTCCTTGCTTGAGTCTTCTTACTGTTTTGGAGACTTGTATTTTCATTAGTTTCTTGGGGAAGCAAAACTGAGTTGATGATCCTGAGTCCAGCAGATTTGTTTTCTCCAGTTGTCAGGCAGCACTTAATCCATTATGTTCTACATTCACGGAAATAATCACTTCATTTCACATTCCTTTGTCTACATTGTGAGATCTCTGATGCTGGCAATATGGAACATTTGGTCTTAAGGCATTTATTTATCAAATTCACGCCACAGCTATGTGGATGCAGACAACTTTGCTCCTACATCTCTTCCATTTGTCACCAGAAACAAAAGCATCAGCATTAGAACTATAGCCTATAAGATACTAGTTACTGCAGCCACCATCAGTAGCCTCCAGTTATTTCCTTTGATGGGTGCTAAGACCAAGGTTCAGAAACTTGATGGCAGTTGCAATATCTGAGGTATAGAGATGGTTGTGAACACTTTCTTCTTTAAAATACATTCAGGACCTCTTCAGTCTGCACCAGAAGTTAAAAGTGCAAGTTACCTCAGCAATGGCAACAATGGTAAGTGAAATCCCACTCTGTCAGGGATTGCTATCTAGGTGCTGCAATGTGCTTTGAAAGAGGACCCAATGATTCACATAGTAGCAGCTCTGATGTCTCAGATTTGTGGGAAAACATGTATATAATATTGATTCTCCCATCTCTAGCATTCCTCTCTATTTTGTTCTCTTTTAAATATACTGTACGATAATATTTAATATTAATACAGTGGTGCCTCGCTTTACAATTGCCCCGCATTACGACGAAACCACTTAACGACAATCTTTTTGCAAGCACAATTGCGATTGCAAAATGATGGTCTGAATGGGGGAATTTCGCTTTGCGATGATCGGTTCCCTGCTTCGAGAACCAATTCTTCGCAAAACTATGATTTTTAAACAGCTGATTGGCGGTTTCAAAATGGCCACCAGGTAACTAAAATGGCTCCCCACTGTGTTTAGGCACGGACTCCTCGCTATACAGGCAGCGAAAATGGCCGCTATATGGAGGATCTTTGCTGGACGGTGAGTTTTTACCCCATTGGAATGCATTGAACAGGTTTCAGTGCGTTTCAATGGGGTTTCAATGGGGTTTTTATTTTCATTTTACGATGTTTTCGCTTAACGGCAATTCTCCTGGAATGGATTATCGTTGTTAAGCGAGGCACCACTGTAATATGCTTGAAAACATGAATGTGACTGACAAAGAAATACACTTTTCAAATAATTGTACATTTAAACTTGAGAATTTTAATAGGTTACTTGCAAAGTGTTATTGCAGGCAACAACGTCTACACAGTTTTATTTCCAAATCCACAAAAACACACAAAATTTTTACAAATTAGCATAGTAAAAATTAATGCCTTAGAGGCTTTGCTGGCAGAATTAATTTGTAGATTCTAGAATGGGTGGGTTTTTGCATTTTTTTTCTTTTTCCCTTTTCTTACAAAAAATTTACAAGTGAAATATTACTACAAAACTTTTTATAAGGTTTTCTCCAAACATTTACAGTTTCACCACCAACTATTTCTCTGTTTCAAAATCAGTATGTAGATTTAACACCCGATGCTGCACATCAATTTTTGTGGGATGACAATTTAGTGACATGCATTTAAAAAAAATCACAAGGCATTAGAAATGGAGACTTAAATACAAACATTGTTGCAATAAAACAGTTATAAAATTGAAAAATAGGACCCAAATATCATGCTGAACTAAGTTTAACAAAAACTTTTTCTCCTAAATTACACACATTTATTACTTCTCTCATGAAACAGTGTGATAAATAATGATGTAACACCAATTTCTAATGTAATCAGGAAACACATACACAACCCTATCCCAAGAAAGTATACTGAAAATAAAATAAAGCTATTCCAACACTGGAGTTCTATCATGATAAATACACTTTGCACTGATAAGTACAATAAAGCAAAATTCTGTAATGGTGGTAAAAGGAATGAATCGTGATATGCCATTAAACAAGCTACTACTGCATATCTGTGCCCTATTACGTACAACAGTTATATCCCACTGAGTCAAATAAAGGACACTGAAATTTACGATCCTTCTAAGACTGAAAAGTGGACTCAGAATGGTATGCAGAACAGACTATCAAAATATCTTTAAGTCCAATACTAGTAAGTGTACCTGCTATAAAAGATTGGTTTACATTAGATTTCACGGTACCAACTAGATTTTCATACATTTATAATAGGGATTATCTGCAAGTTAAAAATAATGACCATTTCACATCTGCATACATAAGTATGCAAAAAATATTTAACAGGTGTGCAGTGTATATATGCCTTCAGGTTACAAAAAATCATTTCACATGATTCTATTAGGAAATTTTACTTGCTTAACTGAGTTTTTATAGCACTGATTGTGAAGCGGAATGACAGAATACATCTTCAATTTTGCATTTTATTTGCCTTAAAAATTTATTTGTGTTATCAAATGGTCATCTGTATTGAAGGCATTGCCAATTCAATTCTGATGTTTTAAAGTCATATATCAGATGAGAATATTTTAAATAAAAATATATGGAGTAATATACAAAAACCCAACTAAAAGTTTATTGTCTAAAAAAGGCTTAAGAAATTTGAAATTGATAACCACAGTGTAAAATTCTCTTCTTTCCTATTCATGTAAGCTGAGGATATAAAAGACTTCCAGTTTTGTATGTTGCTTTACAGACGCCCCTAAAGTTATTTTTAAAAATACATGCAATGCCACAAAACTGGGATTTGTATAAGGGTATAAAAATATTTTTGTTCAGAGTTTCAAACAATTGTCAATGGAAACCATAGTTTCTAAAGGAAAAGTGTCAACTTCTTGCACTGCACTTTTAAGATACAGTAAATCACTGAAAGGTTTTGGTGTAAAATGTAAAAATCAGTCAGTCATGAGATATTTTACAACTGGGGAAGATCTGTAAAATGCTAAGTTAATATCTACAGAAAATACTGTAAAAAATCCAAAGATTATTTGGTCATTTTTCTGCTATATAGTAAAATTTGCACACAGCGGTCTCTCAATCCAGTAATGTAAAACTGAACATAGAAACAACTCCAAAGTGTGGCTGATATGGATTCACATTACTATCCATGCAATTGCAAACCTTATCTGGGGCCCACTGTTCGACTGAATTCGGTCTCTCTTCATGAAATAAGGACATGCATCCCTGCCTAGGAGACAGCCATAGTAACTATCTAGTTGTCGGTGACTAGAACTGGATGAACAACATTATCTAAGCTGTTACTTTTTGAGGAGTACTGTATTAAACAACTTCATACTGAGAACATAATCACTTATCTTCTACCAAGGTAAAGCAATTGCATTTTTCTTGTGTTGTTTTTCAAGAACCAAAAATGCTTGCCAAAAAGAAACAATAAAAGTATTCCTTGCTATCTATTTAAATATGAATTTTTTTCTTGCTGGCTAGGTGTGAATGTACATATACACATGCAAGTCAGAGTCACTCACTCTCATACACATACACACATACACACTGCCAGAACTGAAACCTTTGCACTGGAATTTTGGTTTTCATTCCTCCAATAAACATTTCCAGTGCTGCATAGCTAGCTATTTTTGCTATCTGGGGAAGTTCAGAAGATTTTTTTCATATGGCAGAAGGGCTGCTTGAGTTTTTTTAAACAAGTAAAAAGCTGAAAACTTCAGGCAAGCCAAAAGCAGCTCTTTGGATCCTGACCATTATTTTTCTTAAGAAAATAAAGATAAGAAAAATTTAGAGTTGAGAAACTTTTGGTTACAGTTATTTTTTCTTTCTTTGGCTGTTATGTGAAGGTCTAAAGAATTCAGTATATTAACAATATTTGATGTTGACAGAAGGTTGACAGTGGTGCCTAAGCTCTACAAGATTTTGCTTCCCGCAGTTTCCAAGTATTGTAATAAAATTTAATTTAAATTACAGACTTTGTGACTGAGGTTAACTAAGCAATAAATCGCCTATGTATTGAAATGGGATGAGTTAAGGTATAGGGCTAGTCACATATGTTCCATTGTTAATTTTTACATAGAATTAATTAAAATCTTATGTCAATATATTTCTAAGATTCAATAATTGCTACAGTATACACTGGCTCTATAGATCTCTTGCCTCTCCTAGAAAGAGAATAATTTGTGTTTACTGATTGTCATTATACACACTACTATAATGTAGTGGCCAAAATTATCTGAGATGCATCTCAGACCCATTTAACATGCTGCCATCTGAATTATTTTTTAAAAACAAGCAAAGATGGCCAAATTTAATATAAGTGTTTAACAAACCAAAAAGAAAAAAAAATCTTCTTCACTAGGCTGTTTTGCATTTTTGTTCTGCCTTTTGAAAAAGGAACTTCTGATGAAAATTTTTGGGGGAAAAATCCTTAGTCAACAGCTATCCTGTTGCATATTTGTACTGTTTGTTGCTAGAACAAACATTTCCATGAGAAGAAGAACTTCAATAAAATCCTTTACTAGATATAGGGCTACATAAATTAGTACAATGCCAAGGCAATATTTTCCTCATCTGCTTTATCCATAATTTATCTACATTAGTTGGTTCTGTTTTGAAATTTTTTTGTACAAGCAAATGTCTTGTACAATGTACACTTCCCATGTTGATCCTCCAACTTGGAATACTTACAGAAACCAAGACTGAATACATGATTTCCTGCTCTGTAATACACTTTTACCAGCCCACTTCTGTATCTTGAAAGGTATGTAAACTTAAGTGCAGCTCTAGGCATTTGTATAATTTTTCTTCAGAATTCCTCCATGTTTGTTGAAACATTAGGAGTTGCTGGATTTGAATCTTGAGAAATGGCTGCAACTGTGACAATCCTTGGTGATCCAAGAACCTCAGTAACTGAAGAGTCCAATTCACCTGTAGTTACAATTGCGAGAGCTGTTCCCCCACCCTTTTTGTTCTGATGTGTTTTAACATGCTTGGAGAGATGGTCACTTCGCATGAATCTTTTAGAACACTCTGGACATTCAAATCTTTTCTCACCTAAAAGAAAACCAGAAATAAAAAGTTTAACAAAACTTAAAGTGTAACTAGCATAACTCTGAATCCAAACAACTGGCTGAAATCCTGTTGCTTAGCATAGTAAGTTTCACTAGGATACGACCAGTGAAAAAAGGAAGAACAAATATAAGATGGATTGACTCCCTAAAGCAGTGATGGTGAACCTATGGCACACGTGCCACAGCTGGCATGCAGAGACCTCTCTCTGAGCACGCAAGTGGAGCGCTACACCCCTGCAGCCAAACCTCAAACTGCATGATTGTAAGCTACCTATCCCTGCTACCTTCCTTGGTTGCGACACTTGTAAATCAGTTCTTTTAGAGATTGGCGATAAAGCTGCTTTATTGTTTACTGCTGTAAAACATTTTTTAAATGTAAGATTGTAGAAAATTTAGGGAGGGAGGGAGGGTGTGTGCATGTGTGTGTATGAGAGAGAGAGACTGACTCAAAACTATGAAAAAAGGAACTGATGCAAGCAGGACAGAAGGCTCCAATTAAGGCAGGCAGGAAGGTGCGAGAGAGGGACGGGTGGATTCATCAGCTTCTTTAACTGTAATGAGAAGAAACAGGGACATACTGAGTTGATGCAAATGATTGCTGAAAATTCAGGGAAGGAGGAAGGGAGGTTGGCTGTCTGTGTGAGAAACTGACTCTTTCATAAAACCATGAAAAAAGGAACCTTCCAAAGTGTTTGTGTATGTCTGTATGAGAGAAAGAGAGACACAGAGAGACTTGACTCATAAAACCAGAATTAAAAAGACATCAAAAGCTAATCACGATTGGTGAATTGCATTGCATTCAAAAGTACCCAGTAAAGGATTTTGGTAAGATTGTATTATGGTACACACTTCATTTTTTTTTCTGGCCAACCTTACAAATTGCTTTCTGTTTGACAGAGTGGGAGGTGGAAGTAATTTTAAAGCATTTTCCACATAGTTCTATTTTTAATCCAAAATATGGCCCTGCAATGTCTTTTTCTGGTAAGCAGGGAAATTAACAAAAGCCTAAACATGTTTGTCTTAAAACAGCCTTTGATGAAAAGATTTTTCTGCCCTCTGCACCATTTGAAATATTTAAATATCTAATATTTTATTACGTGATTATTTAATTGTCATTATATTTTATGATGTTTTATATGTTGAATGTATTTTATACTTGTAATTATGTTTTTGTTTGACTATGTTGTCAACCACCCAAAATAGCCTGGCTAGATGAGTGAGTGAGTGAGTGAGTGAGTGAGTGAGTGAGTGAGTGAGTGAGTGAAAGAAAGAAAGAAAGAAAGTTTTAACTTGGCAGCAATAGGTCAAGCTTTGAAAAATTATAGTACTTTAGAAATATATCAGAAATATATCATTAGAACTTCACCATATATTATGGAATGGAGCTCTGCAATCCTGTGATGTAACACTCCTAAAATGCAATGCTATCCATGTTTATACAAGTGTAAGTACCTTGTAGTCAATGGTGCTTATTCCCAGGGTGTTTATAGGAAGACAGGCTTGATGAATGATTATTCATTAATCTTTCTGGATTTTTAAAGGACGAAGTAACAGCATGAGTATTTAATCCATTCATTGGTTAAGTATAACATTCAGAATGCCTCCACCTATCTTTAATTGAATTCAGTTATGCCATTTATTAGTTTCCTTAGGTGATCTTCATTAAGATACTGGTTACACCCCGATCATCTGAGGCTTCAGCCAAGTCCCCAGACTCTGTTTTTGATTCCCAGGGTCCCCAAACTGGGAACACTGAGAAACACTGCCATGATAGATGTGACCAGTCATGGGATACTCTGCAAAATAAACTGGTGAAGTGAAAACAAAAGTAGTATACAACAGAGACGGGGGTTGAGCTTTAAAAAACACTACTCTTCAGGGAGACTTTTCAATCCAACCCTGTCGGAGCGCCTCCCATCTGGTCCTCTTTATTGTGAAAATTTGTTGGTGCCATTGGCTTTTATGGTTTTGATTAGTCATAGCTGTTTCTGTTACATTTTAGTGTCCATAGTTTGTTTGTCCTGGTTTGTAATTGTCTGTAACCCGCCCAGAATAGTGCCTTGGGACTAATGGGTGGTATATAAATTAAATATAAATAAGTATAAATGAAACCATGAAAAAAAGGAATCTTCCAAAGATCGTCTCCACTGCATTTAGTTCTGCAATTTTTGCTGAGAACAGCAAGTACAGTATTTCAAGATTCTGTTTAGACTATAAATTGAACTGGGCAGAACTGGAATATTTAGTAGAGTCTCACTAACAGCAAACACCTAGTAAAAGACAACCAACACAATTGGGACTAGCTTTGCCTGTTTCTCATCCCCAAAGCAGGCAAAAGTATCATAGTTTATTCCCCAAATCTGAATCCTTCTCTCTGCTCCTGGTCCTGCTTTGACTGCAACACCAAACAAAAGGTCTTACAAACAAAAGACTGTGGGTTTCTTTATTGAGTCAATCCATCTCATGTGCAGTCTTCCTCTTTTCCTACTGCACTGCATTTTTTCCTGCATTGCTGCCTTTTCCAGTGTGATTGTCTTCTCATGATGCCACTGAAGTACAATACCCTTCGCTTGGTTATTTTAGCTTCTAGTGAGAGTCCACAGTAAATTTGCTTTGCCTTCTGACAAGTCATGATATCTATAAATCTCTTTTCCAACACTACATTTCAAATAAGTGAAATGTGTGTATGCACTTTATGTAGTGTATAAAATGTAGGTATACACTTTAAAAATTGCACTCCTATATATAGCTGCTTTTTGAGGGTAGCTTACTTTGGAGGAAACAAGTTCAGGATTTCAATGTACTTAATAAGCTTTATAAATAGGATGCATTTAATTCAATGTAGCATTCTGCACATGACTTTTTTCTGAAAGAGATGTCAGTTGAAGGAATCAATAAAGAACCAGACAGACAAAATGTTTAAATGACGTGAGTTGTTTTTTTCTAAACTAAAACCTCAGTATTCAGGTTTAATTGCAGTGTTGGCACTTTGAAATAAATAATTTGGTTTTGTGTTGCTGTTTGGGCACTTGAGCTCAAAAAGGTTCGCCAACACTGCCCTAAAGAAAACCTGCAAGCTTGAGTTTAAAGGAGCTGAGCAAGGCAGCTGAGGATAGGACATGGAGATTGCTCATTCATAGGGTTGTCACAAGTTGGAGACAACTTGACAGCACATAATAACAACAACAGGCCCAGTGAATGAGCAGAGATGTGGTGAGTTGATTCAAATGGGTCTACTCTAGTTGCAACTTTACCGCAAAAAGCTGCAACTAGAGTAGGCCCATTTGAATCAACAGAGCTTAAAGAGTTGATTCACCAAATTCCCACTAATTGAACGGGCCTACTCTAGTGTTAGGGATGTGGTGGTGCTGTGGGTTAAACCGCAGAAGCCTCTGTGCTGCAAGGTCAGAAGACCAGCAGTCGTAAGATTGAATCCATGCAACGTCGCTTGTCCCAGCTCCTGCCAAACTAACGGTTCGAAAGCATGTAAATGCAAGTAGAGAAATAGGTACTACCACAGTAGGAAGGTAATGGTGTTCCGTGTCTAGTCACGCTGGCCACGTGACCACGGAAACTGTCTATGGACAAACACTGGCTCTATGGCTTGGAGACGGGGATGAGTACTGCACCCTAGAGTCGGACATGACTGGACTAAATGTCAAGGGGAACCTTTACCTAACCTTACTCTAGTGCAGTGATGGTGAACCTTCTTGAGCCTGAGTGCCCAAACTGCAACACAAAATCAACTTATTTCAAAGTGCCAATACTGCAATTAAAACCCGAATGCTGAGATTTTAGCTTAGAAAAAAAACTGCTCCTGCACTGCAAGGGTTAATTGCTTGTGTTTCTCCCCCTCCCCAATAGGCGGTATTAACAAATAAATACGTCCCGGTCCTCCAATCCCCCATTGGGCTAGACCGGTAATGGTCGCCATTGCACCCTTCCGCCGGACCACTGCACCAGCAGAGGGGACTGCTGAAATCTGGGATCGGAGAATGGGTAAGTATTTCTCTATGGCAACTTATGGCTCGTGTGCCCACAGAGGGCTCTTGTGTGCCAGCTGTGGCATGCGTGCCATAGATTCGCCATCACTGCTCTAGTGTTACTACAATAAACAACAGGATTTCAGCCATTGTCTGTAGTAACTGATGTAGCATGTTCCTGAGAGATGCAGGATTCTTTATTTCTCTGTGCTATAACCAATTCAAAATCCACCTAAGCAGTGTTACATATGACTTCCTCACAATAAGCATCTGCATTTATCAGCTAGCTTGCATAGTAGTTTGAATATGTGCTGCTGAACAGATGCAAGTAACCCTTTACTTACGAATGTTCCATTTAACTTAAGACATGCGTGAAGACAGGCTGAGAGAAGTGACAATTATCTAGAGGCTTGAGCACAAGGGAAAGGTCTCAGTAGTTTCCTTATTTCTGACATTCAGTGTGTATTTGCGCCAATTAATTATCTTATAAAATCAAATAAGTTTTATTTTAAAACCTTTCTACAGACCTGTGTGGGTTCGCCTATGTCTTTGCAATTCATCACTTCTTGTAAATCTTTTCCCACAGAAGATCCAGTTGCATACAAATGGCCTTTCCCCAGTATGCCAGCGAAGATGTGCCCGGAGATGAGATGTTTTCCCATAGACTTTTCCACAACCTTCAATATGGCAGATATGTTGTTTCTTCTTTCCAGGTTCATTACTGCTTCTATCAAGTACAAACCAATGATAAACTTAGCAATATTTAAGACACAAACTCAGTATTAAGAATAGTTACATTAAGCAACAAGGTATGCAAGAGCAAAAGGGTTATTTTCTATCCCCAAATGTCTTGTATTTTACAGCTATTATGACAATTACCTTCCTTCTCCTTCTCTGCAATTAGGGCATGAGCAAGCAACTCTCCTTAACCTTTTGCCAGGCTGAACATCTGGATCAGAAGCTTGCTGGGCTTGCTGCAAATGCACCTGAGTTATCTGATCAGGACTAACAGCACCAATTGCTGTGTTAGCAATACCTCCTACTGCTACAGTTACAGGTGCTATTGTGGCTTGTTGTACTTTCACGCCTCCTTCCTGTCCTTGTTGCTGACCTGTAAAATAAAGAAAAACCTTAACTACTATATGTTATCATAATAAAACCAAAATATAAGCCAGGAATCCTACTGTATATTTTGGCTGGCATAACATTGCTGCAAGTTAAGATGTCAGTGTAGGCATTTCTGACTGCTCACCAAGGCATGTGACTAGCAATGTCTGTGCTGATTTCTTAACCTGCATTAGTATGCCCCAGAAAGTTACACTGATGCTGTTATGCTGGCAGTCATAAATAACAGCACTTTGGCCATAATTTTATATTATTTACTACATTAAATAAGGGATTTCTTTCATATGTACAGTATATTTGGAAGAGCCGTTTCCTTCAACAACCTTATTAAGCCTAAAATCCTTTTACATTAAAAAGGAACTGAACCATCAAAAAATATACTGCACTAACTGCAATTAGTAACAGAGAAAAATGTGCATTTACAACATTGGTGAATGTCTTATCTGAGGTGGCTTATTCTCTTGGCTGCACTTGTTCCCACATTATATAGTAAAACCACTGTGGGAAGAACTTGCTGCCAAAAGTAACATGATTGGATAGGGAAAAACAAATAAAAATATGGACATAAAACTCATATTTTCTGGCATCTGTTCTTCAGCTGGCCTGTATGAATTTTAACAATGTGGCAAGTCACTTTAAATATTGCAAATAAGGCATGATACACATTTTTAGTAATACAATGATTTAATAATAATATGGGATTACTCATTTGCAAGGCCAGACATCAGAACTTTCTGGAAAATCCAAGATCTCTTGGAGTGCTCCAATCCTCTCCCTTCAGGAAAGGTATTTTATGCTTCTGAGCACACTCTGAAAGGAGGGACAAATGACTTCCACTCAGTTTTCCATATGCCACCATGACGATTTAGGTAACAAGTCAGCATCTCCTGCAATAGGGACAGGAAAGCAGGATGTGTGATTATACAGATGAACCAGCTTTGAAGAGGCCACTTTTGCAGGCAAGTGAATGGAAAATTTGCTGTTCTTCTCAGTGTCTCTTTTGTATCATATATTTGCCTTTAGTAATGAATAATAAGAAAATAAAGGGAATGCTTTTCTAAGTAGAACGTAAGATTCACGTCACAACAATTTCTGGAAGCATAAATATTTTTACAGAGCAAATCCCTTGACCAGTTTATGAAAGTCTAACCATTCAGTTGCATAGCTGATTACAGTGGGGTCTTGACTTGAGAACTTAATCCGTATTGGAAGGCGGTTCTCAAGTCAAAAAGTTTGCAGGTCAAATCTGCATTTCCCATAGGAATGCATTGAAAACCATTTGATCCGTATCTGCTCTTTTCCGTCCATAGAAACTAATGGGAAGCTGCTATTCCGCCTTCGACCACTGGAGAGGGATATTTTGTTTCTTTTTTTCTTAGGTCAAGAAAGGTTCAGGGAAGGCAGGGAAAATACAGTCCAGGCAGTACCAGGCAGTCTGAAGACTCCCAATCCAATCTCTAAACGCTGGGAGGAGTGAGGAAGCAGACAGGCACCCTTTTCACTGGCCAACAGTTAACTGAAAGTTCAAATTTTGCACTTTCCCTGCCTCCCACGTGGCTTTTTTTTTCAGTTCTTAACTCAAATCTAAGTATGTAAGTCAAGTCAATATTTTCCTATGAGAGTGGTTCTTAAGTCAAAATGTTCTTAACTCGAGCCGTTCTTAAGTCAAGACCCCACTGTATATTAATTAAAACCCCAATGGCAAGGCACAGTTATTCAAATGTATGGAGAGGTTTATTGTTTGGGGAATCCATCCAAGTAACTGGTGCTCGGGTTCCTCAGTGTCTGTATGCAGGCTAAACCTAAAGAGTTATTTAGAGTTAGCATACTCTTTCTCTGATAGCACTGTAGCTTTGTAGGTTATGTATTTCTGCCATTAACTAGTGATCTGACTAGATATTCTATCTTTCTTGTTACTATTTTAGCTCCCCTTTTTAGAGTATCTGATATTGCTATTTTAATTGTACTGCATTTTTACATTATTGTATCTTTGATCTTGTGAGTCATCCTGGATATTTAATATTCATTTGTGCAAGCTGGGTTCCAAATTTTCAAGTGCCTCCCTAGCTCCCTACATCCCATCCTAGTCCTTTCCCATCATTTGCTGACCCTCAAGAGAGATTTGTGTTGGGGTATGGAGATCAAGTGGAGAAACTGCTAAAGACTGGACAAAACTCTGTTGCATAAATATTATTTATTTATTTATTTATTTATTTATTTATTTATTTATTTATTGGACTTATATACCGCCCCATAGCGCTACAAGCACTCTCCGGGCGGTTTACAATTTTTTAATTATACAGGCTACACATTAGGCAAAATAGACTTTTGCCTGCACTAAAAATGAATAAGAACTTAAATAAATGGTTACAATTTCTTATTCAAATCTCCAAGGAAGTGAAACTACAATTCCAAGTTTCTCTAATTTGTGACATCAATTGTCTCTATGAAGAGAATGTCATCTCTGTGTCATTCAAATAACTTAAGACCAGAACATGCTTCTCTTTTTTCATTTGTCCATTTCTCAATTTGGTGAGTATGTTTTTTTTAAACATACTGTAAACCAGTTTCCTTACTTTCCCCCCCTGCAGTGAGATGAAGGAACTGTATGTGTCTACAGTATAGAGAAGTTCCAACAGCCTAATACTATAGATATTCTTATGGTTACTGGCAAGGATTTTGAAGGATAAAAGAATATTTAAAAGTTGCTTATAAAAGTACTGCACATCACTGGAAGAGATGAAATTACTTAGGACAACAGATCTTGGAGAGGAAAAATAAACCCTCCCCCTCTATTGGCCTTTGCATCTTCATATTTGTGATAAGAGTCATCACATTCTTTGTTCATAGGTTGATGTGTAACAAATTGCAAATTATCCTTCCCTTAGATGTGCAGTACCTCCATGTATGTTAGACATGTTCTTGATGATTCTTAGTTACATTAACCCTTATAGGCAAAGTTACCATCTACAGTACAAATTCATTTTAAAAGAAAACAGCAATTATCTGAGCTTCAAGAATTTTATAGGCCTATACCCAACAGTACAGTATCACTGTGCCATTGCAGGCTGCCCCAGCAGATATACATTTGTACAACTAGAATTATCACAGGGGATGCATGCCATTTCTGTTATATTGTATCCTTATAGTATCATTTTTTTCCATCTACATAACTGTTTAATCCAGCACAACTAACTAAGAAGAAACTTTCATTCTGCTGCTGTAACACTTAATTTTGGTCACAGTGGATTTTTTAGATCCTCTAACTTTTTCAAGCACATGAGTCTTTGGTGGTATTTAAATTCCATCACCATATGTTCTCATCAGTCAGAAAACAACGCACAGTGGACAGACATCTTTGCTCAAGTTATGGCTAATTTAATATACATGTTTCTTCAAATTTTCTTCCTTTTCCAATCAATAAGAAAGGCTAATGACAACTTCATTTCTCTATTGCGTATTTCTCCTGATATTCAGTTCTTGCTATCTGGTATTCTGACAGGATTTTTAATTTTTTTAAAAATCCATAAGAACAAGGTGGGAGAATATGAGCCTTCCACTGTATAACCTTCCAAACCGAACATAACCCAGATGCTTATCAACATTCTAGCTTTTGTAGACTCTAGTTGGCAACATAAACAGGACGTTTATCAGCACTACAGTTGAGTTGTTATAGTTTAGCAATTTAAAAGTCAATCCAGCAGAGAACGATTTTTCAGGATATTAAAACACAACATATCTAAAATGGAGAGCATTGTCTGAAACTATCCTGAATAGCAGCCCTCTCCCTTTAAAGAAATGCATGGCATAAATCTAATAATAAGGGCTTGCTTAACCTTTTACCATTAAAAGAGAGATTCAATTATTCTTTCTCTGAAAGAGTATGTCTCAGTTTTTGTCATTGTTACTACTGTTATTTGAAGAAGGGATGAGATGTCACTCTGCTTTGTTTTTAAAAAAATCAATTTTAGTAAGATTGAGAAGCATTTTCCCTTGAAGACAAGACAGGAGAGGTAAGGCATCAAAAATATATGAAACAGTCCTTGGTTTAAAATGGATCACCTAGAGATTACTTTACTTTCAAGTGAGTATTTATGATCCTTTAAGCCATGGCATGTTCAAAGAAATATGTCTTGAGCACAAAGCTTACTATGGGATTAAAGGAAAGATACATGGTTTGTTGGTAGAGATCAATTTAGGAAGCTGGAACAAGTTTTACAATTGCAAACTAGGCTGGAATCAGATGGCTTCAATTTGGACTGAATAGAAAACTGGCAGCTAAAACATTTATGGGATGATACAGACTTTCATATAACAGAACTTTTCTAGACAATAGTGTATCTAGTCCTTGGCTGGAATTAATTACCAGTTCAGTGGAACTGAGCAATAATGGTACCTGAAGCTGTGAATTGTTTATTTTTACAAAACAAGCCACATAACTGGACTGTAATTTCTGTGATGAGCAAGACACAGAGCTGACAAAGCTAATGAGGAAATTGGACATCAGCTTGAATATACAGTATTCTCTGTTCAAAAATCATGCATAACTTGCTTTTCATGATTAGGACTGTATCATTCAGCTACATCCCCCATTTCCCAGGAGAAGCCCCACTGAACTTGATGGTACTTCTGAGAAGATATGTACCGTATTGGATTGGATTGTAAGAGCAATTCCTCTCACCTCCACTCCCATCATATGAATAAACCAGTTACTTACCTGTAACCATAGTTCTTCGAGTGGTCCTCTGTGAATTCACACATATGGGTATTGTCTGCGCCTGCGCTGACTCTCTCGGAAGGTTCTAGAGCTAAAAGTAACAATTTTATGGTGTGATCCCCCACGAGGTATATGCTCCTCCCACCCATCATCTTCCCCAGTTCCAGAATTTTATAAAGGAAAGAATTAAATATGTGATTCACCCGTGATGGATTGAGGGGAGGATGGGTGGGTTGTGTGAATTCACAGAGGACCACTCGAAGGAAAGAGTCACTTTATCGGGGTGAAACTGGATAAAGGGAAGATCAGCTCGAAGAGCTGCAAGCTCGCTTGCCCTTTTAGCCAAGGTAATGGCTACTAGGAAAGCTGATTTGAGAGTGAGTAGCTTTAGGTTGATAGATGACATTGGTTCAAATGGAGGGCGCATCAGGGCATTAAAAACCACCTGCAATGACCATTGGGGGGTGATATGTTGCTGTGGGGGACAAATGTTGTTAATTTCCTTGAGGAATTTTTTGACAGTTGGATGTGAAAACAACTTGGAAGAGGGGGAGTCATCTGGTTGATGAGCCATAATGGCTGATAAGTAGACCTTCAGCGTGGAGAGAGAGAGAGAGACCGAAACTGAAGAGGTGAAGGAGGTAAGTAAGAAGGGTCTTCAAAGAAACAGGTATAGCAGGTAAGTTATTGTCTCAAGCATATTTGAGGAATGATTTCCACTTGTTTTCATAGAGGGGAGTAGTGGAAGGTTTACGGGCTCGAAGGAGAACCTGCATCACTTTGGGAGTATCCCCTAGGCTGCAAGGCTGAGGGAGGTGACATTGGGGTGATAGATGAACTCGTGGTTGAGCGAGAGGAGATCTGGATGGAGAGGAAGGTGGGATATGTCCGTTAACATTGAGACCAGGTAAGTGAAATATGGTTGGCGGGACCAATATGGGGCTATTAGAATCTCATTTGCTCTGTCTTGACAAAGACAGATAATTACCCTCTGGATGAGAGGTAAGGGAGGGAACAGGTAAAGGAGGCCGTGGGACCAGTCCATCATGAATGCATCTCCCAGAGAGGTGCTGTCCATCCCGGCTCCGGAGCAGAACCGGTCACATTTTTTGTTGGCATCGGACGAAAAAAGGTCTATAGAAGGCGTGCCCCACCGTAGGCATAGCCGCCAGAATACAACATCGCTCAGGGACCATTCGTGGGATCTTGTTGGTAGCCGGCTGAGGCGATCGGCTAGGAAGTTGTCATCGGTAGAGATGTGGACAGCAATAGGGAAGATATGGTTGGAACACCACCACTCCTATAGGTCAACAGCTAGATAGAGGAGAGATGGGGAGTGGGTGCCACCTTGCTTGTTGACATAGTGGACTGCAGTGGTGTTGTCTGTTGCCAGCTGCACCACCTTGTCCCTTGATGAGAGGGACAAAGGCGTGAAATGCTCTGATGATTGCTAACAGTTCCAGATGGTTTATGTGAAGTGGTAGCTCTTGTTTTGACCATAGTCCGTGGACAGTGTGCTAACAGCAGTGGGCACCTCAGCCCGTGGGGCTGGCGTCAGTTGTGACCTGTATCGTCGGTCGCAGGGGAGAGAAAGGTCTGCCGATGAGGAGGTTTTGCGGGCAAGTCCACCAGGCGAGCTGTGTGGTCAGTTCCAGTGTTACAGTTGGATGTCCACCTCGAGTCCTTAACATCATCAGGTCCTTTCATGAGGGAATGAAGGACAACATAGTTTTTGATGGCTCAATATCAGCTCCCTTTGACACCCAAAGCGGAATGAAACAGGGCTGTGTCCTCGCACCAACCCTGTTTGGGATCTTTTTTGCTGTCGTGCTGAAGCACACCTTTGGAACTGCAACAAAAGGTTTCTATCTCTGAACTAGATCAGATGGAAAGCTCTTTAATCTCTCTAGACTGAGAGCAAAGACCAAAGTCCAACTGAAATACATGCGGGACTTCCTCTTCGCCGATGATGCAACCATTGTTGCCCACTCTGCTGAAGACCTCCAACAACTCATGAAACGTTTTAGCAAGGCCTGCCAAGATTTTGGATTAACAATCAGCCTGAAGAAAACACAAGTCATGGGCTAGGGCGTGGACTCACCTCCCTCTATTACCATCTCCACACAAGACTTGGAGATTGTTCATGACTTTGTGTACCTTGGCTCAAGAATCTCTGACAATCTCTCCCTAGATGTCGAGCTGGATAAACGCATTGGGAAATCAGCTACCATGTTCTCAAGACTCACAAAGACAGTATAGCTGAATAAGAAGTTGACGGCATATACCAAGATCCAGGTCTACAGAGCCTGTGTCCTGAGCACACTCCTGTACTGCAGTGAGTCCTGGACCCTTTGTGCATGGTAGGAGAGGAAGCTGAACACGTTCCATATGCGTTGTCTCCGACGCATTTTTGGTATCACCTGGCAGGACAAAGTTCCAAACAGAGTAGTCCTAGATCGAGCTGGAATTTTCAGCATATATACATTACTGAAACAACGACATCTACATTGGGTTGGGCATGTTGTGATAATGGTTGGATTCCAAAAGGTCTCCTATATGGAGAATGAATGCAGGGAGGGAGACCACAGCTGCGACACAAGGATATCAGCAAGCGGGGTCTGAAGGCCTTAGGAATGGACCTGAACAGATGGGAAACCTTGACATCTGGTCGTTCAGCCTGGAGGCAGGCGGTGCACCATGGCCTCTCCAAATTTGAAGAGACCCTTGTCCAGCAGGCCGAGGCAGAGGCAGTCCCGGAAGCAGCAAAATCAGGGAGCTGGACAGGGTACAGATTGTATTTGTCTTCAGTGTGGAAGGGATTGTCACTCTTGAATTGGCCTTTTCAGCCACACTAGATGCTGTTCCAAGTCCTCGATACAGAGCATGTTACCATAGTCTCTCGAGACTGAAGGATGCCTAAGAAGTACTTTGGAGTGCCAGAAACTTAGTCCTCCAAACTTCAGAATTTTTAGTCAAAACTATGTTACCACCATAATGGCAGTCTGCCCGATTCTGAGTTACAAGCTCTTAGGAGTTATAGTTACAATAGAATTTCCTATTAATTTTTTTCTTAGTGCTCCAGACCTCTAGAAAAAAGGACTGTCTATAGTTGGAAGACAAAGGAAAACAACTGGAAGACCTATTAATACAGGAAGACAGAACACATATATACAGTGGTGCCTCACTTAACGATTTTAATTGGTGCAAAAAAAATCGCTATGGGAAAACATCGCTAAGCGAAACGTGTTTTCCCATAGAGAAGCATTGAAAACCAGATAATCCGTTCCATTGAGAACGGATTGCCGTCCTTAAGCGAAAATCGCCATAGGAAACATCGCTAAGTGAAACGCGGTTCCCCAATTGAAATGCATTGAAACCTATTCAATGCATTTCAATGGGGGAAAAATTACAACAAATTGAAAAAGTCAGAACAAAGTCAAATTAGTTTAACAGAGGGTTTATTAAGTGCACTTATGATTTCAAGCATTCTAAACCTTTTTTAAACATTTAAAAGACAGCCAACACGAGGCTGTCAAAACCATTGTTAAGCGAAACAGGGGGACCCAAACTGTCATCGCTATGCGAAGCAAGGTCCCAAACATCGCTATGCGAAAAGCGCCCATAGGAAACATCATTAAACGGAGCACAAGATCGCTCCGGGAAACTAATCGTTAAGCGATTACATCGTTAAACAAAGCAATCGCTAAGCGAGGCACACTGTACATACATTCAACATCCAACTCATAACCACAACTCCATGCCACACCACACACTGGATGTCGACAACAATCATGTAGCAGCACAGCAGCACGTCTCATTTCCAGAAGCCAGCAATATAATTTTCATGGAATTTCCTCCATAGATTCAAATTGTCTTGGCTAGGTGAGAACATTACAGAATATTTTTCTATGTGTGTTCAAAATATGCTTAAAGGCTAAGAAAGCCATTTACTTGAGTATATTTTTATTCTTAAGAATTGTGGTAGCTTAGACTTGTATTCAATGTTTTTAAATGTGCTGTTTTAGGCTATAAGCACTTGTATTTTTAGAATGTAATTGAAATATTCTCATTCTTCTTTTTTTGCTCTTAAATATATTTCTGGATTCAATACTGACTTAAGTATTTGCCTGTAACTTCAGTTTAATTATCATTTATTTTTAAGCATTCGTGCCCAGTTTCTCATAACTGTAAGAATGCTTTCAATGCATTTTAACGTTACTTTTCAAACTCTGAAGTATTTTTATGCTTTTGGAGCACAGAGGCAATGTAAATAAATAAAGCTTGTAGAATTAGACAGACTGATGTTGCCAGATGAATATTGATAATTTTGGAAACGATTGCCTGATTTCCTTCTGGAATTAACCCATTTTGGGGATAAACAAAGCCTATGTTTGCCAATGACATGTGGCAAATATAGGCTTCTAATTTTTCACCAGAGGTCTATAAAGTTCTGCAGGGCTCTTTGTCTGGGCATCAGAATCCCTTCTTTGATATGGGCTAAACCTATCCCTAGTGTAGGAAGGACAGCAAAATGCAAAGGAACGTCTCTAAACAATGTTTTTGAGGATCTGGCCTTAATAGCCAAGTGAGAAAGAAAGGAAATAAAGAGTCATTCTATGGTTGGCTGCACTGGAGACTTAAGAGTATTGTAGATGTGTGCACACAGTGCAAAGAAAAATATCCAGGAACATTTTTAATATGTAGAGAACATGATGTAGATGTTAATCCAAGTAGTTCCACATGCATAACCTTTGAGGAAAGACAATCAATGTGATGTGATCTAATACTGTTATAATAGTGTATGACAGAGCTATATACAAGCAGACTACAATGCCCGAATAGAACCAATGACAAAAGAAACCGTGGGAGTTAACTGCACATTATGTGCAGTTGTATGTTAGAAGTATGTAAGCAAGTTCTCTTTTAAAAAAGAAAATCAAGTAAAAGAAGGGAGACATTCAAGGGAAATGAAAAGGGTGCTTCACAGTACCACTTCTTCATAATGTTCAAAAATCCATCTTGCCATTACAGAAAAAGAATCATACTCCTCCTCCCTGCTCCATTGTGATCTACCATCAACCCAAATATGTTTTCCTCCTTCCTTAGGGCTCTCTTACATGCAAAATATCAATTTAGTTATCTTTAAAAGTGTTAAACGTAAGCCATTAGGTGTCAGCAGAACTGACATAAATCTTCTAAAATTACATGCATTCCACATACGTTTCCCAGCAGATATACTTAACCATTATTCACTATCATGGAAGAAAAGCTATAGATTGATGCTTCCTATGAATTTGTGCTGTGCCATCAGGTTGAAGCCAACTTACAATGATCCTAACAGAGTTGTCAAGGTATGTAAAATATTTAAGGAGTGGTTTTACCATCAACAACTGGCTGGATAGTTTGGTGAGTTAGGTATCTGGTTGTGGGGCCAGAGTCCAATTCCACATTATGCCTCCAGGGAGAAGAGCCAGCCTGTGTGGCCTTAGACAAGCTGCACAATCTCAGGATTCCCCAGAAGGGAATGCTAAACCACTTCTGAGTACTGTCTTCCTAGAAAACTCTGAAAATGGTCACCGTAAGTCAGATTGACTTGACGGCATATTATTGTTATATTATTAGTTTATATTATTATTATATTATTAAAAACTAGGCCTCCCCCTAGTTTTTCACCTGACCAGTTTGCAGCCTTTTTAAAATCTAAAGTGGAGGCCATTCGACGGGACCTCTCTCCTTTTTTGAACACAGTGAGTCGAGCAGAGATGTCCAGCGCTCCGTCTTGCCCGGTAACCCTTGACTCCTTTCAGCCTGTCACGCCTGATTCTGTGGCCAGAGTGCTTGACCGCTGTAGAGCCACCACCTCCTCCTTGGACCTTTGCCCAGCCTGGCTAATCAAAGCAGCCAGGCCGATAACAACAAAATGGGCCACTGCAATAATAAATGAGTCTTTCCTTGAGGGCAGGTTTCCCTCTGCCCTCAAGGAGACACTCATTAGGCCCCTAAGAAAGAAACCTAATTTGGCGGCGGACGAAATTGGCAATTATAGGCCCATCGCCAATGTTTCTTTCATGAACAAAGTGGTGGAGAGGGTGGTGGCCGACCAGCTTCAGGCCCACTTGGATGAAACAGATGCCCTGGATCCGTTTCAGTCGGGCTTCAGGCCGCGCCACGGCAAAGAGACGGCATTGGTCGCTCTGTATGATGACTTGTTGAGGGAGGCTGATAGGGGCAAAATGTCTCTGTTGGTCCTCCTTGACATCTCGGCGGCCTTCAATACCGTCAGTCACGGTATCCTCCTGGGGAGGTTATTTGAGTTAGGAATTGGTGGCTTGGCACTTGCCTGGCTCCGTTTCTTCTTGGGGGACCGGCCCCAGAGAGTGCAGCTTGGGGACAATGTTTCGGCCCTGTGGAGTCTCAATTGTGGGGTTTCACAGGGGTCGATTATCTCCCCAATGCTGTTTAACATCTATATGAGGCCGCTGGGTGGGGTCATCAGGGGGTGTGGAGCATCGTGTCATCAATATGCTGATGACACCCAGCTCTACATCCCCTTTTCACCAACTGCAGGTGATCCCGTCCTGCCCCTTCAGTGCTGCCTGGAGGCCGTACTGCAATGGATGCGGGAAAATGGGCTGAGGCTGAACCCGGACAAGACAGAAGTTCTGAGGGTGGGTGGCCCCGTGGTCAGCGGCATGGGTGACTCACATTTGGGAGGGGTGACCCTGGCCGCGAAGAGTGGGGTCCGCAGCCTGTGGGTACATTTGGACCTGACGCTCACCATGGAAACACAGGTGGTGTCGGTAGTCCGCACCGCCTTTTTCCACCTTTGGCGGATCGCCCAGCTGCGGCCCTATCTTGACACGGGGGCACTCACTACCTTGGTCCGCGCGCTCGTAATCTCAAGATTAGACCACTGTAACACGCTCTACGTGGGGCTGCCTTTGAGGCTGATGCGGAAACTTCAAGTGGTGCAGAATGCAGCGGCCAGACTCCTCAGTGGAGTGAGAAAATACCAGCATATTTTTCCCACGCTGGCCATGCTGCACTGGATGCCCATTCGTTTCCGCATCGACTTTAAAGTTTTAATGCTCACTTATAAGGCCCTACACGGTTTAGGACCTTGATATTTGGCGGAACGCCTGGTCCCACCAAGATCTACCCCGATCACCCGTGTAAGCCAGGAGGTGAGGCTGAGGAGCCTGACGCTGAGAGAGGCCCGAAAGGAAAAGACACGAAACCGGGCCTTCTCGGTGGTGGCTCCTCGCCTCTGGAATAATCTCCCTCCTGAGATCCGCGCAGTCCCCACTTTGGGCACTTTTAAAAGTCACTTAAAAATGGCTATATATTCAGGCCTTCCCTCCAGCTAACATCTGATCCTCTCTTGTTCTCTTTTTATTTATTTTCTGCTCTATTTTTGTATTGCGTATGCTATAATATGATTTATGTAACTTTTTGTATTATTTTATTGTTTATTCACTGGAAGCCGCCTAGAGTGGCTTTTTAGGCCAGATGGGCGGGGTATAAATCAAATAAATAAATAAATAAATAAATTAAATAAATAAAATAAATTGTCCCTTTGATATCAGTATCCTAAACATGACTAATATTCTACACTACATTCTATAGTAAAAATCTTGTTACATAGTTACAGTGCAACCTGCAGTGGCTTCTTGTAGGTAATTACCATGCTGCTTATCTTGTAGACCAGAGATCCCCAACCCCAAGTCCACGGCCCGGTGCCAGTCCATGGCCTGAGCCGGACCAGGCTGCCGAGACAGACCTCCCCCCCACCCCTGCACGCACTCACTCCTGCACAGCCCATTTGTGTCTGCGCGTCCGCTCCAGGACGCCTGTGCGAGTGCCATGTGCCATTTGCACATGCGCACAAGAGACCGCCCCCTGTGAGAGTGCCGCACTGCCGTTGGCAAATGCGCACGGGAGCCAGTATGTGGACTGAAAAAGGTTGGGGACCGCTGTTGTACACCATTCTAAAGGCTTTTTTTGCTAAATATAAATACTATAAATAAAATAAACAATATTTATACAGTAGCTTATGTCAACAAATATGCTTTACATAGAAGAAAGTTTGTTATGTTTTATTTAAGTTTAGTGAAATGAGAAGGCACCTATTTACAGTTAAAAAGAATTTGATAACTTTGTGTGTGTAAAACTTATGATTGCCACTACATCCAAGTTATTATCATCTGTTTATTGTTTGCATAATTACAGCAGAGAGAAGGCTCCAGAAAGGAGGAATAACTGAATGAAGACACATTTGCTATAACTTGCACATGTCATGTTCAGCGAAGTACCAGATAAATACAACTAACTACTGATTTAACTGAGGGGGCAAAGTGAGAGAGGTCATTTTTAAAGATTTTTTTTCCAACCCTAACTCTTGGGCCAAGCAAGATGTGACAAGGCAGAATGAAAGGCATTGAAACACAACCAATGACATTTAGTGCAGAAGTTGATGAAAAGTCCAATTGCAAGTTCACATACATTTCCCCCACAAAACTGCTGTCCTCATTTTCTTGTCTCTTGGAGTCCCAGCCATGTGAGGGGGGAACTGGGAAGGAGGCATTTTAGGCAGAACGCACAGAAGTTAGCAACCGCCCCTCACCCTTCTGCTTCAGGAATGTAGCATGGCAGAAAAGCAATTTTAAACCAAAATAAAGACAGAATTTTTTTAATAATGCTAATTAAATTAGAATATTAAAAGGTCACACTGAAAAGTCTGGATCACAATGTCCGTATCTCTCTCTCTTTTTCAGCTTTCTCCCACCAGAAGCCTAGTAGGTGAGCGGTGCCCTGTGCTGTGGGCAAAAATCAAAACAGGCCCTCAGTACCTCCAATATTGCCCATTGTCATATCTTTTGACAGGCTAAAGAACTGCAACATATACATCTCAGAAAGTTAACTGGTTAAATGTTGGGCCTGAGGTCAATAAAATATGTCATCTATATGAAAGATGCACAAGGAGGAAGCAATCACTCTGAAACAGTAAACCATGGCACAGCTTCAGCTAACATACTTCATCCTTGCTTCGGTTCTGTCTTATGATGTGAATTTGATAGTGAACTATGAATGCTTGATGCAGACAAAACAAATTATCTGTGCTATTAAATCACAAGTCTTTATTACCACATGTGAAGAGGAAGATGATGAGGAAACACTGCCTCAGAATATTCTTAAGAGAGAAACAGAAACATGACGTTCACTGCACCTCCCCCACACTGGAAGACTTGTTAGTTCCGCCTCAACCAGATGTATTCCTTCATCAAAGGAAAGAAACAATTTTTCTACCAACATCTCTTTGTTGTCTACATTCCAGGTGATAAGAAAAATGCCTATTCCCCCGAAGTATTGATTTTTGGTCAGAGGAAAAGGAAGCCAACAATTATTTAAAACTCTGTTGGGTGGGATCCACCTGCTCAACAGGAATGTTGTCATGGGCAATTACAGACTACTATTGGTTAAAGGATTTCTTTTGGCATTTTGCAGTATATGCAACTTTGGTCATGTATGAGCCATTCACCTTAAAACTGCTAAAAAAGAAGAAGCCTTTGATCAGTGATAATTTCTCACTAATTGTTATTCCCATTGCACTCGCAAAATTATGCAAGAGAATTTCAACCAATATCTTAAATGTCCCATTTTAAAATAAGTTCATTTGATTTTATTAATATTTTGTTAAATAGTGGAATTATTCTTAATTATGATAGTTCTTTTTAACGTAATAATGAAATAAAAATATACAGAATTAAAGTAAGTATATTTCCATGTACAAGCTATGCCATGTACAAGTCTAAACAATTCTGACAATACTTTTTCTTTCATGTGCATTAATATCTTTCAAGATATGTCATGTTTCTGTTCTGCAAGCTTTAGAAAAAGAGTTTGCAATTTTGCCACGGAGAATCAAATAAGCAGTTAGTTTGCATACTGAATTCCAGGCTCCTAGAATCAGAACCGCATTAGATGAAAACATATGCTGTGCATGTATTAATTCAAACAACAGTCTATTAGACCACTGCATGATTAATTTATAATCTAACTCAGGAATTATAATAAATACTAATGTAGTGGCTGAAGTTGCATGGTTATTTGTTAATTCATTCACAAATAACATCTACAATGTTAAGTGTTAGGAGTTACCAGTGATAAAGTCTGTCAAAAGGCATAATGGGGCCTTTTGACAGACATTATACTATCAGGTAACTTGCAGCAATTGTAGCAATGCAAACTGTGAAGTCTAATTTATTAAAGACATGGAACCACAGTCACAGGTGACATTCCATACACCTATTGGGACTTTCCAGGCATTGCCATTCACAGCATGGCTCTTCACACTACCCTACTGTCACTTCTGCTGGCAAGGACCCCTCTGGGCCCACATTCAGTGCATTCCAAGGCAGGAAGAGCCAGTGATTACTAAGGAGCATTAACATTTTGTGCATATAGTGTGGAAAATACTATTTTGTTGACATACCTAAAGGTACATATACCTATATACACATTAGTAAAAATAAATAAATAAAAGCCTTGATAGGCAACTTACCTGCAACACTTGTAATGGTGACTGGAACTCCTTGTACTTGAACACCAGCAGCCCCCAAATTGGCTACACTTACTGTCTGAAGATTAGGCACTGAAGCAATCTGAGCAGCATTTAGAGTTATCGGTGTACCTGCAACAGCTACTGGTGCAATCTGAGCTATGGTACCACCACTTGAAGACACAGGAGTAATGGTCAGTTGCTGGGGCAACCCTGCATTTTGAACTTGGAGATTTGAAAGGCTTTGAAGATTCTGGACCTGCACTGTCTGCCAGCTGATTTGCCCTGATGGGGTTAAAGTTGGTGCTCTTATGAGTACTTGGGTTGGACTCATTGCTTGTAGTTGAACATTTTGCAAAGACTGCTGCTGAATAGTCTGAATAGTTTGTCCTGACTGAAGCTGAAAAGACTGTGGGGAAATAGCCTGAATGATCTGCTGCTGTGGCTGTTGAATTTGAATCTGCTGTAAAATAGGTTGACCTACTATTTGCACCTGCTGCAGTGAATTTGACTGATCCTGCACATTTTGCAATCCATTAGACTGAAGCTGACTGGAGTTCTGAGCCTCTGTTTCTGATGCAGTTGTCTGAGGTTCTTCAGTACTAGACTCGGAACTGTTTGCTGTGCTTGCATACTGGCCTGTTTCTGCAGTGCTTACTAATGTTTCACTGCTTGTTAGTGAAGTGGTGGCAGTGGTTGTACATGTGGAAGAAGGAGAATCTGGCATGGTACTAACAGAAGATGTTGTGACAGGTGTTGACAAAAGCTGATTTCCATTGGAAACTCCACTATCAGCGGGTTGAGTAACCTGCCCAGAACTACTACCTGCAGCAACATTTATTACAGGTAACGCTAGAGTCACTCCTCCAATGTTTATAGGCAATGATGTTACAACTTGTGCCTGAGCACCAGCAATTGGCAGCTGCAATGGAATAGAAACACCAGGCCTAATTTGGACTGGCACTGTTTGATTTGCCAAGTTTTGAGCAATAATATTCCCCGAAGCTGTCCTATTTGTAGTTGTAAGGATAGCCTGATTATTTCCTGCAGGGATGAGCTGAATCTGACCCTGTAAATCTTGCAGAGCTGTGGTATTAGCAGGATTTATCTGAATTTGTTGACCTTCCGTCGTCTGAATCTGTGGAATTACTTGATACTGAACACTACCACCTGGATTCTGTACTTGTATAACTTGAAACTGTCCTGGAGTTACTCCAGAAGAATTGCTTGGTTTCGTTTTTGAAGGAGATGCATTTCCGTTGTTGCTGTTGGAGGGACTTGCTGCACTTGAAGCAACAGAAGAAGATGCTTGTTGGACATTGTTCTCTTTTGAAGCAGGAGCAGCAGCAGCTGCGACAAGCTGCCAGGCATTACCAGCAAGCTGAGTTGTTACCAATTCTAATTGTTGTGGTTGATTCTGAAGCTGCACCAAACCTTGACTTGGATCTATTATAATCTGTTGTCCGGTCGCTTGATTCTCACCAGGAGTTCCTATTTTGCTGCAAGTTGCTGCCAGCAGAGCCAGGGGAGAAGGTTGAGAATCCTAATAAAAATGCAGTGCATATTAGGAGATTAGGATTGGTAAACCATAGTATGAATATTAGAATTGCAAGGAAGCAGACAGCTCAACACATGATATGAATAACCTACTATCTATGAAGCTATTAGCTATCCAATGAATAAGGCATAAAGCCATTTACTGCAGCCAAGCCTTTCATTTTCCACTGCACTTTCCACAGGCCTCCATAGCAAAGTTTGCTGAACACATGAAACCCCAACCCCTCCCCAAATATGTTCTGACAGTTAAGATTTGTGGTCACCCACTGACAAAGCGGTATAGAGACGTCTCTTAAAATGAAAGTAATTCGGCCAGTTTCTGTAATTGGCAACTTCCATATCTCCTACAAATTTTACCTGAGAAGCTCCACTTTTGCTTTTCTTGTTGTTCTCAGCTTCAGGAGATTTCTCTCCTTCTGAGGGCATAGCTTCCTCTTTCATTTGATCTGCAAAAATAAACCCCATTAAGCACGGTCACTTGTATTTACTAGCTCAAAAAGGAATCTATCAGGACATTATCCTCGTTCGGGTCGAAAGCCACTGTCCAGTCCCCGTCATTAGTGTGTGTTTGGGGGGAGGAGGAGGTAAGGAGTCCTAAGAAACGTGGTCTGAAACCCGGCCTACGGGGGCCGGCGAGTAAACACCCAGAAAGGGGTGGGTTTGATTGGTTTTTCTGGTCTCGGACTGGAAAAGGAGGGGGAGATCCACCCACAACCCTCCTCCTCCTCCTGCCCCTAAAGCGTCCACAGCTACTGAGTGGCCCAGGATGCTTTAGGGGCAGGAGGAGGGAGGCGCGAGGGAGGGGAAAATGGGAGGAAACAGAAACGAAGGAGGGATGGAAGTGCACGGGAGGGAGGGCTGGAAAAGAAAAGGGGGAATGGAAGAGGGAGGAAAGGAGGAGGGACGGAGGGAGGGGTAAGCAGGCGAAGGGAAAAGGGGGACCCACAAGGAATGGAGGCTCCCAGGTGGTAAGGGGCGGGAAGCCGCGAAGGCGCGCTCCGGGGGCTCCCGGAGGGCGGCGGGGGCGGGAGGGACACGAAAGGAGGAGGGGGTTACGTACCGCTCATCCCGCATTAACGCCCGCTGAGGCGCGGCTCGGAGGAGGAGGGGAGGGACAGAGGGCGGGGTGCTGGGGGTAAGCGGCAGGGAGAAGGCCGGTCGCTGCCGGAGCTGGGAGGAGCAGGTCGGCCTATTTTTCCACGAATGGCCGCCGCTGGGCTGTGGCGTAGCTGCCTGTCTCTCCGCCCGCTGCCGCCTCCTCCTCCTCCTCCTCCTCGTCCTGCCTCAGCCCTGGCGCCTGATTGACAACTAGGAGCCGGACGAAGGGAAGGGTGGCGTAGGAGGAGGGAGAAAGAGAGAGAACCCGGGGTGGGTGGGGTGGGGGGGAGGAAGGAGGGGCGGGGCCCGGCGAGGCCCAGGCTGACACCCACTGAGGAGAGGAGGGCCGAAGCCAGCAGCGGCAGCTGCTATGGAGGAGGAAAGGAAAGGGCGAGGAGGGGGCGGGGCGAGGGCGGAGCCAAGGCCTGTCACGGCCGGCCCTACGCTGGCGCAAAATCAGGAGGGGGGCAGGGGGGCGAAGGCGGGCGTGGCCAAAGAGGCGCGTGAGGGAAGGACCAGAACTAACCGCCGCTTTTTGGGGGTTGGTCGCCGCTTTGCTGTCTTTCTCTCCCCCCCCCCCCCGGCCTCTGACAGCAAAAGGAAAAGAGGCGGAATCGAAGGGCGGGGCGAAGCAGGGGAATTTTAGCCTTCTCGCCCACCTTCTGTAACTACGAGCATAGCACGAAAGGCGTGAGTCCGCTGATTGACAAGCGCCAGGGAAGCAGGCAGCCAATGAAATGGGAGGGTCGAAGAGGCGCCAACCAACTTGCGGCCCTGTAACTGACAGCGCGGGAAGGATGCTTTGGTGCGCTGGCCGCTTCAGACGCGCTGCCGCCGCCTCCATAGGTAGGAAGGTCTTGGTATCTAGTCGGCCGGATCAAGCTGTTCTTTGCTAAGTCTGCTTGGACCCTCCCCCCTTCACCGCTGAGAGGTTCAAAGGCGGGACAGCTGCTCCCGCCAACAAGATACGCATCTCCGAATTCACAGCAGTTTCTTAAATCTGGAGCGCGATTGGCTCGGATGGAGTGCGGTGCATGCCGGGAGTTGCAGTGCTGAACGGAGCTGCGCGTGCGCAAGGCGACTCGGGGGGGGGGGAAACCAGTTTTGCTTTGGTAAACCGCAAGAACAGGATGCCGCTTTTCCAAACCATGTACAGTATTATCATCATCACTACTACTTAACCCATGTTATAACCTGATTAGTTTTTCATTGGAGTCGATTTTACATTTTCCTGAGCTAAAGTGTAGTCCAACACATCTCGACACCACACCTCTCAGGATGTCTGAAGGGCTGATCAGGTGGAGAAGGGTCAACAATAATAATAGTACTACAACTAGTAGTAATAATAATCATAAAACTACAGAGATGGAAAGGACGCTATGGACCAGCCTCTCAGGGAGGTATGATGGGCAACCAAACTCAATTTCAGCTTCACAGTCAGATACTTAAGCCAGTGAGCTATCCAACATTTGGCACTTGAAAGTCAGATGCGGGTAATTTGGGCACTGTCTTAGCCTCAGAATAAATCTACTTGCCCCAAACGTGTAAGGAAATAGTCACGATCCTGAAACCCTTTGGTCATACCCTAAGGCTAGTTTCAATTAGCCACAAGGGAGAAGTCTTGAGAGAGCACATGAAGTGCACTATTTGCAAGCCATTTGTCAGCTGGGTGGTTTGTTTCAGTGCTTGCGGCAGTCTGGAACTGAATGGACACCATCATGACAGAGAGAATACTCAAAAACAATTGTGTGAATAGATTTTACATGTTGACAGTGAGAAGGCCTTAAATTGTTACCTGCTGAAGCCCCCACTCCAAGCATTGGGAAATCCATCGGATTCCTCTGGTCTTTTTCACAGATCAACAAAATGACCTATTATCTGTAAATCTCCCAGGAGATCAGAGGAAGATTATGTCCAGCTGCTGCTACACTCTGACATTACCCCTTATATTACGAGACAAGTGGCCAAATTCTGTGCGGCAGCAATGGTTATTCGTAATCAAATGTTTTTAGTAGGTGATTTTAGATGAATATGTTTTTAATATAACTCTGAGGTTTTACTTATATTAAGGATACATGATGTTATTAACTGGAAAGAATGGATTGTTTTATTATATTTTAATGGAATTTTATTACCCTGTCTGACTTTACCAAACTATAACTATATGTATCTATTTTATATTGATTTGGTTTTACTGGTCTTTGACCGTAATAAAGTATTCATTTATTCATTCAGATCAACAAAATGGCCCTCAAAACCTGCAAAGTGAGACGAGTGCCCTTAGTTCAAACCTGAAAATAAAATCCTCTTCCCCCAATTTTCAGACCATTTATCATCTTGGAAGAAATGAAACTGAAAATAAGTTGTGAAGATGACAACTTCAAACAGCTCCATTGGCATCATGAAGTCCTAAGCCAATCCACTAGAGGTGGCCTTAGATGAATACTGAAATTCCCCCAGGACCGTTCTGAGTTCTTTTAATTATCAATATAGTCACAGTTTTTCCACTGATAAGCTAGAGCTTTCCACAGGAAACAAAAGAAGGCATCACTTCATATGGCTTGATTAGGGAAGGCCTGGCCACCAGGATCAATAGCCCTTCGATCTTTTAGCCGTACACCAGAAGAAGACAGTCCAAGCCAACACCAAGAGGTTCTGTGGACAGAAATGAGGCTCCTGTGCAATACAGCACCCTGAACATAGCCTTCCCAGTGTTCTGATATAACAATGAGTACCCAGAAAAGTAAATTTAAGTTATTTTCATTTCAGTGAGTCTTCCCCCATGCCTCTAAGACATAGTGAGTTGGTTAATCCTGGGGCAACAGGATTAACAAACTGTAGGGCACAAGAGAACAGCATTTGGTATATGAAGATTGGGGAAAGAACCAGAGACGGTATGAACATCTGTATCCCCAACTCCCACAGTGACCCCTTCTCTCTCCATTCCATATCTTCCTCTACCAACAATCACATCAACAGAAGTACCATCACTGAAGCACATCTTGAGATCACATTTGTTGACTCTTCGTGACCCCATGGACCAGAGCGCACCAGGCCCTTCGGTCTTCCACTGCCTCACGGAGTTAGGTCAGATTCATATTGGTAGCTTCAATGACACTGTCCAACCATCTCATTCTCTGTCGTCCCCTTCTCCTCTTGCCGTCACACTTTCCCAATATCAGGGTCTTTTCCAGAGAGTCTTCTCATGAGATGGCCAAAGTATTGGAGCCTCAGCTTAAGGATCTGTCCTTCCAGTGAGCAATCAGGGTTGATTTCCTTCAAAATGAATAGGTTTGTTCTCTTTGCAGTCCAGGGGACTCTCAAGAGTCTCCTCCAGCACCACAATTCAAAAGCATCAATTCTTCGGTGGTCAGCCTTCTTTATGGTCCAGCTCTCACTTCATTGCATCACTACTGGAAAAACCATAGCTTTGACTATGCGGACCTTTGTTGGCAATGTGATGTCTCTGCTTTTTAAGATGCTGTCTAGGTTTGTCATCACTTTCCTCCCAAGAAGCAGGTGTTTTTTAATTTTATGGCTGCTGTCACCATCTACATTGATCATGAAGCCCAAGAGAGTAAAATCTGTCACTACCTCCATATCTTCCCCTTCTATTTTCCAGTAGGTGATGGGACCAGTGGCCATTATCTTAGGTTTTTTTGATGTTGGTGATATCACATAGACTTATTTTTAAAAAGGTATTACAGTGGTGCTTCCACTTACGAACATCCCTACTTACGACTATTTCGAGTTACAATCAGCTCCGGCCGCATAATTTTGCTTCTACAGTACATGCGACCGGAGTTTCCACTTACGAACAGAAAAAGGCAGGGGGAAAAGGTGGGAAATTTAAATTGCTAACTGTAGGTGGCGACAAGGCTGCTTCATTGTAGCTCTTTTGCCCCAGCAGTTAAAGAGTGTGCATCAGAGGAGGAGGCTTGGAAGTGCCTCCTTCTGCTTCTGAGAGTGTGTATGTGTGTTTGCAGGGAGGCTTTGGGCTGCCTTGTAAGGTAAGGTGCTGTTTTTTGCTTTTTAAAAAACTTCTGGGTGTTTTTGCATCGTGGTTTTGAGCTGGGGGGTTATGTTTCTGTCCTGTGATGGGTCTTGGGGATTTAATTTTTGGCTTTTTTTCCCATTTCCGATGCGTCTTGGGTTTTTTTGTTGCTTTTTGGAGTTTTTCTCCATTTCCGATGGGTCTTGGTTTTTTTTTGTTTCCTCCCTCATTTCTGATGGGTCTTGGTGGGTTTGGTTGCTTTTTGGGGGGGTTCCCCATTTCCGATGGGTCTTGGGCAGTTTGTTGGATTTTTAGCTTTCCCCCAATTTCTGATGGGTCTTGGGGGCTTTGGTTGCTTTTAGAGGTTTTTCCCTCCCCATTTCCAGTGGGTCCTGCATGCTTCCCTTGCTTTTTCCTTTGTTTTCTTTGCATTTCGGACCTGGCCCCTTTGTTCTCTGTGCATTTCCAATCTGCTCCATTTGTTTTCTGTGTATTTCCAATTGTCTTGCACACTTGGTTGGTTTTCTTCCCCTCCCCTTTGGCTGGAAGGGATTAATCACATTTCCAATGAGTCTTGCACTTTTTTGTGATTGTTTTTCTTCAGCTGGAACAGATTAATTGCATTTCAATGCATTCCTATGGGAAATGGTGCTTCAACTTACGACCATTTTGAGTTATGTCCATCTTCTGGAACGGATTATGGTCATAAGTGGAGGCACCACTGTACATAACCGACAAAGTTCATTTAGCTAATTGTGAAGGTCAGGAGGCAGCAAGTGAGCCATCTCCTCCAGATGAAAAGGACATTAAAGAGAAGGGAGAAAAAAGGGGTGAATTGGGAATGGAAAGTAAACTGGAAGGGGTTAAGATGGAGGTCTGCCTGTCGGCAAAGGGGAAGAATAAAGGGGAGGAGCAATGGATTGATATGTGGGAGGAGGATATAAAGGAGGCCACCAGAGCACGGGATTTTCAAGTGAAGGTAGACGTTAGAAATAGTGCAAAGGAAGAACTTAAGTCACAAGAGATAAAGAATCTACTGGAGGACTTCTCCAATCTCAAGGTCGGAGGGCTACTCCGTGTAGCGTTCTCCATTTATTAGATCTATGGTTCATGTGTATTATGTAATGGAATGGTTCATGCATATTAATGTTGCTTAGAGGCGGAGCCGAGAGAGATGCTATAAGAGGCGGAGCCTGAGTCAAACAGAGGGAGTCAGTTAGAGAGAAATGTAAGAGTCAGGCAGGAGAGAAAAGTCAGACAGAGTAATAGTGTGTGTAGTTTGGGGAAATTCTGAGGAATGATTGACTACCGAAGATATTCATGAATCAATCTATGTAATCACTAAACCAAAGTTTTATTTAAAAGAACTTGAAGTGTGGACCTGAATCTTTCTGAAGTAAATGGTGCTTTAGAGATCACCTGGTGGCAGCAAGTGTAAAAGAAGAGAGTTGTTTTGCCTTTGTGTGCTCTGAGGCTTGACTGTCAAGCAAGGGGCACGAGGGTGGACGTCACACTCTGTGACCCTGTGCCTGACCGAGGTGGGATCACCATCCAAGAAATGTCGGAATGGACAGTGGTGGTATTCCCGTGGGGGCACGGTCCCTGGAAGAGGGTGGTACGCCCCGACTCGACATTCAACAAGCCACTGGCCAAGGGAGATTGGGCCATCATCCCTGCTGTGGGACCATATGTGCAGTGAGAAGCGCCCCCCCTGTGGAAACCTACAGACAGGGAACAGTTTGGGCCGGCTCCCCAGTTTTGAAGAAGGACTATGTAGTTGATTTGTTAGGACACGTTGAAAGGACGTTACAAGATTGGGACTCTTTTGTGCCTACAGAAGTTATAGTAGATACACCCATGTTAGAATCAAATAAACACCGTTCTGTTTTGGAAAAACCGACTCCTTTAATTCCTGCTTACGCTGGCAAACCGCCTATGACTGCATACAAACTTTTTGACAGTAATAAATAACACACAATAAATATGTCATGCCAAATTCTAACCACTCATAACTATCAATCCACTACAAATACTGTAATCTGACATCTTCCAGGCCAAAATGAAAGTACTGTACATTTAAACTTTAAAACATGAAAGGTAAGAACATAAAGACTTAACTTTTTATGGGTAGAATGTTCTATAAGTTGCTGCCTCAGTTTCATAGCATATTCTGTGCTCTGCAAGTTGCTGACTCATTTTGTCAATGTAGTATAACTACAGTATGTTGCTAATAAGGACCTTTGAAATGGTTAGCCATCCACAAGAGGTTTTTCCCATTCTTGAATTGTTTTTAGTTTGGTAATAGTGTATGGTATCCAACAGAGAAAATCAGGTTTACAAAATGGACATTTATACCAATTTAGACTTTAACGTGGTGAGGGGTTTGAAACCAAAATCAGGCTGCTGCTTTGGTCCATTCCCAGCAGCATCTGACAAAGATCATAAAAGATGCAGATAGGCATAAATCAGGAGCAGGCTGGTTTGTGATGGTATGTACTGTATGTCATGTGAGCATATAAAAAGGAGCAGACCATCCTTTCTCCAACCCGGACCAAACCGTGGGACAAATGCCCATCTGATAGCACCCTAAGATGCATCTATTTTCTTCTAAAATTAGCAGCCACATCAGCAGAAGAGAATTGATAGTTCAAGTAGTGATGATGTAGAAAAAAATCTGGAATTCAGCAGCAGTAATGAAAGATGTCACTGGGAAATGATCTTTTATACAGAGTGGCAGTGGTTGTTTAACAAAATGTTATTAGCACTGTGCAGAGTGCCTCATAAGACAATACTCCTGACAAGAGGCTACTGTGGTGGACAGCCCACATGTCACTCCTGTCAGTCATTTTAGAGCTCTAGTACAGGAGCCTATGACAGGACAGGAGGGGCAGAGTCAAGGGAACTGGGAGTGCCAGAAAGGCAGTTAGAGTGTGACAGAGAGGGAGTTAGGAAAAAGATGGTGAAGCGTTTAGACAGTTAGAGAGAAGACTGAAGTGTTAAGATATTAGACAGTTGGTGTGTTAGAGAATACTAAAGAGTTAAAAGGAAGACTGGCAGAATATATTGAGATCTTGAGTAAAACAAATGAATACAAGCAATCGTACAAGTGGTTGTTGTGGGTTTTTCAGGCTCTTTGGCCATGTGCTGAAGGTTGCTCTTCCTAACGTTTCGCTGGTCTCTGTGGCCGGCATCTTCAGAGGACAGCAGAGTGTTGTCCTCTGAAGATGCCGGCCACAGAGACCGGCGAAATGTTAGGAAGAGCAACCTTCAGAACATGGCCAAAGAGCCCAAAAAAACCACAACAACTATTAGATCCCGGCCGTGAAAGCCTTCGCGAATAAATCGTACAAGTAATCAAATCCATGTTTAATGAATGAATGGTAATAGAACATCCATGATTTTCCTTCTGTGATTCATTTATTTATTCTTAAATAAACCTTGTTTTATTTGGAGCAAGAGTGTGATATTCATAATTGATATAGGGAGGATAATATCCTCTGGTGGCAGCGAATAAAAGGGTAAAGAACAAGTCGGGCCCGAAGTTGAACCTGGGCGAGGGGCAAAACACACAGGGGTCACTGGGGGTGCGCAACAGCTACAGTTAGGACAGAATATGGAGAAACAATATTTTTAAATATGCAAAGAAGACAAAAGTGTATGCTATCACTGTGTCTCCCATTTATATGCAGGATGTAGGACACAAAAAGATTCAGATGAAGAAGGAGTGAAACTGGAGAAAAAGAAATAACAGAAAACATAAATAATTGAAGATATACAGATGGCTCTACATATTGGCAAAAATAGCAATCATCTGGATTTACTTCTTGATGAAGGTTAAGGAAGAAAGAGCCAAAGGAGGATTACAGCTGAACATTAAGAAGACAAAAAATATGATTACAGAAGAATTATGTAATTTTAGTCTGGACAGAAAAAAAACATAATTATAAAGGACTTTCTAAACTTATTCCAGTTAATGGCTGATATCCTGTTACTTGGTGTGGAAAGTCATACTAGAATAGGCCAATTGAATCATTGGAGATTTGGTGAGTCAATTCCTCCGTAATTTCATTTTTTTCGAATGGGCCTATTCTTGTTTACTTTAGCATAGGAAAATCACCACTAGGGTAGATCTATTTAAATCAGTGGAACTTACAGAGGAGTTGACTCACCAATGCTCCACTGATCCAGTGATTCTGCTTTAGTGTGAGTTATTTATATATTTATTTATGTAAAATATTTTTATCCCTCCTTTCTCTTTAAAAACAACACAAAACAGCTGACATAATTAAAATGACAATATATAGAAGCTAAAAACAGTAGGTATATTTAAAAAGAATACTCTGTTATATTATAAAAGAATAAGTATTGCATTTAAAACTAATAAAATCAGTACTGAAACACATTAAAAACAACAGAGCACAACAGACTATTTAAAACCCCTCTCAGATGACCAGTCATTAAGGAAGAGCCTACCTGAACAGAAAGGTCTTTGCCTACTTGTGGAAGGACAGCAGTGATGGGGCCAGCCTAGCTTCTTGTGGGAGGGAGTTCCAGAGTCTGAGAACAGCAACAGAGAAGGCTGTCTCCCATGTCCCCTACCAAACAGTCATGTATGGGTGGTGGGACTCAGAGAAAGGCCTCCCCAATGATCTTAAAGCCTAGGCTCATAGTGAGAGATGTGGTCTTTTAGGTCAGGGGTCCCCAACCCCTGATCTGCGACCCAGTGCCAGCTTGTGGGCTTTGCAGGACCGGGCCGCGGAGATAGATATCCCGCTCCCCACATGCGCACATGGAGGGCATGGTGCGTTTGCACGCATACGCGGGTGAGCAGGTGCGTTTGTGGGTGGGCATTGCAAACTTGTGCGCATGCATGCCCCATTCACCCACGAGCGTGCCATGCCCATCCGCACATACGTGTGACCATGCCCCACTCACCCGCACATGCACACGAGCATGCCTTGGGCTACCCACATGCATGCCATGCCCATCTGCGTGAGCGGGGGTGCCCCTGCCCCCCCCAACTGTTCCGTGATTCCATAAAGGTTGGGGACCACTGTTTTAGATAGCTTGAAGCCAAGCCATTTAAGGTTTTGTAGTTGGAGACTAGCACTTTGAATTGTGCTTGGAAGTGGATCAGCAGCCAGCGTCAGCATCGCATGACCTCTGTACCCAGCCCCAAACAGCAGTCTAGCTGTTGCATTTTGAGCTCCCTTGAGTTTCCGAATAATTTCGGCAGCCCCATGTAGAGTGTGTTACAGTAATCCAGTTGACATGTAACTGGGGCATATGTCACTGTGGCCATATCATCCCTGTCAAGAAATGGGCGCAGCTGGTGCACTTCTTTTAACTGTGCAAAGGTGTAGCGGACACCCTGCCTTCCCATATACTTAATGGTATTAGCCTGCACCAATGGGAGCTGTTGGGAGGTGGAGCCAGAGAAACCAGAAGGGAGGGGTGAGTCAGATAAGAGAAGTTTAGTGAGTTAGTTCAGTGAGTGAGAGTCAGAGATGAGAATCTGAAGTAGTAGTTAGTCTGTGGTAGTTAGGAGTTAAGAGTGTGGAACGTATAGAGAGCTAAAAGATTTAGGAGTGAAACAAGTTATTAATAATCTAATGAATACATTAAAGTCTGTGAATAACCTGTTTAAGCAAACTGTAATCAATAAACCTGTGTTGTTCAACTTTATACTCAGCGTGGACCCCAGTCTTTCTAATTAAAGGGTGTTGACAGAGGTCAACTGGTGGCAGCAGAAAGGAGAGAACGTGTCGTGGGCCTCAGGCTAGTGAAACAACCTGGGAACATGTGAGGGGCGCGTCACAAAAGGCACTCCTGGGGACCGCCAAAACTTGGGCATCCAGGGTCAGAGGTGAATCCAGGAGCACTCCCAAGCTGCACACTTGTGTTTTCAGAGGGAGTGTACCTTCATCCAGCACAAGCTGCAATCCAATTCCTTGATCTGCTTTTTGACTGACCAGGAGGAGCACCTCTGACTTACTATGATGGCCAACAGAATTTCAACCATTAACTGAACTAGGTTGTAGAAAGTCCTTTATAGGCTTCAACCTATATGTTCCAATTATTGTAGCAACCATTTAGCATGCATTCTTCTTTTCAAGCAATCCATGAATAACAGCACTGTGTGGAGAGGACAGTAGCACAGGCCTTCCTATCTTTGGGCCCTCGCCCTCCCACCAGATACAACAGAGGTTTTGGTGACCCTGGAGCCTGAATCATCAGTGAATGCAGGAGGCAAGGATGCCGAGGCTCAAACTGAGTTCCTGCCCCTGTTTATGGCCCAAGAAACCCCAGGAGCAGGCAGGTGTCTCCCTGGCAGATGGGGGATATAAAAGGGGCCTCACCATTACAGAGAACCTGCAAGGAGCAGACTTGCCAAATAGGGGAGCCGGGGACTCATTTGTAACCCTGAAGGAGAAGCCCTGGAGGAAGACATCTGGGGAGATGCTCCAGAGAGTTTCTCAGGGGCTTACTGGGCAGAAGACTCATCCAGAGAAGGCCCTGAACCACCTAGAGAGTAGGACTACATAAATATAAATGGTCCATGTCCAGTGGAGAGTCCCTAAGGGAAAAGGGCAGAATTATGAGAATCTCAGCTACCCTGCAAACCTCCCTATTTGGGGGGACAGAAGAGGAAGGTTTGGAAGGAGCAGCAGTGTAATCTGAAGCCTAGGGTACCTACTATCACTCAGCTCCAATACTGGTGGAGAAAGAGACAGTACTGGGAGAAGGAGGAGGCAAAGACAACTACCCACTTGGGATTACCCGGAAAAGCATCCCAATCTCACTGGGCTCACTGTGAGCATACTGCCACTCACTGTTGAGGGCAGGATGATTACCAGATCCATTTGGACTAGGGACTTTGGCTCCAATACCTACCCCAACTTCAGTGAATAGAATTGAGATCAGGAGAGATATTCTATATCCCTTGGTGAAGAGAACTGAGGAATCACAGATTGTTTATAATGACACAACCCCAGTGAAAGGGACTAGGCAGAAGGAAGTTGAGTTATTGTATGTTAATCTCTCCCCTATTATAATCAGGGATGGGGACTCACAAGTAGAGATGGGCACGAACCTTAGTTTGGAGGTTCGTGCCAGTCTGTATACATGTGGTGCCATCTGTTCCCTTCCCCTGCCTCCCTGGCTAATGTCTCACTCACCAGCCAGCATTCCCTCCTCTCTTCCTCCTCTTTGGCTGTTCCACCAGTTCACGGAAGGAGCATGGGTTTGTCCGTCTTGACTCCTTGTCTGAGTGGGTGATCAGCCAAGGAGGCAGGGGCAGGGAAGCTCCTGCTCCTGCCGGAGACTGGTTGAACAGCCAGAGAGGAGGAGGACAGAGGAGTGTGGTGGCTGGTGAGTGGAACATTGGCTGATGAGTGGGGGATCTAGATGGAAAGGCAGGGGAAGGAAATGTGCAACACCTGTGGTGCTATGCGTATAAACTGGTGCGTACCTCCAAACTGAGGCTTGGGCCCATATCTACTCATAAGTCATGCGCTGAGGTTGTGTCTGACTTAAGTTGCACTGGCGACTTCATTCAGACTCAATTCGGGGGGTGGAGAACTCATGACTCGGCTTGCAATTTGGACCCATTTGTCCAAGTTGTGTTGTGGAGTCCCTATGCGTCCATCCCTGCTGACCATCCCCACTGCCCACTCCCACCCCACCATCGGCCTACCTGCTGCCACTGCCACCTTCAAAGGCAGCAGGCCCAGCTTTTCCAGGACCCATGCTGCCTCCACTCATGCATGTGCTGGCCAGCTGATAAACTGGCATATGCATAGATACAGTGGGCCAACATCCCTTCCCCTGCCTCTGTGCAGGCAGCAGCCTATCCGTTGACTGGCACATGTGTGGGCGGAGGCAGCTACCTGGCTCTTGGAAGTGATTTAAAATGCACATTGATTTGCAGTTCAGCCTTTTAAAGCCAAGTCCAATTCACATATTTTACCTTAGTTTGTCTTTGAATTTTATATAGTACTGGTCTTGTAGTATCTTCACATTCCTTGTGATGGTGGTTCCCTGCCTCATCTAATAGCTATTTCAGAATTTGAAGAATGGATAAATTTGAAGGGTTGCAAGCAGTGGTATAATTATGATATACCTTAGATTCAGTGGGTGAATGCTACAGATTCAGCTGTTTTTCTGCCAATAATTATTAAGAATCAGTGTAGTAAGCGTGGTTTCAGTTTTCACTAACCAAGATCAACCAAATTTCCATCTTGAACATATTGCAACTTGTGTCTACTAACATTTAGACAGATAGTCATTAATCCACAAGACAGTGGTGAGTCACCTGCTGTTTTTCCCCCTTTCTGTTTCAAGGGAAAATTGAAAACATAATCTGGGAAGAAAACATCCTAGCTCTCTCGTAGTGATCATACTTGTTCTTCCTTTGATTGAATTACGACAAACACATAGAAAAGCTCTTTCTGTTAGAGCAAAACACAGTGTTAAGAAAACCAAATTATAAATCAGATCAAAATTCTTCCTTTTTCTTCAAGGTTTAGTTATTATGTGCGAGAGAAATGAAAATTGCTTTCTGATACTCCTTGGGATTATGTGATGCTTGAAACTGTGGTTGCTAAGGGATAAAAGAGTTCAGCCTCTTTTACTTGGAGGTGGGAAAAGAGCACGGCCATGAACAGATCTCCATCTACCTAGGAAGAACACCTTGATTTATGGTTGTGTGTACATATTTTTTATCCTGGAGCACAAGCACAGTTGTCTGACATCAAAGACAGCTCTCGTAGGCTGCAATTTATTGTACATTGCCAACACCAGAAGCTGTACATTGCTACAAGCAATCCACAAAGGTGGACAGAACTAATTTGACACCATGTAACCCAGACACTTTAGTCTACCAACGAAGAACTACTAAAGTGTTTTTATGTCAAAGTTGTATCTCGTGTAATGGCAGATAACAACTGTAAACTACCTAGACACTTCAATAGCTTTTGACTGCTGTGAAAGCTCAATAGGAAATCCTAATTCTACTGATGTGGTTTTCTGCTGAAATGCATGTTTCTGATGACAAATGAAGAAAGAGCGTACAAAAGTTATTGTTCCAGTTTCACTTAAACAAAAAGAACATTAGCCACAAGTAGGAATATTAATATCCAACTAACTTTCTGTGCAATGATATATTCCAGTATTTACAAACAAGGACATACAAAATGTACATGATGAAGCTCCACTGAGTATTTATGAAACAAAGATTAAGCTACAATTCTTTACATGCTTACTTGTGAACAGTTTAATTAAATGGGGCTTATGTCTGAATAGACATGTACAGGCTTGCACTGTATTGTTTAGATTCCAATTTTGTTAAAATCAGTGGGAATTTGGAGATTCATTGTAGTGTTTCTAGTCTATGACTCTCTGGAAGCAATTGTAGGAAAGTGGATGGGAGAATGTTACCATACACCTAGCAATGTGGGGGTGGGTGGGAAAACTTAAACTGTTTATTGAACAATCAGTTGGCTGAAATCTTGCTCATCTTCGTGTAATATAAAGTTATGCTTTGGAACAGTCTGCCACCAGAGATCTGTCTGGCTCCCTCGCTGGGTGTTTTTAAGAGCAAACTTAAGACCTGGCTCTTTAGGCAGGCTTTTCCTCCTGTTATTACTTGTCAAAACTGTATCTTTGTAGACTGTAGTCCATAAAAGCCAATGCTACATAAAACGTAATATTTAAGATGCCACACAATTCCTTGTTGATGTAACCATAACTTTAATGCTGACACAGTTAAATAGTAGGCTGTTCCTGTCTTTGTGTCTCTTTTGGACACAAATGAACTCTCTTTTCTAATTAGAAACAGTCATGTGACACAATAAATAGTGATAAATCTATTATAGCTTGAGATTCTGTAAGCAAGAATATATGTTATTAGGTGTATTAAGTGGACAGCAAGAATATAAGAGACAGACATATACACTGACAGCAGGATGTTTGTATTTCATCAACTAATTGACGAGATTAATGTATTTGTAAAAATTTTAATCAACTAAAAATGTTTCTGGATTAATTAGACCTGAGTTTTTTGGAGGTATTATTGTATATAAACACTATCTATCTATCTATCTATCTATCTATCTATCTATCTATCTATCTATCTATCTATCTATCTATCTATCTATCTATCTATCTATCTATCTATCTATCTATCTATCTATCTATCTGTCTGTCTGTCTGTCTGTCTGTCTATCTATCTATCTATCTAGTTAGTTAGTTAGTTAGTTAGTTAGTTAGTTAGTTAGTTAGTTAGTTAGTTAGTTAGTTAGTTAGTTTTATTTATAGGCCACTTTTCTCACGATAAGGGGAGCCAAGATGACTCACAATATTTAAAAGAACAGAATTAAAAACATAATAAATTAAACATTAAAAAGAAATTAAACTATATGCTAATTAAAATTAAATTCAATAATTAAAAGCAAGTAAACATTAAAAACTGTCTTAACTTTAAAAAGACATTCAGGGATGCTATCATGATTGTTAAGACCCATGGTTTGGAACCTAAGATGGAGATATTGGGCAGATAAGTATTTTAAAAAAATTTAAACCGAATAGGAATTTTCATTTGACCTAGGATCCCAGAAGCTGCCTTTAAATACTGTGTTTTCAGTAAGGAAAAAAAATCTTTTCACATACTCACACTGCAAGTGTCCTTCCTGCTTTTGAGAAGAAAACAAAATCTCTGTGCATAAAAATCACAAGTCTTTTTCTAACCAAACTTGTTGAAATTTTAGCAATCAATGAAAATCACATTTTTTTTCAAGAAAGCCATTGTTGCTTTAGATGACATAGTAGTAAATGAGCAGTAGATTGGTAAATCTCCAGGAATTTTCATGGCCTCCTCACATCAGTTCCATTTACTATCAAGTGACTGTTATCAACATTGATGAAAAATCTCCAGTTCAGTACTGGCTTCAACCTCATAGACACCAACAACAACCCACTGCATGGAGAAACTCTGTATATAGAGTTTAGGAATCTTCTTGTGATTTCCTGTCAAAGCATCCACTGGCCAATTTAGTCACTGAGGCATCTTCTGTGCGTGGGGGGGGAGGGGAAGCCCCTGTTGCCCACATCTGAGCATGAAGGACAGCATCTGGATGTATTGAGACTAGTGACATCCTCTGTTGCTTCCTTGGCTCTTTGAAGAGCCAGTGGATACCAACTTTGCTCTGAGACAAAGTTGAAAGCTTAATGGATTGCTTGCCAGATTTAAAAATGGCATGGAGTGTCTCACATAATATGAACTCAGCACAATATGCCTCTGAACATGCACAAAGTTACTCATAGGTGCCATGCCTTCTTGTCTCATTTTTGGCCTAGGTCTGTGGCCTTCTTCCAAGATTACAAAACAAAAGTAGAAGAGATATCCTTTCATAGGTCCTTTTTTAGAAATGTCCAATGAAAAACTGGATAGCGACCATTAGTTCTCCAATATACTGAATTAGCATCATTTCGGGTTCATCACAACACCATTCTTCCCAACACCTCCAGTCACAATCCTATTGTTTCTGTTAACTTTCTACCACCAATAAGGCTTGACAGGAGTTTACATTACATTAAAAAACTGCTCCTACTTTGCAACCTTCAAAGTACTGTTCTCATGGATGCAGGTCTTCCATATAAAAACACTGCTTTTGACTAGCCTCTCCTCATTAACACTCCCTCAAACTGTCATTCTCCTTTCTTCAGCTTCAGCCAGGGTCTTGTGACATCTTGAAACCCAATGATGTATTACTTCAAATCTCTAGGTCTATTCAGAGATCCAGTAGGATTATCATATAAAGATCAATCAACTTGCCCCAGATGAAATGTTTTTTCGAACCCCTCTATCAGCCACTGTACTGGAAGGAATTACTACCTAATTAAACAAAAGCAGCTGTATGGTGTGCCACCAGATCAGCATCATATTGGATGCTCTTCTCAGTACTTTTCGCAGTACTGCACAGTGTCTAAGAGAAGGAGACCTTTGATAACTGCTCTACAGTTTGTCAGCAAATTCATCACCATAAATGATTTTGGATTATGACTGTGTCTGATCTTTTTGTTCTTCTAAAGGAAGATGATTGGCTTGCCACAATCAATCTGAAAGATGCATATTTCCACACAGCCATTTATCCAGGCAGGCACCAATATCGGCTTTCTGGGAGAAATATTCGTCTTCTGGTAAAACAACAGTTTTTATGTGTTGCCATTGTCGCCCCTACTCACAAGAGTCCTTCTGAAGTTTAGCAGGGAGAAACCTCTTGACATTTGTTGCATCAAGTACATGGTATTAGCACTGATCACAAGTAGATTCAGTCTTTTGGCATGAGTATGCAGTTTATTTTAAAATTTTCGTCTTTGTTTAGCACTACAACATTAAAGAAATGTAAATGCCTACCGTACCTTGTGTTCAGTGCCATTTCACTTGCTAAACATTAAAAAAGAAGAAGGGATTAGAATGCTGGCAAAAGGAATGAATAAGAGTTTAGAGATAATGACAAAGAATCAAGGTTGTGTGATGTGTGGACACTTGAAAGGCATCTTCTCAGAATAATTAAACATCTATGTATGAACAGGGATAGCGATTTAAACACTAAGGTGTGTTATAGAGAAGTCTGAGTCAAATCAGAACAAACTTCTTTGTTGTAGATTTATAGATTCACACTAGCTTAATTGTAACAATTCCCAATCAGATGCCAGTCACAAGACTTCTCCCATGACTAAGAATGCGAATGATATCTTAGTAATTAACAGCAACTTGGTGCTATGATTGACAAAAGAATTTTGGATAGTGTGGCAGTGTTGCAGAAACATGCATTTCTGACTGTTCTGTTTTGAATGTTTTTCATTACATTAGTTTTAAAAAAGTTTTACGCACAGCAAGTCAACACTCTGTTCATATAGGGAATTACCTTAGATCTCATGTACTAATCTGTAGCATAACATGATACTAGATCAGATAATACTACAGTATGTGGTCCTCATGTGATTTCTAATGAAATTTTCTTTTCTAATTCTTTGTGAAATATTTGTTAATTAGAAGTATAGAACATTTTAAAAATAGACATCAGTTTTATCTTCAGTTTTTTATTTAAAAAAAATCCTACCTACCTAAATATTTAGTTGATGGTTGGGATCAAGATATAACAACACTTATAGTTGACTGGTAGACAACCATTTAACATATGTATGCCCACTTTCATTATAGGATATGCAGCTTTTCTTTTCCTTCATTCACATAAATATGTTTCTTTTATGACATAATTCCATAGTTTGTTCAACCATTCATTTGACTGATACTTTCCCTTGTTTCAATAAGTATATAATATTATGGTTCTTTTAGTTACGTGAACTGCTATTTCTTTCTATTGTGAATTTTGTATTGCATAAACAGTAAGGGAACTGAATGAACACCACCTGTTGATACACAATCCATTTGAGATTACAGTAAATGTATTTCAAGCACTACTCTGCTTTTGGACATGGCTATCAGAAATGAATTAACATGTCAACTTGTCACTGACACAGACTGAAACAATACATGAAGCAATGAAAGAACTGGCATCTTAGTTGCTGGAAAAGATTTAATGTCTAAAGATAGTTAAATGCAGCTTGTATTTATTCATGTTTTTGTTAGAAAAAATTCTATACAGTTTTTCATCTATGCAAATCTTAAAGCAGTTTACACCACCATAAAACAAGATATCTATCCAACAAAAACTATTACAGTACAGTATTTGAGATGTGAGAGATTTTCAAACAGTTCACAGATGGAGAAGAGTCAAGATAAAAATATATGTTTTCAGTACACACTTAAACCACAGCAGTGTTGAGGCCTGTTACTACAATTTGTATTGTAATAAAGTGTGCTTTGATTGTATATTTTACTTGATATCTACTGCTAAAATCAAAGAGTAATATTTGGTGCTGGGCAGTGGTGGGATTCAGCAGGCCAACAAACGGTTCTGCAGAATCAATAATAAATTAGCTACCGGTTCTGTAGAACTGGTGCGAACCTGCTGAATCCCACCACTGGCTAGGATCAGTGGTGGGATTCAGCAGGCCAACAAACGGTTCTGCAGAACCAATAATACATTAGCTACCGGTTCTGTAGAACTGGTGCGAACCTGCTGAATCCCACCACTGGTGCTGGGACTCAAGACATAGACCAGAATCCTGCAGCATAGCTGTCAAAGGGTTCGTTAGGAGTCTTAGGCGGTCCCGAATTTGGCGCGGGAATAGACGAAGCAGGCGTGTTTAAACCATAACAAATTTTATTCACCAACGGGGTGTCAACAATAACTTCAGTAGGGACAAACAGATTCCCACTAATCAACTGTCTATCAACTCTGTCACTATTGCCATAAACAAAGTCTCGGTTCAATATTGGGGTGCCAGCCCAAACCTCTCTCTGTCTCTGGGTCTTCTCAATGGGGTGCTCCTGACCGCACATATAGTGCCACAGCACGGGTGACGGGCCCAATCCCCCTCCAGGGGTGGCTTGTTGTAGGTGGAGTCCGGTCACACCACCTTCTTCCAGGGACCGCGTCCCCTCGGGTATTTATTTATTTATTTATTTATTGGACTTATATACCGCCCCATAGCGCTACAAGCACTCTCCGGGCGGTTTACAATTTTAATACATCACCACTGGTAATTCCTTCTTGTCCTGGTATCGGGTTAGGCAGCAAACCGCCGACTTTCAGACTGGGAAAGTCTCTCAGCAGGTCATTGATATTCTCCTGCCTTTTCCTCTCTTTCTCTCCTTTCCCAGTCTCAATACGAAAATCCCACGGTCCAGTACTCTCTTTTATGTCCTCCTCCCTTACATCCAACCTTTGCTCCTCCCCTTTCTCCTTACCCTCCTCCGTTAGACACACTTCTATCTTAACCCTTTCCTGCTCTTTCTTTCTTACTGCCACCCCTTTCTCCTCCTTTCTCCCTTCAGAGTCTTTGTTTTCTGGAGTAGACAGCGCACTCTTGTCCTCCTGTCTTTTACATTAACATAGCAAGTTGCAAGTTGACTTGGCCCATTGAATCAGTGGAACTTGCAAATCCTGACTAATTCAACGAGCTTACTCTAGTTGTGACTTGCTAGGCTAAACAGCAGGATTTCAGCTGATATGTTGTACACATCTACAGTATTTCAGAAATTATCTGCCCGTATTAAATTTTTATATTCCTGAAGAGGAAACAATCCATTTGAAAAGGATTGTAGCTCTCTTGTTGTCCTGACAGATATTACCACATTTAACATCTTGCAAAAACAATAGTCAATCCAAACCAAACTTAACTGGTTTTTATTAGATTATGGGGTGTTTTCAAGCAGCCCAAATTATGTTCTGCAATTTATGTTCGATAATGCTACAGGTCTATGTGAACCCTCTAATTCCAGATTTTTGTTGGAGCTAGATGTAAATTATTGATCCCAAGTTACCAGCATTCTCAAGCTGTAGGTATATTTGAGGGTTTTTAAAAAATAGCCCAGATACCCTATTTTCCCCTTCTCTATATCTAAAACATTATACATTTATGTTGCTCCAGAAGTTCTTATATCCTGCAATGTTGGTAGATATGTATCTTTAAAATATTTTGTTTTTCTTTTATTTACAAATGAGATAATAATAATAATAATAATAATAATAATAATAATAATAATAATAATAATAATAATAATAATAATAATAATAATAATAATAATGTGCTGTCAAGTCAATTCAGACTTAAGGTGACTTTTTTTCTGGGTTTTATGCATAGATAATATGTGGTTTACTATTCCCTACTATTCCATTTAAGAAGTGGTTTACTATTCCCTTCTTCTGGGGGTGCCCTGAGACTCTGCAGCTTGCTCAAGGCTGCACAGGCTGGCTTTACTCACAGGAAGCCATAGGTTAACCTTTTTCCAAACACCAGATAAAACTGTTTTTAGTATCTTCTAATATAAATTCATCTAACTTGGGCCTATTAACATATAGATTTAGTACACTGATCTTTTCTAGCAAACACTGGTAAACATGTTCAGTTCCAACTGGCAGGAAATGGTCTGTTCTTTCATGACAAGAAGTAACCACATGTCTTTATTTTTGTTTTTACCTACTTTGTGCTATTTCCTGCATTGGGGGTTAGAAACAGGGAGGAGCTGCCTATAGGTTGCAATTAACAGATGGCTCATGAAGAGATTCGGTAAAGTTAGGAGTGGCCTTTCCAAGGTTACAAAACTGCTGTACTGATGTCATCTCCAGTGGAAATTATACAGATAACCATGCCAGCTTCAAATGGAGACTTTTAGTAGCATAACAAATCAAATAATATGGCAGGATTTGTACAGCTTGGAATACAAAGATTCTTACCAATTTTATTTCCTTGCTGTAGACTAGATATTTAACCACAGAATCAGCACCTACAGTTTTTATTTCTGCGTGTAGCCGTAAACATGCTCATCCTACACATTCAATTATTTCAGTAATAGAGGAATCATTTCCAGCCCTGCTTTCTTTATTTGAAATACAAGATACCTAAATACAGCTGGCATTCTGATGAAGGGGAGTCTTTTGACAAAACAATAAGAGGGATGTAAGAGGGAAAATATTATCCTGCTCAGCTCTGGGGTTTTTCAATTGCCCCCATGTTTTGAAAAATTGTGTTTGCTTTTCCCTGTGCATTACTAGACACATTGTTAGTGCCTGACAAAAACACGACAAATACATTGCTTAGCAGCTCCCACTGGTTGTTCTTCAAAAGTGCAAGAGGAAGCAGTCAGAGGCGATGTTTCTCTTACAAGTAAAAATAAAAATTGAAGGCTATGTGAAGATTTACCTGTCTCTGATATACTGCTCTCTGATAGAGTGTTCTTATTTTGCATTCCTTTTCACTGAGTGGCAGAAAGTTCCAGGCAGCCTTTACAGGGTCTTGTGTTCTTTGGAGTGGAGAGCACTGTAGATGTATGTTTATTTACAAATGAAAAATGTTGGTTATGAGAAATGAATGAGGAAGAGCACTTAATCCTCCAGTATGAATTCACTATTGACAGCATGCACAAATAGCACACACATGAATGGTTTTCAGTGGGACATAAGAAAATGGTACTCACAATTTGTGAGGTCAACCACTTGACTTTTCTTGTTGGTAGTCTCCCTTCCTCTGCTTATACTGTACTAAAATGGGAGTGAAAATCCTGCTGTATTTTTTGTTCCTTGATACTTTCCATAGTATACCCGTTATGGCTCTCTTTGACTAAAGCACCAAGGCTTAAATTCAAGCCAGTAGCATAAAGTACTTGTTACTACAATCCTTTCTCTGTCCCTTAAAATTCACCTGAAGAACAGAAAAAAGATAACCAGAGTCCTGCTTTCTATACAATCTAAGTCAAAGTCTTGTATTTTATTAATTAACAATTGGCTGGAGTGTGTATTCTTGTGAAATAGTTTTTCAGTTTACAAGAAAGTTACAGGAAACCTATAGCTTATAATAGCAGAGAAGAGAAATGAAACAAAATGCAAGGGATATAGGGAAAGTTACAGAAAAATGAATGCAGACTTCCAAAGAATAGCAAGGAGGGACAAGGGGCCTTCTTAAATGAACAATGCAAAGAAATAGAGGAAAATAATAGAAAAGGAAAAACCAGAGATCTGTTCAGGAAAATTGGAGATATTAGAGGAAAATTTTGTGCAAAGATGGACATGATAAAGGACAAAAATGGGAGAGACCTCACAGAAGCAGAAGACATCAAGAAGAGGTGGCAAGAATACACAGAGGAATTATACCAGAAAAATTTGAATATCCTGGACAACCCAGATAGTGTGGTTGCTGACCTTGAGCCAGACATCTTGAAGAGTGAAGTCAAGTGGGCCTTAGAAAGCTTGTCTAAAAACAAGGCCAGTGGAGGTGATGGCATTCTAGTGGAACTATTCAAAATCTTAAAAGATGACGCTGTTAAAGATGCTACATTCAATATGCCAGCAAATTTGGAAAACTCAACAGCGGCCAGAGGACTGGAAGAGATCAGTCTATATCCCAATCCCAAAGAAAGGCAGTGCCACAGAATGCTCCAACTACCGTACAATCACATTCATTTCCCACACCAGCAAGGTAATGCTCAAAATCCTCCAAGGTAAGCTTCAGCAATCGGTGGACCGAGAACTCCCAGAAGTACAAGCTGGATTTCGAAGGGGCAGAAGAACTCGAGACCAAATTGGTAACATGCGCTGGATTATGGAGAAAGCCAGAGAGTTCCAGAAAAACATTTACTTCTGCTTCATTGACTACGCAAAAGGCTTTCACTGTGTGGACCACAGGAAACTATGGCAAGTCCTTAAAGAAATGGGAGTGCCTACCCACCTTATCTATCTCCTGAGAAACCTATACGTGGGACAGGAAGCAACAGTTAGAACTGGATATGGAAGTACTGATTGGTTCAAAATTGGGAAAGGTGTGTGTCAAGGCTGTATATTGTCCCCCTGCTTATTTAACTTATATGCAGAATACATCATGCAAAAGGCCGGACAGGATGAATCTCAAGCCGGAATTAAGATTGCCGGAAGAAATATCAACAACCTCTGATATGTAGATGATACCACTCTGATGGCAGAAAGTGTGGAGGAATTAAGGAGGGTGAAAGAGGAGATTGGAAAAAACGGTCTGAAGCTCAACATCAAAAAAATTATGATCATGGCCACTGGTCCCATCACCTCCTGGCAAATAGAAGGGGAAGAGATGGAGGCAGTGACAGATTTTACTTTCTTGGGCTCCCTGATCACTGCAGATGGTGACAGCAGCCATGAAATTAAAGGACGGCTGCTTCTTGGAAGGAAAGCGATCACAAACCCAGACAGCATCTTAAAAAGCAGAGACATCACCTTGCCGACAAAAGTCCGAATAGTCAAAGCTATTGTTTTTCCTATAATAATGTACGGAAGTGAGAGCTGAACCATAAAGAAAGCTGATCGCTGAAGAATTGATGCTTTTGAATTGTGGTGCTGGAGGAGGCTCTTGAGAGTCCCCTGGACTGCAAGGAGAACATCTTCACCAAGAAACAGGAACATAAATGTTGGCAAAAGAAATGCAAGCAGATAATAAGGGGCAGAAAAAAGTCTGAAGAGGTTATTGCCAAAAATGATAAGACCGAAAAATAAGATTAAATACCCTGAAAGCATGAAACCAGGTAGGGATACAGTTGGATAAAAGAGCAATTAAGACTGAACTACGCATGAGACTTAATATGATTATCAATTATGCTGTGTATTAATTTAAATTGGAATTCAAAACCACTTGGATGCACCCCATGTATTTCCCTCCACTCCTATAGCTTTTTAGCTAGTGGTAACCGAATATAGGGTTGCTGTAAACATACTCAGTTTCTTGATTTCTAATGCTGCAATGCTAAATATACCTAAAACTAAGTGTCTGTACATATTAGGAAGGGCTAAGATAGAATTAATTTGCTCCTGCATTTCCTTTTTTAAGTGTTTAATTCCATAATCTTTGCACCCTTTTAAAACAGCCTCTTAGAAACGGTATGGGATCAATCACCCAAACATTTTTCCAAAAAAAGAAAAAATATTCTTTATTGTATTTTTTTTCCCATATGGAGTTTACTTTTATTGAGGGGAAATTCATATCTTTTCCATTTCTTTGAATTCAGTAAAATACCCTTTGGGTCAGTTATCAAAGAACTGCCAGAGTTCTTTACAGTTTTCTTACTAAAGGAATTACAGGGCTCTCCAGCTAGGTGACATGCTGTGGAGAACTGCAACGCCCACATCAATAATATTAAATAACATTTTCTATTTAAAGGAAATCCTGTTAAGGATCAGCTTCCGCTCTCAGTCTCATTTAATCTAGTCCTTTATAGTTAGATCAGGTCCTCAGAGATTTTCTTGAGAATAAAAAGGGCTTGATTTGTGCAGCCAGTATAGCCCAGCAAAAGGTTTGTTGCTGCAAATGATCAAGAAGAATCTTCATAACTCGTATTTTCCTTTGATTTTGAGGTATAACTTTGTGTGATTTCCCCCCTCGGCACATTTTTGTGGATGGTTAGGGACTTCCTGTGAAACCTTTCCTTTAGTAATTTCCTGTAAACGGCACAGGTACATGCTTTGAATGTATATGAAATATACGTAAATTTAAAAACAAGTTAAAATATTAAGATAAGATTATTTTTGACCAGAAGTGGGCTGCTTCAAAAGTGTTACCTCAGACATTTGCTAGATATTATTTTCTACACATGATGGGACATAAATTGCATGCACATAACTGCTACATTGATTGAATTTCCCCATAGTCACAGAAAAATTGTGCTGTATCCAAGTAGACCCATTTTACTTGATTATTCTTTGATCTTCCTACTTCACTTCCAAGTCTATTATTTTGTCTATTATACTGGTGTTGGAGCCTCAGCTTCAGGATCTGTCCTTCCAGTAAGCACTCAGGCTTGATTTCCTTTGGAATGGATTGGTTTGTTCTCCTTGCAGTCCAGGGGACTCTCAAGAGCATCCTCCAGCACCACAATTCAAAAGCATCAATTCTTCGGCGGTCAGCTTTCTTTATGGTCCAGCTCTCATTTCCGTACATCACTACAGGAAAAAACATAGCTTTGACTATTCGGGCTTTTGTCGGCAAGATGATGTCTCTGCTTTTTAAGATGCTGTCGAGGTTTATCATCACTTTCCTCCCAAGAAGCAGGTGTCTTTTAATTTTGGGGCTACTGTCACCATCTGCAGTTATCATGGAGCCCAAGAAAGTAAAATCTGTCACTACCTCCATATCCCCCCCTTCTATTTGCCAGGAGGTGATGGGACCAGTGGCCGTGATCTTAGTTTTTTTTTTATGTTGAGCTTCAGACAGTTTTTTTTTTGCACTCTCCTCTTTCACTCTCATTACATGGTTCCTTAATTCCTCCTCGCTTTCTGCCATCAGAGTGTCTTGAGTTCAGCCGAAGATCTGGAACCTGAGGGGTTAATTGTAGCTGAGGAGAATGCTGAGCGATTAGAAACACAAACAGCTGAATCGCCCCAGATTCTCCTCCCCCAATAGACAGGGTGAGGGCCAGGCTTTGGCAAAGACTTATGACGCAAAGGATCATCTGAAGGCTGCCCGCAGAAACATCTGGTCAACTAGCCCTGAGTTCTGACGGGATGAAAAGGCTTCCAGCAGTTCAATGACTGTTTTTACTATATAAGCAGCTCCCTGATGGCTGGAAGTTTGTGGAAGCAACAAGTCAAACCTCTGGCTTCCATCCATGCTCCTGACTACCTTGAACCTTGTTCTTTGGACCCTTGGCTTTGAACTCTGACCCTGGACTATGTTGTGCGATTTGGCTTTGGACTCTGACCCTGGACTACGTTGTGTGAGTTGGCTTTGGATATTGGCTCTGCATTCTCTGAACTTCTGACATAGGACTGACTTATCGGACTCTGCTATTGTAACCCCTGGGAAAATGACAGAGTGGTATCATCTACATAATCGAGGTTGTTGATATTTCTTCCGGCAATCTTAATTCCGGCTTGAGATTCATCCAGTCCGGCCTTTTGCACGATGTATTCTGCATATAAGTTAAATAAGCAGGGGGACAATATACAGCCTTGACATACACCTTTCCCAATTTTGAACCAATCAGTACTTCCATATCCAGTTCTAACTGTTGCTTCCTGTCCCACGTATAGGTTTCTCAGGAGATAGATAAGGTGGGTAGGCACTCCCATTTCTTTAAGGACTTGCCATAGTTTCCTGTGGTCCACACAGTGAAAGCCTTTTGCGTAGTCAATGAAGCAGAAGTAAATGTTTTTCTGGAACTCTCTGGCTTTCTCCATAATCCAGCGCATGTTACCAATTTGGTCTTGAGTTCCTCTGCCCCTTCGAAATCCAGGTTGTACTTCTGGGAGTTTCCGGTCCACATACTGCTGAAGCCTACCTTGGAGGATTTTGAGCATAACCTTGCTAGCATGGGAAATTAGTGCAATTGTATGGTAGCTGGAGCATTCTTTGGCACTGCCCTTCTTTGGGATTGAGATGTAGACTGACCTTTTCCAGTCCTCTGGCCACTGTTAAATTTTCCAAATTTGCTAGCATATTGAATGTAGCATCTTTAACAGATCTTTTAAGATTTTGAATAGTTCTACTGGAATGCCATCACCTCCACAGGCCTTGTTGTTAGACAAGCTTTCTAAGGCCCACTTGACTTCACTCTCCAGAATGTCTGGCTCAAGGACAGCAACCACACTATCTGGGTTGTCCAGGATATCCAAATCTTTCTGGTATAATTCCCCTGTGTATTCTTGCCACCTCTTCTTGATGTCTTCTGCTTCTGTGAGGTCCCTGCCATTTTTGCCCTTTATCATGTTCATCTTTGCACAAAATATTCCTTTAATATCTCTGATTTTCTTGAACAGATCTCTAGTTTTTCCTTTTCTTTATTTTCCTCTATTTCTTTGCATTGTTTATTTAGGAAGGCCCTCTTGTCTCTCCTTGCTGTTCTCTGGAAGTCTGCATTCAGTTTTCTGTAACTTTCCCTATCTCCCTTGCATTTTGTTTCCCTTCTCTTGTCTGCTATTGGACTCATTGGACAGCCACTTTGCTTTCTTGCCTTTTCCTTTTCTTTGGGATGGTTTTTGTTGCTGCCTCCTGCACAATGTTACGAGCCTCTATTCTAAGTTCTTCAGCCACTCTGTCCACCAAATCCAGTTCCTTAAATCTGTTCTTCACTTCCACTGTGTATTCATAAGGGATTTGGTTTAGATTATACCTGAGTAGCCCAGTGGTTTTTCCTACTCTCTTCAGTTTAAGCTTGAATTTTGCTATGAGAAGCTGATGATCAGAGCCACAATCAGTTCCAAGTCTTGTTTTTGCTGACTGTATAGAGCTTCTCCATCTTTGGCTGCAGAGAATATAATCAATCTGATTTCGGTATTGCCCATCTGGTGATTTCTATGTGTAGAGTCGCCTCTTGTCTTGTTGGAAAAGAGTGTTTGTGATGACCAGCTTGTTCTCTTGACAAAACTCTATTAGCCCTTGCCCTGCTTCGTTTTGAACTCCAAGGACAAATTTTCCTGTTGTTCCTTTTATCTCTTGACTCCCTACTTTAGCATTCCAATCCCCTAGAATGAGAAGAACATATTTCTTTGGTGTCAGTTCTAGAAGGTGTTGTAAGTCTTCGTAGAATTTCAGTCTCCTCAGCAGTGGTGGTTGGTGCATAAACTTGGATTATTGTGATGTTGAAAGGTCTGCCTTGAATTTGTATTGAAATCATTTTATCATTTTTGAGATTGCTGTATATCCCATTACAGCTTTCCCCAGTCTTTTGTTGACTATGAGGGCTACTCCATTTCTTCTATGGGATTCTTGCCCACAATAGTAGATATGATAATCATCTGAATTGAATTCGCCCATTCCTGTCCATTTTAGTTCACTGGCACCCAGGATGTCAATGTTTATTCTTGCCATCTCCTGTTTGACCACAGGATTACATGATTACATGACTGAAATATTCTAGTTTCTATATTTCATGTGTTTTATGATTTCTTGGCCTTAATCCATTTGCTGTCCTGCATCTTGGTCAGTCACCTTACCAAAACAGCGAATTCTTTGCGGCCTGTGGTAAATGCCATTTCAAGTGCTTTTAATTTTTTAATATTGGCTTGTGTTAAATTCCATGATTTTATGGCATACAGCAGAACTGAAACCATGCAACTATTTAGTGGAATTGTGAATACACAGCTACAGTGTTATTTAGGTTCTGAGAATGATACACAAACCTGTAGAACAAGCAGATTTGGCTCATGAACAGCATGAATGTTTGCTCCTATCACCATTTTTTTTCTCAATCTGGAACTCTGGAGTCTGGACTGTGGGGAAAAGGCAGATAAATGGTTGCTGTGGTGACCTGGCTTAGGCCAAGCTAGGAGACAGTAGACCAGTATGAACATTCTTTGCACATGTCTGATTAATCTTTGCCATAACTTTTCAGAGCTTTTATTCCTCTTACAGCAGTAATCGTCCTTAAGATTTTTATAAATTGTAGGGCAGCAGGGACCCAGAAACAGAACATAAAATGAATCGATTTATAAGAAATGGCACTTGTAGCCTACAGAAGTGTTAAAATAGCAAGAAATGTACCGTTTTAAATGACAGCCATGTGAACGGGCCCAGTGGTATATATATATCACATAACTATACATACAAATATATTGATATTAAAAAAGAGGGAAAGGAAATTAATCAAATGGTCTGTGTGAACAGGCCCTTTGTTGCTTTTTAATAATACACAGAGAGAGCGCTTCTCCTGACCAAATATTTTTGCTTGTGAACAGGTTTGACCATGTATAGAGCTCCTAGATTTTATTTCCTTTCTCCAGCTTTTAATTCCATTATTTGCTGAACAGACCCAGACATCATTACTTTATTTTGAAACATTTTCTCTATGTTTTGCCTTTATTTACTTTCTGTTTGAATTCCATTGGCCCTGCAATTTCTACCTAAGATTGCATGAGCTGACTAGACAGGAAGATCACACTTACCGTATTTTTCGCTCCATAAGACGCACCTCTCCATAAGACGCACCTAATTTTTAAATACCAAAATTAAAAATTAAAAATAAAGAAAGAAACAGAGCAAGTCCCACACTGGGACTGCAAAAAAATCACCAAAAAACAAAGCAACATAGAAACATACGCCCCAGCCCAAACCTATCCTCCAAAACCCACCCAGAACATTTTTTAAAAAGTAAAAAGCAGCACCTAATTTTTAAATACCAAAAAATAAAATAAAAATAAATAAACAGAGCAAGTCCCACGCTGGGACTGCAAAAAAAAAATCACCAAAAAACAAAACAACATAGAAACATAACCCCCAGCCCAAATCTACCCTCCAAAACCCACCCAGAACATTTTTTAAAAAAGTAAAAAGCAGCACCTTACCGGTCCAAACCCTCCCGGAGGTCCTCAGAAGCCAGCAATGGTGGCATGGGGTGGGCCCCCATGGGGGCTTCTGAGGCCTCCAGAGGTCCTCAGAAGCCAGCGATGGTGGCCTGGGGGGCCTCCACGGGGCCTTCTGAGGCCTCCGGAGGACCACAGAAGCCAGCGATGGTGGTGGGGGAGACCCCCACGGGGCCTTCGGAGGCCTCAGAAGCCAGTGATGGTGGCGGGGAGGACCCCCACGGGACCTTCTGAGGCCTCCTGAGGCCTCAGAAGCCAGCGATGGTGGCGTGGAGGGGACAATATTCGCTCCATAAGACACACACACTTTCCTCCCACTTTTTTCGGGTGAAAAAGTGCGTCTTATGGTGCGAAAAATACAGTACTCATGGGATGCTTTAGCTGCTAAAATAATGTAGAAAAATGGGAACAAATGTATTGCTTTACAAATAGTAGTTAATTTTGTGTTTGGAAATAGCTCTCTGTATGTGAGAGCTATTTCACCTTATACTTTAATATGACGTTTTCCACACTTTACTTTTCATTAAATCATGGGTCTATCTTTTCTCAAACAAAACTTTTATTGTCCTTTTATTTATTACGTCCTACTTATGTGTTTTAAAGTTGTGGGGGGTTATGCCAGTGAGGGCGCCCACAATGGGCCATCTAGCCCCAGCCCAGGCCCTGGGGAAAGTAGTGACAGAAAGGGATATGGAGGCTGGACATGCAAAGGCCAGGGATAACCAGGCTCAGACAGAGGCGTTACCAGATAAGACCAAGGAGAAATTACCAGCAAATGTAGGTGGTGGGGAGAGACCCCTGAAGGAAAATAATGAGAGGTGGCCTATATAAAGGAGATGGAAGCCAAAGGGAGAGAAAGAGAAGAGTATGGACATGTTCTTGGAAAGGGAAGAGGGAGCCTGAGGAAATGTCCAGGAGAACTTAGGCGAAGTCTATAATATGAAGGAGGATGAGTTGGAGAGTGAATGGAACTAGGATCAGTGGAGGCAAACCTTTTTCAGCTTGAGTGCCCAAAATGAGGTGGTGGGGAAAAAACCAGTGGCTGCCATGCCGCCCAGAAGACCAGAACCGGAACAGGAAGTGGCAGTTTCAGGGGGAATCATGGGGATGGACAGGAAGTTAAAGGGGGAATCATGGGGACGGACAGGAAGTTAAAGGACCTAGAACAGGAAGAGAAAGGGGGAATCCCAGCTGCAGCCACTTCAAAAGGTTTGTTTCCACGAGGGTGGGTGGGCAGGCCACTCATTCGCGTGCCAGATGTGGCACGCATGCCATAGGTTCGCCATCACTGGACTAGGTTATAGAAGAGGACCCCTGGATAGGGATCTTGCGACAACTGTAAGTGCCTAAGGGAGAGGAAGAGAAGCACCAACATTTTTAAAAGTGTTTAAGGATTTAAAGTAGTTACGGGTTTGAGTCACCTATTCCACCATAATTTGGGTTTCTTGTCATTGGTTAATTTCTATTGTTGCTGGTAATTTATTGTGGAGTGTGTGTGTGAGTTTGAGAGGGTTGATTTTCTTATATTTATTGTAAAGTACTCAAAGTAGTGCATGTCATGAAATCTGGCAGTATAAAAGTATTCAAAACAAACAAACAAAACCCCAAATAACCAAGGTCACCGCCATGCCCACACTACTGGGGGGGAACATTGCCAGAGGCACAGTCAATGGCAACCGCCTGGGTCAGGTCTGGAGGAGTCAACTCCAACACAGCTATGATGCTGGGGAAGAAAGTGGGAGAAGAAGCACTAGCATTGACTCCAGGAACAGCAGAAGCAGCCTGAACGCAGTCAGGGCCTCAGGGACTCCACAGTCTGTGCCCTCACTGGACAATTCTCCAGGCCTCCAGCTTTTGCACTGCATTGTACCTACCATTAAGCTAGTCTAGAGCTTCACATCCCCCAGTGCAGTTATCTTGGGATGTGGAGCAAACCAAGACTGAGCCAGGGCTACTGAAAGTAACTATCCTTGGGGTTGGTGAGCCACAAGAACTAGCCTTTGTTGAAAACCATGTCCAAGTTTTAATAAAGCGTTCTTTGGGTGAAGCACCTAGCTATATAAATCCCCCTTTTATTTTTTAACTTTTTAACAGAAGGTAGCTGGATCCAGATGTAATAATTCTTATAGTACCCATGAATAACATTTGGTGACTTTAACGGATCTACTCCAGATACGATTACATGTGAATATAATCTCATACTTTAATTTTTAAAATAATGTTTTTGGGCTACATTTATTTCTGCTTGGTAATCTAGCTAGTGGCACTGGGAGAGTTCCCCACCAGGATTCTAGGTGCACAGGTGGTGTGTGTGTGTGTGGATAGGGCACGAGAAGGAGAGAGGGTTACCGTTTCCAACCAAAGAAGCAGGATCTAGTGGAAGCACACCATTGAATCCTTGCCACAGGAAAACATGATTAATTTCTGAATATTCTTTTCTGCTCTCCCTGAAGTCTCGTTTTCTGTATTTTCCTATATGCCTGCCAGTATCAGTCTTTCTAAATGATGCTGCTGTACAAAACATTTTTTGGAAACGAACCTTGCTGTTCTTGTTGCTGCTGTTGTTAAATGCCACAAAGTCACCTCAGGCTAATGGTGGCCCTATGAGTGACAGATCTGCAGGATGCCCTGTCCTCAAAAGCCCCACTCTTCAAAACTCAGGCATGTGACTGCCTTTAGGGGAGTCAATCCATCTCATATTTGGTCATCCTCTTTTGCTGCTGTCTTCAACCTTTCTCGGTCTTTTCCAGAGAATATGACCTTCTCATTATATGCCCAAAGAAGGACAACTTCAGTTTCATCATTTTTGCCTTCAGAGATAGTTCAGGCTTGATTTGATCTAGGACCCACTTTTCTGTCTTTCTGGCAGTTCAGGGTATCCATAAAGCTCTCCTCTAGCACTATATTTCAAAGAAATCAGTTTCGGTGTGTGGTCAATTTCCTCTTGGGTGCTTGCATAACAGCTTTCAATTTCATCTTTTTCAACATTGGTAGTTGGAGCATAAACTAGAATGATGGCTATATTGATAGGTTTTCCACAAATTCTGATTGATATTATTTATTCAGATCTCGCATTATAGCCCCTAGCTGCCTGTGTTACATCTTGCCTTAGAATTAGTGCCACCCTATTTCTTCTAGATTTGTCATTTCCAGATTATAACACTTTATAGTTGACTGACGGAAAATATTCTGATCCAGTCTACTTTAGTTCACTAATACCAGGCACTGCAAAGTTTATATGCTCAATTTCTTGCTTTTTTGTTTGATTCACACTTCTCAAGTTCTGTGTTCCACTTGTATATATTGTGCAGCTTTCACTTCTGTGTGCATCACCCACTAGATATCCTTTCAGCTATAATCTAGTTGTATCATTAGGGACAGAGCTATTTGCACTTACCCTTTGCTTTTCCCCAGTAGCTGATTAAGGGCTTTCTTTCTTTCTTTCTTTCTTTCTTTCTTTCTTTCTTTCTTTCTTTCTTTCTTTCTTTCTTTCTTTCTTTCTTTCTTTCTTTCTTTCTTTCTTTCTTTCTTTCTTTCTTTGTCTTTTACTCTTTTATTTATTTTTCGTCAACTAAGAATAAGGTGGGAAATACAAAGGGTAAAAGGGAGTAGGGGGAAGGTAGGGGGGAAGGAAAAGGGTTAGGTGGGTAGGAGAACACAATCTAGTCATGATAACAAATCAACTTTCTGCTTTTTTTGCAATTTGATTGCCCTCCAGCTTTCAACTTACAGTTACATCTTAGTTTAAATCTATGTTACTCCAACACTATCTGGAGACTGAAGTCATTTATATAATAAATCCCATCGTTCAGTGTTCTTTTGAATTGGACAGTCTTTCAACATGTCTGAAAGGATATCCATTTCTGCTACTTCCCATATCTTTTCAATAAGTTCCTCTTGTTTCACTATCTCTGCTTTCTTCCAATTTTTAGCATAAAGCTTTCTCAAGAGTCTCCTCCAGCATCACAATTCAAAAGCATCAATTCTTCGGTGGTCAGCCTTCTTTATGGTCCAGCTCTCACTTCCATACATTGCTACTGGAAAAACCATAGCTTTGATTATGCGGACCTTTGTCGGCAAGGTGATGTCTCTGCTTTTTAAGATGTTGTCTAGGTTTTTCATTGCTTTCCTCCCAAGAAGCAAGCGTCTTTTAATTTCGTGGTTGCTGTCACCATCTGCAGCGATCAGGGAGCCCCAGAGAGTAAAATCTAGCACTGCCTCCATATCTTCCCCTTCTATTTGCTAGGAGGTGTTGGGACCAGTGGTCATGATCTTAGCTTTTTTGATGTGGAGCTTCAGACGGTTTTTTGCACTCTCCTCTTTTACCCTCATTAAGAGGTTCTTTCATTCCTCCTCCCTCTCTGTCATCAGAGTGGTATCATCTGCATATCTGAGGTTGTTGATATTTCTTCCGGCAATCTTAATTCTGGCTTGGGATTCATCCAGTCCTGCCTTTCGCATGATGTACTCTGCATATAAGTTAAATAAGCATGGAGACAATATACAGCCTTGTCATACTCCTTTCACGATTTTGAACTAATCAGTTGGTTCACATGATACATGGCCATTAGCAAATCATCTGCCTGGCAAGAGTGCTAACTGTGGGCTATTTCTCGCTTGGCAGGAGGCTTCTATTTTTTTGTTGCAATTTTTTAAAAATGTTGTGTTGCTGCATGTGTGAATGACCTTATTGCAACTTCTTTGAACTACTGTCACCATGCATGTCCTTTAAAAATGTTTTTATTTTATTTTATTTTTGCATGGCATTTGTGTTGATGCATCAGTTAACTTCTGTCAAACAGTCTCAACAAGAAGCTCTTGGCACTTATTGAATTGGGAGGAAATGACTCAGTAAACCAAAAACACATTGAGATGCACATCCTGGAATAAATGCCACGTGACCACAAAGCATGACAGGAACGTGATTAAAAGCCACATAACCACAGGGAGACATTTTGCTGGTGTGACAGCCACACTCAAACCTTTTCATCATGTTAAGAAGTTCATCCAAGAAGGAAGATGAACTTATAAGGGGAAAAACCACTTTGCAGCTCTATGCAAAGTAATTTCGCAATCTGTCCAATTGTTTTCGGAATATTAATGTCATGTGGAGGTATAAAGGTATGGTGAGCAAATAGACCAAGAAAGTGTGCCTTGCCACGGAACTTTGCTTCTTTGGTATTGAGTTTAGGTTATGCCACACAGCTTGTTCTCTTCATAGCCAAATGACCTGCATTTTGTCAAAAGAAAAGAAAAGAAAAGAAAGCTCAGCTCATTGCTCACAAATTGTCTGATTTGTTTCTTTTGGTACCCAGTGTGATGTAACGGCTAGAATGATGGGCTAGGACTCAGGAGACCAGGCTTCAAATCCTTACTTAGCCAATGGAAACTCACAGGGATAGGGGATTGACAGTAGTAAAACTGCTTCTTAAATATCTCACTTGTCTTGAAAACCGTGTTAGGGTTTCTGCAACTTGGTGGTGCATAACACACACTTTACAGTGGACCCTCTACTTACAGACGGCTCGACTTACAGACTTTTCGAGTTACAGACTTCTCTGGCCGCAAAATTTAGATTCGACTTGCAGCCGGAGAATCGACTTACAGACCAGAAAAAAACCAAAATGGAACAAAAATAGAATAAAAACTGCCAGTTATGGGATTAATCGGTTTTCAATGCATTGTAGGTCAATGGAGATTCGACCTACAGACTTTTTGACTTGCAGCCACCATTCCAATACGGATTAATTCCGTAAGTAGAGGGTCCACTATAGTTTCCAAGGGAAGAGTTTTGCTTCAGTCTGTCTACCTGTAGATCAACATTGCTGGGTTTTTTTTTTCCAGATTGGGTTGCATATTTAACAGAAGTGACAGGTATAGAAATATTGGGCTGCCTCATGTCATAGTTGCTCTTTCCCGTCTCTCTCACACATGGAAGGGAGTGTGTGCGTGTAGCTGATTCCCTTCACATATAGTTTCTGTCTGGACATAGAAGGACAACTGGATTGTCACATGTAGAATTCAATCAGGGCTGAACAAGAAAATAAGTCACATGTTTTTAGGTTATGCACACTGAATTGGGTATGTGTAAGATGCAATCAGATGATCTACCTTGCATGTACAGATAGGGCAGCGTACCAGGTGAGCTGTGCTCACTGACCAGCCCACTCTTAAGCAGATTAACCCATCAATTTTCTTAGCGGCTACCCTGCAAGCACCAAGATAGACAGATCTTTAACCACCTCATCTCCAATTTGAACAGTGCTAGAAACTTTCACTGACCTCCATGTGACCCTTATGGTCATTGTATTTGCCGTGTCTGTTCATGCATGGAAGTGTGCAGGCTTGATGTGTAGCATGAGAGCTCTGACAGAACCTCTGCTGCTGTTCAGTTGGAGAAAAGGAGTTACAGACCAGTCCAGTTGGCCATCACTGGGGTGCAGGATGGAGTCCACTGAACCTGGGTTCCAGTGAAGCTGAAAGAATTTTGTTCTGCTATGTACAGAATTCTGATTAGGGTTTATATGATTTGTCTTGACAAAATTTAGAACATAAAAGAAGACTGTTATTTGCAGGGACTTAGAATGATAAACAGTTTCAACTGAATGAGTCGTGATATTGATGAGACATTTACTGGACTGTACTAGATGTTATCTGAACTTGCCCCATTGAGATGAATGGAACAAGTTAGTCATTGTTTAAATCTCGATTTCAATGGGAACTCAGGGGAACACAATAACGTGAACTTAAAGCTACTATTACTTTTTTCTCCAAAAATTAAACATTTCTTGGGAAACGTCGTCCTAATCCTTCTCAAAGCAGAAGCAGAATATAAAACAAATAATAAATTATTTATATGTAAACAAACTCTGTTCCCCAAAGCAGGGCTCTGAGCTAATACAAATTACAGCAAAACCCCTCTTGTGCCCTCTTGTGGCCACTGCCTGCCAGATGTAAAATAGAAGTGTGTCAATGTTAGATGGATAAAAGTATCTGGTCATCGTGACAGTTAGGGAAAAAACTCTTTTAGAGAGAAGAGCAGGAGTTGTTAACTCAACATGACAGCAGGAGATTTGAATTGCTAAATGAACAAATGACAATTTATTCAGTTAAAATCATTCATTCCAAAATGCATTTATTTAGGCTGTTTTTCTCTCACTCTTCAGGACAAGAGCTTCCAGGGTAACTGACAAATATAAGTGTAAATACAAATTTCACCCATTTTCATAACACCCCTGTTATGAGTTAGATTAGGCTAAGAGAGTGTGAGTGAACAAGGATTATCCAATGAGCTTTCAAGTGTTGGCGGAGGGATTATCACCTGGGTCTTTCTAAAGCCAGTCCAATACTCTATACCGCAACATTATTTTCTAACATTTTTCTAAGTCTTGCCAACAGTGCAATCATTTGCATGTCAACTAAGAAGAAAGTCTACTGAGTGGAACATATTAGTGGAGACATATCTGTTAGCCTCTTCTGCACTATCCTGTTTCCCCGAAAATAAGACTTAACCTGAAAATAAGCCCCAGTATGATTTTTCAGGATTCTCACAATATAAGCCCTACCCCCAAAATAAGCCCTAGTTAAGTGGAACACCGCCCTCCACCCTTGTGCAGCAACCAGAAGATGACATGACTATATTTGAATAAATGTAGATTGCTGTACATGAAAAAATAAAACATCCCCTGAAAATGAGCCCTAATGCTTTTTTGGAGCAAAAATTAATATAAGACCCTGTCTTATTTTTGGGGAAACACAGTACTACCTGCATATGAGGAGGTCTGTAAACATTTCATAAATCAATTAAGGACTATGAAAAAAATGTGGAATTATCAAAGTTCGTATGCTTTTCATGTCACATATGTGCTGGAAACAGATTATTATTTTTCCATTTATTGCAGTTTTGCACATATGAACTCCTGAACAGGTCAGTGGTTTAGGCATCTGGTTGCATAGCCAGAAGTTGGGAGTTTGATTCCCTACTGTGCCTCCTTGATGGGGATAGGACTTGATGATCCATAGGGTCCTCTCCAGCCCTGCACTTCTAACATTATTTTTGGCAAAGTGAGTGAAAGACTTTGGTGGCCTTTAAAGTAGGAGAGGCTTCACAAGTGAATACAAGTACTGTAATTGTATTGATCTAACTATACTGGTTTTTAGCGTGTCTGTTTTTAACTGAACTGTTTTAACTGATGTTGGAAATAGCCCGGAGACTCTTGCAGAGTGCGGGCAGAGTACAAGTAGATTGATTGATTGATTGATTGATTGATTGATTGATTGATTGATTGATTGATTGAATGAATGAGTGAATAAATAAATGAATGAATGAATGAATGAATGAATGAATGAATGAATGAATGAATGAATGAATGAATGAATGAATGAATGAATGAATGAATAAATAATGCCAGTCACTTTGGGTCATTTAAGAGAATGCCTGTTAATAGAAATAAGAGCTTCTTATAAAGAAAGTAAGAGAGCTATTTATAAAGAAAAGATTTAGAGCCACTACTGTTGTCAACCTTTATAAATGGAACTATTTTATGCCACTATGGCATACCTTAAATCTACTAATCTTCAAAGTGTCATAAGATTCTTTGCTGTTTTACCCACAACAAACAACAATGACTGCCCTGTGGAAGCTTTAGAAACAGAGTTTGTGGCCTTAAAATTAGTTGGTGTTAAATGTTGAGAATGAGGAAATTAATTTATTGCTGGTAATGTTTCGACCTGAAAATGGTTAATGTATTGAGTTAGGATCATTTAATTATTTATTAAATTGTTTGTTTTATAATAAATAATGTGGTTTATGGACAAAGATGTGTACATTATCATCTTGTAGCATATTTTAAAAGTACTCTTTTTGTCACTTTGGAATTCTCTCCCCCAATATACTATTTATTTCCAGATGATATTAAATCCAGTGATATAAGTGTTAGCTTCAAACTAATGGTGCTTCCAGCAAATAGAAAAAACTATTAGACTGGGGAGGGACATTTAATCTCTCCACCCACAAAAAAGTGCACCAGTGAACATTCAACAACACCACACAGAGCCAGTAATTTATTTGAGCATCTGAAGTCAAAGAAATGGATAGGAATTTGTTGCTGTGATGTAAAGAGGAAATGCCATGGAAATCATTCTAGCTTATTTACTCTTTCTGGTTTTGCTACAAATGAAAACTTTAAATGAATTTCTTAAACTATATTATCTATGGGATTCATGAACTCAGTAGCTTATGTTTATGTGACCGTCTGATGGATATTTCCTATAAAGCAAGCAATTTAATAAATATCCATGAAGTGGTTGATGTGATATGAATTGGCCACTGTAACCTGTATATACTTCTGGAAGAGTAAAACTGGGGAGCTTTTGCAAAGACTACTCTGAGCAAAGCTTTAGTGATCTGCTAAAAAGCGCACTTGAAAACGGTCAAAGGCCTATTGATACTTTGCAAATCATCAGTTTTCAGTGGATGAATTACAAATATTATTGGCCCATAGTCTCTAGAATCTCTGCTGATAGAGTATGCTGGCTACAGCTTCTGGGATTTGTAGTCCAGAAATATTGGAAATGCTAAGGTTAGGAATAACTTTTATATAGCTCATTCTCATAGGGAAGTGTAGGAGTAATGTTTTTGTGAGAAGTATGGATGCATATAGAACAAGTAATGACTTTAACATAGAAACATGTGAAAGGATTCTTTTTAAAGCACTGGATAAATTCATGTTTTTCCTCCCATTTGATGGGGAAAGCAATTAATTTAAAGTTAACACATTAATTTTAATGCATTCCTTCCGAGCTCTGTTTAACAGGTCATCAATAGTGTGTTTTACAGATTCTGTAGGGGTTATAGATTATAACACACTGTTAATGACTTTTTAAACAGAGCTTGGTAGTAATGCATTAAAATTAATGCATAAGATAACAATTGTTATAATTATCAAATAACGTTTGCATCCTTTTCCAGTTTAGCATGGTATGCATTTGCTTTTTCAATTTTGTTAAAATGTATGATTATCAGTTAGTTTTAATGAGTAATATAAGGTATACTGGTGAGTTTCAAAAAGAATACAAATTAAAGTAGTCTAGATAAATACATTTCTTGTAGCACTGATATAAGACTTTCTAAGAAATTATCTTATAATGCATATATCTTATAATGCAGTCCTATACATACCTATGCTGGATTAAGTCCCTCAGAGTTCAAGGGAACTTACTACAAATAAATAAATAGGTATAGGACTACAGCCTCAATACAGAATTTTAAACAGTGTGTTGCAGAGGAATGTGGCAAAATAAACACTGGCTTTTAAAAAAAATTGTAAATACATGTTGTCTTTTATTATTCATTATAACCATTGCTCCCCCCTTCTTTCCCTTCCTTCCTTCCTTCCTTCCTTCCTTTACTAAATAAAGAAATTCAGAGGTGAGACTCTTTAGTTTTAGCTCATAACTTTATCTATGAACTTGACAAAAATGTGATCATATGCAAAATGGTATGGTAAACACACATTAGAGGATTTAGCATTACCATATTCTCAATATACTAAAACATCAGTTTCATGAATACATGTTTTAATCAGAACATTAGAAAGGAAGTCAGATTTGCAGAAAAATGCTAAGTAGGTACAGTAGATGAGCCTTCAATAACTCAGTTTCTCTACACCCCCCCTTCGCTTCTTTGCTTCTTTAAATTCTGTTTTACTGTTTTTAAATCATACATTAGCATTTGAAAAAATAAATAGCTACAATCATGCTAGCCCATTGTTTTCACTTGCCAGCACCAAAATGGTATCTTTAGATATTTGTGGCATAGATGCTTTCATTTTTCATAATTTATTTCGGAACATATAGACATTTCCTAATCTAGTCATAAGGAGATATGTTTGCTGCTCCGTTTAAGTCAAAGCATATGAAAAAAGTACATGTATAGTCTCTATAGTTTTGGCATTGATGTAATCTAGATACCTTTCATCTATTAAAAAAGTTTTTTAAAAAGTTACAGGAATCGTCAGTGCCTACCTTCCCCAACACAATTTGTTTACTGTGTCGTGTAAATGGGTACGTTTTTCCTGTAGTTATTAAAAAGTACTTAAGTATTTTTTAAAAATAGAAGAAGAGTATGAATGAAGAATGGATATAAGCAATTTATCTGTGTTTGTGTTATATGGGTTTATCTGTACACATTTACGTTTTCATGCACATATAAACTGAGGGAGGGGAGCCATAACCACAACTGTCACACAGAGAAACAAGTCAAGTGCCTTATACTGCACATTTAAATTTAAATGTGGGGATCTTCCATGCCAGTTTACAAACATCTAAAGTCTGTTTTTAAAAGAGGAGAATGATAATGAGCCTTTTGGAGATTCTCATGCAAACATATGTAACAAAATATACTGTTTTATTAAGTGAAGTATCAATAACGACAACAAGCGTGGCAAAGCCCCATCTTTCTACCTCACAAAGACCAGGACAAAACAGAAATTGTACACTTCAATGTTTTGCTTTTTAAAGTTCAACCAGGGTTGGGCAATAATAATTTACTAAAGAACTGTATGTGTTTTTCTGCCAGACTGCCTAGCATTAAAAGCTGTTTCCCACAAACTCCATCATGATTTAACATCCACCTCTTCTGTTAACTGTTGGTGCAGTCCAGAGCCATGTAGATCACCTGTCTTCAGAAATAAAAAGGCTGAGATTCTGAGACATTCAAAGAGCTGATGAGGGCCATGAAGGGAGCAATCTCAGTTATTTATTTATTGTGTTTCTTTTAAGCAGCTGATGCCTACATCATATCAGAGCTGCTTTTGATAATCCCCTGACCTTCAAAGCAAAACATCATGTGGCATAGAGAGTTGCTCTTTGAGGAAAACAAACCTAAAACTCTCTTGGGTTTACATGACTAGTTTCATGGGAGGTTTAGTATCCTAGCCAACATGTGTTGATCTCAAAAGGAGGCCAGGGAAGAAAGAATTGGAAAAAAAGAAAGAAATCACTTAACTAATTTGACCAGCATTACCTGTGTCTTTTCTGGTAAGCATGTTTTGCCTATACATGCTTCTTGCTTGTACTTTGAAAGTTATCAGGATTAAGCAGGTATTTAATTATATTAAAAAGATACTTTTCAGTTTTTGCAATGCTGGCATTTTGCAGTTTTCGGATTATGAAACTGTCACATTTCTTGTTCAAAATAAAATGAAGTTACCAAATGCAGCCTGATTTTGAGCAACAGAGGGCAGTCTGTGGTTTTTGAAGAGATTCAGCAGCAATCTGAAGGGTTTAAGGCAGCCTCTGACAGACTCCGGCTGTAGAACACGATTCAACAACAAACAGAAGCATGCAGCCTGGTCAATCTATAATTTATTAGAAACATTGTTGATCTTTAAAATCGCATCCAATACATGAGTGAAAGCAAACCCCATCATTTGTAAAAGTCAGGGATCAGATATTATGATATCTGCAAAAATTTGCAGGCAGCTCTTTGCTTGCATTAAAAATTAACACAATAAAGCTAATACATACTGAATGATATTGTGCCTGAAGAGCAAGACTTACTTATCCTTTCCTATATTATCATATATCTGAACCTTCAGACTTTTACTAATTTGGACTACCTTTAGATCTTTAGTGCCATGCAAATGATAGTATGTAAGATATTGGCAAATATTCTGTATGTTGAATATTCCAGAATACAATATTCAGAATATAGTCATATATTTGAAGGAAAAATTAGGTTTCCACTTTTTGTTTGTTCTTTATCAGAGTAATTATTAAAGTGGGAAAAGAGGAATCTGTGTTTAACAGATTTGAGTGGACTTGTACAATATATACACCAGAATCTACTTCCAAACTCTAGGGGGATAGCACTGATATGGGTGTAACTGCTTAAACAATATAATAATATAGATGTACTAATAGAGCTGTGTCTAGTCGCGCGGGCCACATGGTCACGCACACTGTCTACAGACAAACGCTGGCTCTACGGCTTGGAGACGGGGATGAGCACTGCGCCCTAGAGTTGGACACAACTGGACTAAATGTCAAGGGGAACCTTTACTTTTACCTTACTAATAGAGCTAGAATTGTTTCTCACCCAAAAGCATTTTGCAAATCCAGTAATATCAGCTGATTCCTGGAGGGAAAATGGAATCAAGTGTTTGATGAAGTTTTGTTAAAACTGTGCAATTTAACATGGCTAGTTCCTATAAATTTAGGTGAATTATATATAAAATAAAAGAGGAATTTGAGAAAAGGAAAGAAGTCTACATGCGTTCATCATGGGAGTCATAATCAGACTTGTTCGACACAGGACCACGGATACAGGTTGTCTAGGCATCTGGATCTGAACTCAAGACACACACATTTTTTCTATGCATAAATTACAATTGAAGCTGCATCCATCTCTATATGTTTATTATGTGCATATATACAGCTTGTGATATACTGAACAGAAATTAGATTGAAGAAATTGTATTATTATTATTATTATTTATTTAATTTATATCCCGCCTATCTAGTCCAATGGACTACTCTAGGCGGCCAACAACAAATATAAAATACAATAAAATAAAACAACAGATTACAGAAGAATTAGAATAAAGAAACAATAAAAGGGAAAAGAAAATCAAAGATAATCTGGTGAGAAGGCCTGCCGAAACATCCAGGTTTTTAATAGATTCTTAAAGGTGCCCAGTGAGGGAGCTCCGCGAATACCAGGAGGTAAGTTGTTCCACAAGCGAGGAGCCACTGCCGAGAAGGCCCTATTTCTTGTTTTCTCTTTCCGGGCCTCCCTCGGCGTTAAGCTCCTCAGCCTCACCTCCTGGCTCGCCCGTGTGATCCGGGTAGAACTTGGTGGGAATAGGCGTTCCGCCAGGTATCGAGGCCCTAAACCGTTTAGGGCTTTATACGTAAGTATTAACACTTTGAAGTCGATGCGGAACCTGATGGGCAGCCAATGCAATGCAGCCAGAGTGGGCGAAATATGTTGGAATTTTTTCACTCCACTGAGTAATCTGGCCGTCGCATTCTGCACCACCTGTAATTTCCGCAGCAATCTCAAAGGAAGCCCCACGTAGAGCGCATTACAGTGGTCTAATCTTGAGATTACGAGCGCGTGTACTAAGGTAGTGAGCGCCCCCACTTCCAGGTAGGGCCGCAGCTGGGCTATCCGCCTGAGATGAAAAAAGGCGGTGCGGACCACCGATGCCACCTGTGATTCCATGGAAAGCACCGGGTCCAGATGAATCCCCAAGCTGCGTACCCCATCCTTTGCAGGGAGAGTCACCCCCCCGAAAGAGAGGGAGTTTCCCAGAGCCCCGACTGTGGGAGGGCCCACCCTCAGTACTTCCGTCTTGTCCGGGTTCAGCCTAAGCCCGTTCTCCTGCATCCATTCCAGTATAGTCCCCAGGCAGCGCTGAAGGCACAGGACGGCTTCTCCTGCAGTTGGCAAAAAGGAGATGTAGAGCTGCGTGTCATCCGCATACTGGTGACACGAAGCACCACACCCCCTGATGACCCCACCCAGCGGCCTCATATAGATGTTAAATAGCATTGGGGAGATAATCGACCCCTGTGGAACCCCACAATTGAGGCGCCACGGGGCCGAGACTCTCTCCCCAAGCTGGACTCTCTGGGGACGGTCCTCCAAGAAGGAACGGAGCCAGGACAGTGCCAGGCCACCTATTCCCAACTCGGAGAGCCTCCCCAGGAGGATACCGTGGTCAATGGTATCAAAGGCCGCTGAGATGTCGAGGAGGACCAACAGGGACACTTTGCCCCTATCGGCCTCCCTCAATAGGTCATCACACAGGGCGACCAAAGCCGTTTCTGTGCCGTGGCGCGGCCTGAAGCCCGACTGGAATGGATCCAGGGCATCTGTTTCATCCAGGAGCGCCTGAAGCTGGTCGGCCACCACCCTCTCGACTACCTTGCTAAGGAAAGAAACATTGGCGACGGGCCTGTAATTGCCAATTTCGTCCGCCGCCAAACTAGGTTTCTTCCTAATGGGCCTAATGAGTGTCTCCTTCAGGGCTGATGGAAACCTGCCCTCAAGGAGAGACCCATTTATTATAGCCGTGGCCCATTCCGTTGTTAGCGGCCTGGCTGCTTTGATTAGCCAGGCCGGGCAAGGGTCCAAAGAGGAGGTGGTGGCACGACAGCGGTCGAGCGCCCTGGAGACAGTGTCAGGCGTAACAGGCTGAAAGGTGTCCAAAATCACCGGACAAGACGGAGCGCTGGACATCTCAGCTCGACTCACTGTACTCAAAAAGGGTGAGAGGTCCCGGCGGATGGCCTCCACTTTTGATTTAAAAAATGCTGCAAATTGGTCCGGCGAGAAACTAGGGGGAGGCCCATCGCCCGGACCAATTCCGGAAAGGTCGCGTACTATACGGAATAACTCCGCCTGCTGGTTGGACGCCTCGCTTATCCGGTTAGCGAGGTATGATCTACTAGCAGCCTTTACCTTAGCAAGATAAAGGTTAGTAGCGACCCTGACAGCTATCCTATTAAAATCCGTCGGGGCCTTTCTCCATTTGCGCTCTAGCCGTCTCCTGACCCGCTTCCTCGCCCGGAGGTCCCGGTTAAACCAGGGGGCCGGGCGGTCTCTGCGGCGGAGAGGGCGTTTAGGTGCGATCATGTCAACAGCCCTAGTCGCGGCAGCAAACCAGCCATCTACCAGAGCCTCGACAGGAGCGCCAGCCAGGTCAGCCATAATACCTCTCATGGCATCCTGGAATCCAACCGGATCCAGTAGCCTTCGAGGGCGGACCATAACAATAGATCCCTGCTCCCTGCAGGGGGGGAGAGCCATTTTAATGGTACACTTTATTAGGTGGTGATCCGACCATGACAAGGGTACCGACTCAAGGTCAGTCACCATCGGACCACTCTCACTCCCATTGGTAGAAAAAACCAGGTCAAGTGTGTGACCCCCCACGTGAGTGGGGCCGTTGACATGTTGGGACATGTTCAAGAAGGCCATGGTCTCCAAGAACTCAAGAGCTGGACCAGAGGTCTCCGCCCCCGCATGCACGTTGAAATCCCCCAGAACCAATAGGTTCGGGGAACCCAACAGTGCCGCGGAGACGAAGTCCACCAGCTCCGGTAGGGAGGTGGCTGGGTCGCGGGGAGCACGGTAGCCCAGCAAGATCCCAATACCATCCCTGGCCCCGATAGACACGTGGAGGGCCTCAAGACCCGGCTTTATCACCGAGGAGCGCCTAGTGACCTCCAAGGTTGATTTATGGACAATGGCTACTCCCCCCCCCCGACCCTCCAGTCTACCCTGGTGTTGGACAGCATAACCGGGCGGACAGATGAGAGCTAGAGGGGGACCCCCCTCTCCGCCAATCCAAGTTTCGGTTATGCAAGCCAGGTCTGCATCCTCCTCCAGGATAAGGTCTTGAATTACCTGGGCCTTATTGGATACAGACCTGGCGTTCAACAACACCAGGTGTAGAGTGGAAGGCTGGCTGGTCTGATTACCTCGATGCTGGGGGCTGGTCTCCGTCTCAGAACAAGGAACAGCCTTCAAACATCTGTCCCTAGTTCTTCTAACACGAGCAGGGACGGAGCCAACGCCATATTTCCCCCTACCCGTAATCACAGAAATATTCTGGGGCCCCTCACTGGGAGGGCAGGCCTTCCATACCATATCAGGGGGGGGGAGAAGAAAAGAAAAAAAAAAAAAAAAAGAAGAGAAAAAAGAAAAAACAACTAAGTACAAACAATCAAATTAACCCAAAATAAATAACTTATACAAATTATAAAATAAACAAATTAATCTAACTAACAATAATAATAATATCAAATAAACAAACATTAAAAAAAATATAAGGAGGAAGAAAAAAAAAAACAACTAAATACGAACAATCAAATTAACCCAGAATAAATAACTTATACAATTATAAAATAAACAAAATTAATCTAACTAAGAATAATAATAGTATCAAATAAACAAACATTTAAGAAAAAAAAAAATCACAGAATTTTTAAATTCTGCTATTAAATTCTGCTATTAAAAACAGGAAAGAACATAGTCCCTAAAAACTGTAAAGAGTGAGTTGATCTTAGGTGAAAGGCCGGTATGATCCGGGAAGGGATGGTTACCTATTAGCACTACAGATAGGTAGCATCATAGGCCAGATGGGCGGGGTATAAATAAATAAATAAATAAATAAATAAATAAATAAATAAATAAATAAATAAATATCACTTGTGACAAAAGAATTCTTAGTAGAATCAGGCCAAACATGCAGCCATTAATCATCAAGCACACAGTAAGGCTATTTAAGAGATTTCAAGGGAGATGAATGCATGAATGAATTATCTCAAGTCTTCATTTGACAAAGTTTACTTAGAAACTATATACAGACAAGGCTGTATAATGTCCTGGGTGCTTTACAATTTGAAAGCATTCCTAAGTTAATTTCCACCTATGGTACTTGTCTCTTCCAATGTGACCAACAATGAAATCAGAAGCTTTTAAAAAAAACACATAGTACTATGGACAGGTCTCTACAAATTGCAGTTAGCTTTTACTGTGGTTTACTGAAACAAGCTAAAGCTTAACAATGGATCATGACATTGTTTTGTTTCGCTACATGATACTTGAGATCAACTATGACTTGTGGTTTGAATGTCACTGCTGCACAATTGACCGGCAATGAAAGAAAAAAAAAGATGATGAGGGAAGCACGTTTTCAAGTAATATTAAATATTAGGTTACTTTAAGATTCACACTGTTGTTCTTTTTAAAACAAAAGTCCAAGACTTCTCTTCCCCTTAGCAACACCTTGCTTTTTTAAGGATGCATTTTCCTTTTCTTCTGCAGTTAAATTAATTAGACAAAAATATGAACTAGAAGAAGTTAGGAGAAGAACTAATTATCCCCTCACCCTTCTCATTATGGTTACATACTTAATATGCTTGTAATATTGGATCAGGGCTAATGTGGCAGGCTGCACCCACTTTTCTTAAATGAATGCCTAGTGCCGCAAACAGCAGCTCCCCCTTCTGGCTACCTGCAGGGGGATTTCTCTCCTTTCAAGATTCTAGCAACAACAGTTTATAATACTATATATTACAGCATAAAAGTTGGTGCACCTTCAAAGCAGAATTACCGTATGTATTTTGAGACTATGCAGAAGATGATTCCCCTCACTTCCCACACTCATCTAGGACACCCTAGAATTCTGAGCACAGACTTCTTTTGGTGACTGAGGGAGGAGCAGAAAATTCATTAGATATCTCTGCTTCTCCTCCTCTTCAATATAACTGTGATATAGTAAATAACCAACAATTTCCTGGGGGTGGAGTTTGGTGACAGCTATATCAGCCACTGCCTGTCTGCAATGGTAGGATTTTCCCTATATGGTGAATGCCTTGCTCTTTTTAAGGAGAAAGTCAGGATAAAAATATTTTAAATGAATAAATATATAAATTTATTCTCGAAGGCTTTCATGGCTGGGATCTGATGGTTGTTGTGGGTTTTTCAGGTTCTTTGGCCGTGTTCTTGAACTTCCTGACGTTTCGCCAGTCTCTGTGGCCGGCATCTTCAGAGGACTGGAGTAGGAACTCTGTCCATGCTCTGTTGCTGTTTGTTAGATAGCTGAGTATTTATAGCTGTGGGAACAGCTTTTGTCTTTTTTCAGGAGATACGGGTGATCAGCGTGTTTTGTGTTGTGATAAGGAGGGGGAGATTATCTGTTACTGTGATTGATGGGTGTCGTTAGCTGGTCTGTTTTATGCAGTGATCCCTGGTCCTTGTGGATGGGTAGAGTTCATTGACCATTTACTGGCTGTATTTTTCAATATCTGGAGCCAGGCTGCATTTAGTTTTACGCCTTCTTCCTTTCTGTTGAAATTCCGTTGATGTTTATGGATTTCAGTGGCTTCCCTGTGCAGTCTAACATAGTGGTTGCAACAGAGAATGGACAGAGTTCCTGCTCCAGTCCTCTGAAGAAGCCGGCCACAGGCACTGGCGAAACATCAGGAAGAACAACCTTCAGAACACAGCCAAAGAGCCAGAAAAACCCACAACAACCATCTAAATATATAAATTGTCTTTACAACCCCTTTTCCAATAATAGGTTGAGGTACCTGCTGGATATTTACATAGAATGTATTTAGTCCTAAGGCAAGGTAGGCTTTTGATCTGAAATCAAGTTTATTTGCTTTTTATCTGCCTTCAGACTATGTGGTTAGCCTAGATGTCTGTGCAACGTGTCATTTCCCCCGTTGTTCCCCATTGCCAAGGTCCCCACCCATGCACCTAGGGATTTACAGGTGTTTGGGGCAGAATGATGTAGCCCTGTACTGAGAAGTCTTAGAGAATTGGGTTGCATTCCTTTGCTGAGGCCTCTGTACTGCTGCTGCTGCTGGTGCATTCTTTTGGAATTTTTATTTATTCCAGTGGATGTGCCTTTGGCTATGACATCTATTTTTCTGGTGTAATATACTGATAAGGGAAGTTGGGCCTGCCCTGAGAGAGAGGAAGATACTAACTAAATTGGCAATTCTTTTACCTCATTGATGGAGAACCTCTGGCCTTTCAGATAGGTGCCTCACTCATTCCTGCTACCTCAAGGCATGATTTCCATTACCTCTGGGTACCAGGTAAGCTGGCTAAGACGATAGAGAGGTGTGAAGAAAGAAAACACATCTGTATGGGTTTTTCAGGCAACCATGGGCATGGCCTCTCCCTGTTGCTGCTTATTTCCTAGCTGCAGTTTTACAAGATCATTGCTGCAGTGTTACAAGATACAATATAACTGTACTAAGAATGTTGTAAATGTGTCACTGTGTCATCTGACTGGCTTCACTATAATGGCATAAATGGAGTTTTAGTAGGAATCCTATCATCGTCCAGTCAGCCTAATTTGAGGATAGGTTTGCACTGTAAAACAGATACATACACAACAAAGATAATTTCTCTGACTTGAGTGAAATTGCCTGGAATTTACCCAGACAGCCATAAGATACTAAACAAGCCTCACTAAGTTCTTTATTGCTAACCTAACTAGTAGATGCTAAAAGCTGTTTTCCTTGCTTTTGCAGGTAGATTTGCCAGCAGCTGTTTCAACATTTATAAACACTATTCCCCCTGATTGCCAAATAACCATAAATTCATTTATGCATATTTTTGCATTGCAGGCGTAAAAATAATTACATGTCTGATTAAATCCACTTATGCCTTCATGTCTTACTAAATCTCTAATAGATATAAATTGTTGTACCACATCAGAGTGCATAAATATTGCAAGTGTGGCTCACTTTATCTTTACTATGGTCTGAAGCGTAAATGGTGAATAGGTAATATAATCATACTGTTTCTTTCACATTGGGAACTCAGTGACTGCCAGACGATGGTGTGATGGTCCAAGTCAGTAATTAAGGAAGACAAACTTATACTATTATCTACCTAAAAGTGAATCTATTATGTAGCACACACAGTATGACAACTGTTTTTAGTGCATTTAGAACTTAGCACCGTGCTATTTTGCTGATGGTTTTACTTTGGTTTCATGTGCTATAATGATTTTGCTTTTCACCACCTGGTTTTATTATGTCCTTTTTCAATTCACTGTTCCATTGTTTTGCATTTTATATCTCCAAAGTAATGTACATTGCCTCAGAAACTCTGGTTATAAGGTGGCTTAAAAGTGCAAAAATAAGATGATGTATATTCAAGCTGAGAAGGTATTTACCACATGTAACTTAGTAAATGAGATTTCCCTAGTTTTCTTCTGGGAAAGTACTTGCTGTGCATTTTTCATATCCCTACAGCAATATTATCCTAAACCACAGCACACCATAATGACTATATCCCAACTATATTGAAATAAGCCTGTTTCTTTCCATTGAAGTAGAGCTTGACATGTACTATTTAATAATTTGTTCAAATCTTTCTGATATTGAATCAAGCAAATATCACTATAATGCTTAGCAATGGCTCTTTTAAGTGCTCAACTACTATTATTTCTTTTGGTTTTCATTGTAATGCCATTTATCATAATGAATTCATTTGGTATTCATCTGAATGTCATAGGTATTTATAGTTATACTACAATTTAGTATTAATTGATGTACTACCTAATTTTCTCTACAAAGGAAGAATATGTGCTCTTCTCATGAAATATACTCCTTTAACATTTTATAGCAGTAATAATGTTGAGAGATCTAATTCATACATTGGACTTGATATTTTAATAGTCACATCACAGCAATTGTAGAATGTATGGCAGTATGCAAAATTATTATATTATAATATATTAATCAAATATTAATATAATCCCCCTGCACATTGCAATGCTCTGACACTAATACACAAGCAAACAAATAAACCCAATAGATTCAATGGACCTTCTGAAAGTGGAACTACCAATCAGATTCAGGCCAAAATCTTTTGAATTCTGGTCACAGTGCTACTGGCATTTGGATGATGCAGTGATGCTATAAGAATGGCAGCTGGAGCAGGAGCCAACATAGTGCAGTTTCCAAGTCAGGAACAGCCTAGGCCCAGCTATAGTGCAATGGGCTCTTGCTGTATTCAAACATGAACATACATTACCAGTGCACATGTTTATTTTCTTTTGTATGTGGCTGGGGTGTCTTCCAAGCAATCTGCTGTATATCTCCATTTATTATAGTTGTGTTTGCACAAGTTTCCAACAAGCATTCAATACCACATCATTTTTGACAAGGATGGCAGCTGGTGGTCCTCCAGGTGGACTGCAGTTCCCACCTGCTCTAAGCCAGCACAGCTAATGGGGAAAGGTATTGGGATTTGCATGGCCACTTTTTTAGCACCAGTAGTATCAATATTTGTCAATAAGGAAATAGCTTTAAACAGTTGCTACATGGAAGAGTTTTGTCAGAAAGTTATAGTGCACAAAGATTTTGAAATGTATTTGAAACAGTTGTGCTTTTTTTTTTTTTTTTATTCAATTTATATGCCGCCCAAACTACCCAGAGGTCTCTGGGCGGCTTACAATAATTAAAATTCAATACAGCAAAAGATAAAATAATTAAAATACAATTAAAATACAATTAAAATTGCCATCAGACCCACAGCTAATATTATTTCAGTTAAAAGCCTTCTGGAACAGGAAGGTTTTGACCTGGCGCCGAAATGTCATCAGCGTCGGCGCCAGACGAATCTCAGTCGGGAGGGCATTCCATAGTCTGGGGGCAGCTGCCGAAAAGGCCCTTTGTCTACAAGCCGTCCCTCTTACCTCCTTAAGGGACGGCTCTTTCAAAAGGGCCCCCTGGCTAGATCTTAACTGCCGGGTAGGTTCATATGGAAGGAGGCGGTCCTTCAGGTATCCAGGGCCCAAGCCGTTTAGGGCTTTATATGTCAAAACAAGCACTTTGAATTGGGCCCGGGCAGCAACTGGTAGCCAATGTAACTTATACAGAATCGGCTTGATATGTTCTGTGGCAACTGCACCACTCACCAGCCGCGCAGCTCGATTCTGGACCAGTTGCAATCGCCGGACCGTCTTCAAAGGCAGCCCCACGTAAAGCGCATTGCAGTAATCTATGCGGGATGTTACCAGTGCATGTATGACTGTCATGAGACTCCGCTCGTCCAGGTAGGGCCGTAGCTGGTATAATTTCCGCAGCTGAAGGAAGGCGCCCCTGGCCACCGAGTCCACCTGGGCTTCCAGTGTTAGACTGGGGTCCAGGAGCACCCCCAAGCTGCGGACCCTGTCCCTTAGGGGGAGTGTAACCCCATTCAGGGCAGGGAAATGGCCCTCCAGCCTGTCCGGCGAAGCACCCACTAACAGCACTTCCGTCTTGTCTGGATTGAGTTTCAATTTATTAACCCTCATCCAGTCCATTATCAGGTCCAGACACGAGTTCAGCACAGAAACTGCCTCACCTGGATTGGTGGAAAACGAGAGGTAGAGCTGAGTATCGTCAGCATATTGCTGACTCCTCAGCCCAAACCTCCTGATGACCTCTCCCAGCGGTTTCATGTAGATGTTGAACAGCATGGGGGACAGTATTGAGCCCTGAGGAACCCCATGACATAAATGCCATGGGGCAGAGCAACTGTCCCCCAGCACCACCCTCTGGACACGGTCAGCCAGGAAGGAGCGGAACCACTGTAAAACAGTGCCCCCAACTCCCAACCCAGTCAGCCTATCCAGAAGGACACCATGGTCGATGGTGTCGAAAGCCGCTGAGAGGTCCAGGAGTATCAACAGGGTCACACTCCCCCTGTCTCTCTCCCGGCAAAGGTCATCATACAGGGCGACCAAGGCAGTCTCTGTACCAAAACCCGGCCTGAAACCCGATTGAAATGGATCCAGAAAATCCGTTTCATCCAGCAGCGCCTGGAGTTGCCCGGCCACAACCCGCTCCAACACCTTGCCCAAATAAGGGAGGTTCGCCACTGGTCGGTAGTTGACCACCAGCCTTGGGTCCAGGTTAGGCTTTTTAAGGAGTGGTCGAATCACCGCCTCTTTCAAGGCGGTAGGGACCACTCCCTCTCTCAGAGAGGCATTCACGGCCTCCTGGACCCAGGTGCGAACCCCCCTGGCTGATCTTCCAATTAGCCAGGATGGGCAAGGGTCGAGCGGAGTGGTGGTAGAACGGACAGATCCAAGCACCCTGTCCACATCATCAGGTCTCAACAATTGAAACTCATCCATTAATACTGGACCTAAGCACGGCGCACTGGACACATCCTCTGATTCTGCAGTAACTGTGGAGTCCAACCCACTGCGAATCTGAGCGATTTTCCCCTCAAAATGTATGGCAAACTCATCACAGCGAGCTGATGAGCAGTCCGGGACCTCCACCGGATTTCCCGGTTGAAGAAGATCCCGGACCACCCGAAACAGCTCTGCTGGACGACATTCTGAGGAAGCAATATGGCTGGAGAAATATTGCCGTTTCACCAGCCGTATTGCCACGAAATAGGCCCGATAATGGGCTCTAAGTCGTGTTCGATCGGACTCCCAGCGGGATTTCCTCCACCTGCGCTCCAGCCGTCTCCCCTCTCGCTTCATCGCCCGCAGTTCAGAAGTATACCAGGGAGCTGTCTGGGCTCGGCGAGCAGGGAGAGGACGCTTAGGCGCAATCGTGTCAACCGCCCGGGTCATCTCCCTATTCCATAGGGTGACCTGAGCTTCGACAGGAGCGCCGACCATATCAGACGGATAATCCCCCAGAGCATTCAGGAATCCATCTGGATCCATTAGTCTCCGAGGGCGGATCATCTTAATAGATCCCCCACCTTTGCAGAGGGAAGAAGACGCTAATAGACTGAACTTGACCAGGAAGTGGTCTGACCATGACAATGGGGTCACGACCAGCCCCTCCACATCCAAACCACCATCTTCCAGTCCCGTTGAGAAAACCAGGTCCAAGGTGTGGCCCTTCTCATGCGTCGGACCGATGACACATTGAGACAGCCCCATGGTTGTCATGGTGGCCATGAAGTCCTGAGCCGCCCCAGTCAAGGCAGCCTCGGCATGGATGTTGAAGTCCCCCAGCACCAACAGCCTGGGAGTCCTCAACATCAGGTCCGAGACTACCTCTGTCAGCTCAGGCAGGGAGACTGTTGGTACGCAGCAACTTTGACTTTGTAGTAGTGCGGTCTATTTTAAATACGCATGCACAAAGTTCAAATGCACTAATTTTGCAGTCTTCCAACCACTCACTGGGAATGCCTCACTGACTTTCAGCTGATATGCTGAATGCATAATCCTGCTCCCCTCTGTTGTCATCTCCTTCACAATTTTAGCACTAAGTCTGAAGAGGAGAGGTTCCACCTCATGTGTAGCTTCCATATGGTGACAAGAACCCAGGATAATCTGGGTTTTCCTTGTTGGGAGAGGCTATGTGTGAACAAGAAACACTGGTCCTGACTGTTGCTGCTACAAGTATGTAGAAGGGCTAGGTGCTTTTTTCTTGCAGATTTCAAGTACAGTGGTGCCTCACAAGACGGAAGTAATTCATTCCGCGAGTAGTGCTGTCTTGCAAAATTTTTGTCTTGCAAAAAGTGGTTTCCCATAGGAATGCATTGCAGTGCATTCCTATGGGAACCTCACAAGATGAAAATAATTCATTCGTCTTGCAAGGCATTGATCTTGTGAAAAACATTTGTCTTGCGAAGCACGGCCATAGAAGAAGCCGTCTTGCGAGGCACCACAGCGATCGCAAAAACCATTCATATTGTGGGTTTTTTGTCCCACAAGGTGTTCATCTTGTGAGGCACCACTGTATAGACTTAAATCCCCTTGATTCAGTCCACCAGGCTATTGATTATATGGTCACAATGATTCAGCCTGTAACCATTACTTGTATAAGTTAGGCCTTTCAGATCATCAGACTAACTAAAACCTGACTCTGATGAATTCCCAGATATTTATTAATTGCTCCAAATCAGGGGTGGGGAAATTAAGGCCTGTGAAATGCATGGAGCCCTGGTCAGTACCTCCAGTGGAGGCCGTACGAGTAGAACACCCAAGCCTCTGTGCCCTCACCTTCCTGGTCACTTGTGATTTTCAAAATTCCCTTATTCCACTGATTCGGGAGACTAATATTGATAGCTCAGTGGTTTAGGTTTCTGGCAACAGAGCCTGAGGTTGGGAGTTCAAGTCCCCACTGTGCCTCCCGGAAGAGTGAAGAAAGGAATGGTAAAGCACTCCTGAGAATTCTCTACTTGGAAAATCATGAAAAGGATTTTTGCCATAAATCAGGAATGAATTGATGGCATGTTGTTGTTGTTGTTGTTGTTGTTGTTGTTGTTGTTGTTGTTGTTGTTGTTGTTGTTGTTGTTGTTGTTAGGGAGACTGTAACAAATGAAGGTATAATGAAAGTTCCTTCCCTACATGGGACTTTTAAAATAATGAAAACCTGCGTTGGTGTTGGGAAGTAGAGTGACATGTGATCCCTATGGACTTGTGTAACGACCAGATGTTGTCCATTCTATTCTACACGTAAATTTTGGAAATAAACAATTATGCGAACATTTACATTAATCATATCTGCTGGTTGGTAAGTCAGACCTAATAAATGTGCAAATGCTTACATCCAATACATTGTTTAGAAAACAATGAAGTTTGAAAACATATCAAAGTTTGAAACAAATCCGTTGTGCTACAATCAGAGCTGGCTTGTTCACTGGAGTGTTGGGGGTCTTGAGCATCTATGGAGCACTCAGCAATTAGCTGCCCCACAGCAGCTGAGTGAATAGGACTCATTCAGATATCATTAGATGCCAGTTTCTATTGGACCCATTCAGCATGGCTAAGCGGATTCATGACAGTATAATTTATCAAACTTTAGAAAGCTTCCAGTGTCCCATGCTCAGCCAAAGGTATCTGAGGTAGATCTGAAGGAAAGAATGTGTCCTTCATCTGACCAGATGAGAAGAGAGATGAAGGGCACAAACCAGTGGAATTGGAACAGCTACAGAGGCCCAGGATATTTATTAGGGGCATGCAAGTTGTGCCATAGTCAAAATTTCATATATTTTCATGAGGTTTGTGAAGAGGAGGTCCTAACTGGTTACATACAAGGTCTGTCTGCATTCTCTTTTATTCATATGCTACACCATAAAATCTAAAAATAGGTCCTTATGCCTATAATCAATACAACTTGATACATAAATATTTCAAAGAATGCTCTGCAGTTAGCTTAATCTGTTGGTAAACAAGAGAGGTTTCTTGAAACTCCTGCTCTCTTATTAGCCCTTATTTCTTTGAGCAGGGAAATTTCAGTAAGTAGGATCTAGTGAGTGATCTTTCATTTCCTTGAGAGCAGGAACGGAATGGTCAATGCCTGGTGAAAGAAAGGAAAGCTTTGTAGCCATTGTTAAATACCTTCAGTCTAAGATTTACTGTAGGGACCATGACAAAGCAAATGGCTATTTCTTTGGCAGAAAAGGCATTTTAAGAAGACAGTAGGCATTGTTGTTGTTTGCCTTGCAAATTATAAAATACCTCAAAAATTACATGGTGTCAAATTGTGTGACATGGATTATAAAAATAATATATAGCCCTGAATTTTATTAAGAAAATTACACTAGATAACTCTTAGCATCGCTGAGACATGATAATATATCTTAAACATAATTATTACATAGGGTTAGCATTTAGTTGGAAGTTGTGGTTTAAACTTTTGGAAAGCACAGTAGAAAAATTTAGAGAAAGGATATGAAAACTAGGTTATAGGAATTGATGATATTAAAAGGAAGAAAAAGGGGGTCAGATATTATTACGTGCAATATTGCCTTGTACCTAGTTAGACTCATTATTTATTTATTTATTTCATTTTTATACATATTTCTCCCAAAGGAAGGGAGGGAGGGAGGGAGGGGGACAGACAATCCCAAGGAGGTATGCTGGCACAGGCAGTCTGTCTAGCAGCAAAAAAAGTAATTCAATAAAACAAGAAAAAATTCCCAGAAAAATCCAGGTGAAATAAGGAATCCAAGGATCCAATATGGATGCCATCAGGAAGGCATCCAGGAGAGAAGGCCATAGGTAGTAAGTATACATAACCCTTGTGATGCTATTGGATGAAAAATTTATGAGGTGCTTTGACATAAAGGTTGAAGAAAGGTTAAAAGGTGAAAGAAGGGTTTGACAAAAGGTGAAGGAAAAGTTTCACAAAAGTGGGAAACACAAAAGAACACAAAGCATTTGTGTTCTTCTCTTATTAATATGAACCATTTGTGTTTTAGAGATTTCCTTTTAGGAATCAATGAAAGAACAAAGAAGAAAACCTGATGATTGTTGCAGGTTTTTCGGGCATTTTCAAAAGCCATTTAAAAACCTGGCTTTTCAGGCAGGCCTTCCCCTCCAGTCAATTAAACTGACCTTTACTTTTTCTTTTAATCACTCCATCTTGCCAAGGATTTATATAATTGTTAAAAATTTCGATGTTTTAGATGTTTTTAGGATGGTGTTTGCTATGTTTTTATGTATGTATAAGCAGCACGCGTTATGTAATGCCATCAGGAGTACTTTGTCTAGGGGGGCGGGGTACAAATCCAATAAAAGTAAAGTAAAAGTAAAGTAAAGGGCTATTTGGCCATGTTCTGAAGGTTTTTCTTCCTAATGTTTTGCCAGTCTCTGTGGCTGGCATCTTCAGATGACAGGAATTAGAACTCTGTCTGTGTTCTGGTGTAGTGAAGCTTCAACAAAAAAGAAAGTCTAAAACTCAACAAAGCCTGGCTCCCAGCACTGAAAAATACAGCCTGCAAAAGGTCAATGAACTCTACCACCCCACAAGGACCAGGAATCATTGCACACAAAAGACTAGCTAATGACATCCATCAATCACAGTGACAGGTCATGTCCCCCCCTTATCACAACCATGCGCTCATAACAAAAAAACACCCTGATCACCATAATCACCCAATCTCCTGAAAAGGACAAAAAGCTGATCCCGCAGCTATAAATACTCAACTATCCCACAGACTGCACCAGAGCACAGACAGAGTTCTGACTCCTGTCCTCTGAAGATGCCAGCCACAGAGACTGGCGAAACGTTTGGAAGAAAAACCTTCAGAACACGGCCAAGCAGCCCAAAAAAACCTACAACAACCATTGGATCCTGGCTGTGAAAGTCTTCAATAACACAAAAAAAGAGTCTCGTAGTTTTTGTTATTCATTAAAACACAGAAGGCTTAGCTGTCAGTGAGCAAATATGTCTAAAAATATTTGTGTGCTTTACGTTGGAGCTCACCCTGCACTTTGGAGGGATGCAGACCCTTCTATATTCTTAAATACTTTCCTTGGGGGAAAACGCACACATTTTTTCTGAAAAAGCCCCCTTGCACTCTTCAGTAGCATCTTAAAAAGTAATTAAAAATACTGGAGAGGGTGCCAAAGATGGCACAGTTCTCTCACACATTACTTAGAAGAACAAGGAACTCTTAGAGATGTGGTGGGTTTTTTTTTTTTTTAATCAAGACTTTGGGCTGATTGCATTCACAGCTCTTGTGCTTTTCAGACAAAAGTCCAAGATCCATTCATTTTTCACCCTTATTTCTCCTGCCTTGGGTCCTTTCAAGGAGAAAAGTGGGATAAAAATATATAAAATGAAATAAAATTTATAAACAGTTCAGAAGTTCAAATTACTGGCTTCCAGCCAAATCTTGCACTTTCACAGTTTGATTAATGTAAGCAGATTTTATCAGAATCTGCAAGCTGAAAAACTCAAACTAGAGCTTAAAACCCCTTTGGGGGCATTTTTAACAGCGGCTGTTAGTTCTTTGGCTTGGACGTATAATGCAGAGGCCATGGTCTAAAAGACCAGCAGCTCTTTTTATCCTTATGGCCATTAAACCTCCCAAAACACAGATATAAAAATTAATAAAACAAAACAAAACCAAGTGATGAAAATGGTGATAATTCCACTCAAAACATGAGTTTTCTTGCTAGGTCAGTTTGCATAATTTTTATTTTTTACTGGTACATACTCAATCACTTTAGATAGGGAGATGGTTTTCTTGGGAGAGGGAGGGAGAGATCCAAGAATGATGGCTGGCTGGATGGGGTTTGTTAAGGAGGGTTCTGACAGTGGGCCCCAGGGCAGTTTTCTGCTTTCCCTCCTTATAAATCCAGCACCATTCTAAACAATCCAGTTCTCTGTGACTACCCTGTGTCACTTCGATTTTTAGACTTAGATGTATTTTTAATTGAATGCTCCTTTCCTTCGGATTACTGAATGTGCCTTTCTGACTACTGATTTAGCTGGGTTTGCTGAAATTGACTACCATGCCTCTCATATTAATTAATAAACATACATGGAACAAATGAATGTATGCATTCCTTAGCACATGTAGCTACCTCATGTGATGGAGTTGAAGCCTGTAGATGTGCAATCATCCTCTGTTCCTTCCAACTTCATCCTTGCTGCCTCCACTTCGTTCCGCCTCCTCCATTGTCTCTCTTGAAGCACCTTCTAGTTTCTTGGGACAGAAATAAAACTGTGGAAGGTTCCAATGTTAGTTTATTTTAAAAATGCATTAATTTAAAAAAAAAATGATGAAAGGAGCTCAACAAACTCTGCTCCTTTGCCCCATGATGTTGACAGGATCTTTGGAGAGATGAAAACCACCACATGGGTGCTGGACCCTTGTCCTTCCTGGCTTGGATGAACTGAAGCTTCAGATTGTAACCAATAATATTATTAGTTGCATTCTACTAATTACAGAGACTTGGCTGCATTCATTCCAGATTCCGTTGTGGAGCTAGCAGGCTTCACTGCACAGCTTTATGATAGGAGAAAGGATTCTGGTAAGAACAGAGGAGGAGGACTCTGTGTGTATGTTAATAACAACTGGTGCACAAACACAGTGATTGTGGACAAACATTGCTCCCCAGATTTAGAGTATGTGACTGTCAAATGCAGGCCCTTCTACCTTCCGAGAGAGTTCTCCGTGACTATGATAACTGTGGTTTATTGGATATTTATATGATCCCATCAGCAGACAACAAAGCACATATCCTAGTACAGTGCATATCATAGCAGGAGACTTCAATCATTTGGATTTGAAAGTAGCGCTCCCAAAATTCTATCAGCATGTTAGTTGTGCCACCAGAGGTCTGTTCTAATATCAGGCTGGGCTACAGGGTCAGACTATTGGCACATCTGGGCCAGTCTGATCATGTGTCCTTGTTTTTAATCCCTGCATATGTTTCCATCAGGAAAACCGTTCTCCTCACTATTAAAACCATAAGAGCTTGGCCAGATGGTGCCTCCCAACAGCTGCAGGACTGCTTCGATTGGACTAATTGGGAAGTTTTTAAACATCAGGACCTGGAGATGTTCGTGGACAGTGTCATGTGTTGTGTTGGGAACTGCAAAGATACTGTTACAGTGGACAAACGGATCTGGGTCTACCCCAATCAGAAGCCCTGGATGACTAGGGAAGTATAGCAGCTATTAAGGGAAAGGAACATTGCCTTCAGGTCTGGTGACAGAGCCCTTTATAGTATGGCCCAAGCAAACCTGAGGAGAGGCATTAGAGAGGCCAAGTTAGACTATAAAAGGAGGATTGAGCTCCATCTGGACAATAGTGATAGCAGGCAAGTGTAGCAAGGAATCCAGCATCTTACCAGCTATAAGACCAATACTGGAGCTGTGGTGGGTGATGCAGCATTGGCAGAGGAAGTGAACATCTTTTTTGCTTGGTCTGAAGTGGAAACATCAATGAGGGCTGTTTTACAGTCCCTGGCTCATAGCAATTTCATCCTTAAGGTGGAAGAGTATGAAGTGAGGCATGTGCTCAAAGCTGTCAATCCAAGGAAGGCTGCTGGATCTGCGGTCATCCCTGGATGAGTGATGAAGGATTGTGTGAACCAATTGGCTTGAGTCTTCACTAGAATTTTTAACCAGTCATGGCTACAATCGAGTGTTCCATCTTGTCTGAAGTGCTCCGCTATTGTTCCTGTGCCCAAGAAATCTCTCATTTCGAGTCTAAATGATTACTGATCAGTTGCGCTCACTTCAGTAGTAAAGAAATGTTTTGAAAAACTGATTTGGAGACATGTTACATAATCTCTCCCCCAGAGTTTTGAAACCCACCAGTTTGCATATAGAGCAAATAGATCAATAGATAATGCTGTAGCTACAGTCCTTCATTCTGCATTGTCACATGTGGAGCAGCAGGGGAACTATGTATGCTTTTTGTGGACTTTAGCTTGACATTTAATACCATCCTCCCTCAGAGGCTGGTGGTTAATCTAAGGGACTTGAGACTCCCATATTTCACGTGTATGTGGACAGACGGTTTTTTGTCTGAACGCAGTCAGAGGGTTAGAGTAGGTCAATATGCATCTACGGTTCTCAGCCTTAGTATTGGTTCACCAGAAGGCTGTGTGCTGTGTCCCCTGCTTTATACCCTCTATGTGTATGGTTGTATTTCTACTTATAACAGCAATACCATTGTTAAGTTCACAAATGATACCACAGTAGTGGGGCTTATTTCAGAGGAGAATGAGTCTGCTTATAGGGATGAGGTGGAACGATTAATAAAATGGTGTAGCAAAAATAACTTGCTTCTAAATACTTCAAAAACCAAGGAGCTTGTAATGGGTTATAGGAAGAAGGGGGTGGATATCAGTGGAGACTGGGTAGAAAGGGTGAGGGTTTTTCGTTTTTTGGGTGTCCATATTGAGGAGAACATAACTTAGAGTGTAAATACCTCAGAGGTACTGAAAAAGGCTCAACAGAGATTGTACTTTTTAAACTTTACTTTATTTACTTTTACTTTATTTAGACTTATACCCCGCCCCTCTAGACAAAGTATATTCAGGGCGGCTTACATGAGTGATAAAATATAATAGAATAACATACATAATAATACATAATAATAAAACCTACCAACAGATGCATACATACATTATCAAGATGGGATAATTGAAAAACACAGATCAATTAATTGACTGGAGGGAAGGCCTGCCTAAAGAGCCAAGTTTTAAATGGTTTTTAAAAACGTCCAGCAAGGGAGCCAGGCGGATTTCCATTGGGAGAGTATTCCACAACCGAGGGGCCACTGCTAAGAAAACCCGGTTTCTTGTTCTTTCCTTCCGGCCCTCTCTCGGCATAAGGCCCCTCAGCCAACCCTGCTGGCTTTGTCGGGTGATGCAAGTAGACCTGGGTGGGAGAAGGCGATCTGCCAGATATTGAGGTCCCAACCCATTTAGGGCTTTATACGTCATCATTACAACTTTGAAATCAATGCGGAAATGAATGGGCAACCAGTGCAAAGCAGCCAGGGTGGGGGAGATATGCTGATATTTCCTCACCCCACTAAGGAGCCTGGCTGCCGCATTTTGCAGCATTTGGAGTTTCCGCATCGATCCCAAAGGCAGCCCCATGTAGAGTGCATTTCATTGGTCTAATCTCGAGATTACGAGCACATGGACAAGAGTAGTGAGCCCCCCCCATCAAGATATGGTTGCAGCTGGGCAATCTGCCACTGGTGAAAATAGGCGGAACGGACTACAGACGCTACCTGGGTTTCCATAGTAAGCGCCGGGTCCAGATGTATCTCAAAGCTGTGAACCTCGCTCTTTGCGGTGAGGGTCGACCCCCCAAAAGAAAGGGAGTCACCCAAACCACTGATGGAAGGACCACCCACCCTGAAGACCTCCATCTTGTCTAGGTTCAGCCTCAACCCATTCAAATGCATTCATTCCAGTACAGTCTCCAGACAGCGCTGAAGGGACGGAATGGCATCCACTGAAGTATGTGAAAAAGAGATGTAGAGCTGTGTGTCATCAGGATACTGATGACACGATGCCCCACACCCCCTGATGACCCCACCAAGTGGCCTCATGTAGATGTTAAACAGCATTGGAGAGATGATCGACCCCTTTGGAACCCCACAATTGAGGCTCCGTGGGGCTGAAACATTCTCGCCAAGCTGTACTCTCTGGGGACGGTCCTCCAAGAAGGATCAGAGCCAGGCAAGTTCCAGGCCACCGATTCCCAACTCAGAGAGCCTCCCCAGGAGGATACCATGGTTGATGGTATTGAAGGCAGCTGACATGTCAAGGAGGACCAACAAGGACATATTGCCCCTATTGCCTCCCTCAACAGGTCATCCAGCAGTGTGACCAGTGCCATTTCCGTACCATAGCGCAGCCTGAAGCCTGATTGAAATGGGTCCAGGGCATTGGTTTAATCCAAAAGCGTCTGTAGCTGGTCTGCCACCACCCTCTCCACCACTTTGCTTAGGAAGGAAACATTGACGACGGGCCTATAATTTCCAGTGTCATCCACCGCCAAATTTGGTTTCTTCCTAATGGGCCTAATGAGTGTCTCCTTGAGGAGAGACCCATTAATTATTGTGGTGGCCCCTTCTGTTGTTACTGGCCTGGCCGCTTTAATTAGCCAGGCCGGTCAAGGGTCAAGAGAGGAGGAGGTGGCCCGACAGCGATCAAGCGCTTTGCCCACCAAATTTGGCATCACAGGCTGAAAGAAGTCAAGGATTACCGGGCAAGGCAGAGTGCTGGACATCTCTGCTCGATCCATTGTATTTAAGAAAGGAGAGAGTTCATGGCGGATGGTCTCCACTTTTGATTTAAAAAATGCTGCAAATTGGTCAGGTAAGATATTAGTGGGAGGCCTATCACCCAGACCAATTCCAGATAGATCACGAACTATATGGAAGAGCTCCGCCTGGTGATTAGAAGCCTAGCTTATCCGATCAGCGAAGTGAGATTGTTTCGCAGCCCTTACCTTAGCTAGGTAATGGTTCGTTGTGATCCTGACAGCTATCTTGTTATAATCCTTCGGTTCCTCCCTCCAAATGCACTCTAGCTGTCTCCTGATTCGCTTCATTGCTCGTAGGTCCCAGTTATACCCTGGCCAAGCTCTGCAACAGAGAGGATGTTTGGGGGCGATCGTGTCTACGGCCCTAGTGGTAGCAGCAAACCAACCGTCCACCATGGCTTTGACAGAACCACCAGACAGAGCAGCTGGAATCCCTTTCATGGTATCCTGGAATCTCAATGGATCCAGTAACCTTCGAGGGCGGACTATTAAAACAGGAATAACATCACTCAGAGACTGTTGGTGTCCTTTTACGGATGCTCAATAGAAAGTACAGTATATTGTCATACCATATATGCATGGGTTGTACAGTGGCCCAAAATATTATAAAGGACATCTCCCAGCCTGAACACTCTTTGCTTTAACTACTGCCACCAGGAAGACAATATAGATCTATTAAAGCAGGGACAAATAGATTTTAAAACAGTTTTTATCCAAGGGCGGCAACTTTGCTAATCTGGCTAACCAGTTAATACTAGTTAGAGCTGGGGTTGGGTGGGTTCAGCAGCCAGGCAGAGGGTGGAATAGGCCCAGCATTTGCAGCAGTAGTTGACCATTTCTGCTTGGGGTTAGACCCCATGTGACCTTCTCTATAGCACATATGGCAGAAGAAGAATTTCCTGGAGCCTATTCTGCTGCTGGGGTTTGCATGTATGCTGGTGTAACTAGCCAACAGGATTCTGGCCAATGAGTATTTGTTGCTTTGCTGGGAGTTATCTGTTTAATAACATGGACATTCATGAGAAAATACTAATTCTTCATGTTCAGTGTGTGAATGCCAGATGCTAGAGTAGGGAACAGAGGCTAGTAAGTAGCATAACCCCATTGTTTCTTCTATGTGTTGTCTTTCAAACATATAATGGGGACACTGGGTTAGAATCATGTTTCTATTTAGTAAGTGTTTGCCTGGTGTATTCCAAATGTCTCATAGAGTTGCCAGATCTTGGGTTTTGGTCCTGAAATCTCAGGGAATGGGAGGTTGCTGACCTATGTAGCATCCCTGATCTGGTGCTAGTGTTTATCCTGCCATATGGCAGATCACCCAGAGATCTAACAGCAGAAACCATTTTTTTCTTGATCCATCTTTTAGAAAGGAATGTTCCTTTTCCTTCAGAAATGTACTTTCCCCCTGAGAAGCAATTAGATTCCTAAGAAGAGACTCAGGGGAAATGAGTGATGGTACCACTTAAGTTTTTTGTGTTTCCACTTTGTCTGTCATGTATATCATTTCAGTTGCTGCTGAAGAGTTGTGACATCACAATAATACACACACATACTATGACATCACTAAGGCATGCTGCTAGTTTTTAGGCTTGGGCCTAGAAATTTCAGGGAATGGGATGTTGCTTTCCTGGCAGACTTTATAATCTTCACCAGAATATTCCATCAAATCCAATTCTCTAGGCCTCTCATTCAAGCTGTAACTAATATATTCATTTAAGCTCTAACTAATACCTTCCCCCACCCCAGCAGTGTATCTCACTCACCACAGTTCTTTCAATCCTTTTTTCTTTGCTCTGTGGCACTGCCTCCCTCAAAGCGATAGTCGGATGGAGAGATTAGTAATGACATCAAGAACCTGGAAATTATTTTGTGATTCTGGTTCTACATTCGCCTCAGAGAACAACTAAATGGGCAACATAATTAAACATTATAGTGGTTGGTAAATTAATATCCCTTTCTTTTTTGTTTTCATCAGCGCCAGCATTTTTGACTTAGGAACAGAGTTTCCTAAATTCTTAAATCAGAAGGACTACAACTTGGAATTACAGATTCTACAAGCATCTCACCCTCTTAACCCACTCTCTTCGACTCTCTTGCACACAGTCACAGTTACTACCGTAAGTCTACATGCCATTTTCAGCTTTGGTGAATAGACATTTAGGTTATATTTATATGAATATTCATAATAGCAAAAAGTGTAAGTCTGGAGGTCATCAGAGAAGCATATAGCTTGCTATTTGTTTAGCTTTAGGTACAGTTTGGTTCACCCTATTTTCTGTTATCACATGCTGTGGTGTTTACCCAGTGGCCCCTGCTTGTTTCACCAAACACAGGGCTCACACAAGTATCCCAACACACCCTTTAACACACTGCCACCAGGTGATTTCTTTATCAGCCTGTATTTCCTATGAAAGACAGGTCCATTCAGTATGTAAGTTTTAAACAGAAATAGGTTTATTGATTACAAGTTGTTTTAGGAATAGTTCTTAAGCACATTCTTAAAGTTACACAAAGCTTCAGTATTTTACTTTAACCTCTTCTATCTTAATTAATACAGGTCACACTCTGACTAATCACTCCTTAAACACTCTCTCTGCCTCAAAACCCCTAAACTCTTTCTTCTCCAGCTCTCTCAGACTGAACTCTTTAGACCCTGACTCACCCCTCCCTTCTAGTTTCTCTGGCTCCGCCTCCCAACAGCTCTCATTGGTACATGCCAATAATCTTCTACCTGAGCCAAAGCAGGGTGATCGCTACATGCCTCCCCCCTTAAAAAGTTTGTTCTATGAGGGGAAACCCACCAGTTTGACCTCATAAACAAACAGCGAAGTACATGCCCATATTACCAATACTTATACATACCTGTTACTATGTTCACCAAATCAAAAATTACTATTTTAAACATCCAAGACAATTAATACAGTTAAAACATTTGCATGAATCACATTACCTTTACATTAATAAAGCTACTCACCATTATTTCCACCATCATTATACACCTCTCAGTTCATCAACATCCAAACAAATATTGCATTTCTATCGTATTTCATAACTAGTACACAAACAGAACATATAATACAACATTACAAACTCTGTTATCCACCCATTAGTCAATTGGTCTTTGAGACAATGTCTCTGCAACCACATTTAAAGATCCTTTGATTTTTTTAAATTTCAAAATCATAATCTTGGAGAATCAAGGACCATCTGGTCATTTTGCTACTGTTCATTTGCAAAGTTCTCAGCCATTTCAAAGGTGGGTGGTCAGTGCACAGGGTAAACTGTGTTCTCCATCTGTATGGCTTACATTTCTTCCAGGTCCATACGATATGCAGGTATGCCCTCTCAATGGCAGACAAATGTCTCTCACGAGGTTGAAGTCCTCTGCTGGTAAAAGTCACTGGGCGTAGACTCTCCCTGTCACCCACTTGTCACAGTCTAGCTCCAAGTCCAATGCTCCATGCACCCACACAGCTGAGGAATTCCTGATTTGAGTTTTAATGCAACAAACACTGGTTTTGAAGTCTGCGCTAACTTCCAACGATCGACAGTCACCTGGATGTCCACTGGATTTCCTGTGCTCACCTTTTCAGGATGAAGCCTGCTTTCTTTCTGGCTAATGGCTTCACTTTCTTAGTTGAGGAAAGGGTAGGCAGTTTCTTCTCCTGCTCCAGAACATTTATGGCTCCAGCCTCCTTTGAGATCTTATTGCTCTGGCTTTCACTCTCACCCATAAATTCGCCCACAGGAACTTTAGTTGCAATGGGTGGGAAACACTATCACGGGTTCCATCAAGATTCCTATGCAAATTTCTTTTAGGTGAAATCTCAAACACTTGGTTTATTTTAGATGCATTGAGATTTTCATCACCTGGTTCTATATTTTTAATATTTGGTTTCTTAGGTAGGGGTTTGCATTGCAAGGTTTTAAGTGCTTTTGCAGCTAAACTAGACTCCTTAGCCCTCCGGTGCTACTGCAACAAATCCACAGGTTCTGACCCTGCAACAGCAATTTATTCCCCTCTATGGGTCTCAGCCCCACTACTTTGTCCTCAGGACAGAATGTTCTTTCCTGGGCCTTTCCATCACACCAGCCCCTCTGCTTTTCATGAGCACTTCTCAAGCTTTGCTCTGTGATTTCTGAAGGCTTTTGCAGACCTACATGTTGGCAAGGGATCGAGATCACTGGCGATGGGCATAACTTAGCTTTAGTTTTGTAATTTATGGTTCCACTCACTTGACATGTATCACAATCCTGACAAAACTGCTTAACTTGCTGACCCATTCCTGGCCAGTAAAAATTCCTTGCAACCCTTTGTTTGGTATGTGATATTCCCATGTGAGCCCCAAAAGCATCACTATGTGCCTTGCTTAAGATCTTGTCTCTATATTTTTTAGGCACAATAAGTCGTTTGAGGTTTCCATCTCCACCCTTCTGAGGTGCTAACAAAACTTCCCTATATAACAGATTTGTATCTATTATATTTCTCTCTGGGCATTCGGGTGTTAATGAAGAGGGAGCTCCCTTAGCTTTCTCAAAGCACTGCATAAGGGTGGTATCCTGCTTCTGTTCCTTATCAAACGATGAATTAGGGTTTTTCATAAATATCACTTCTGCCATTTCATCCACATTAGAGTTTTATTTTAAACTGGGGCCTTCTAGGTTACTTTCAGAAGTTAGGGATTCCATTTCTCCCTCAGGAATTGTTAACTGCTTTCCCTGGGAACTTGTTACTACAAAAGCACTCTGCACATGCTTGGAGAGATCTAACCCGATCAAACAAGATGTGGGTATTTGATCAGAAATTGCTACATCCCAAATTCCAACCCAGTCTCTATAGTTTATCTTTCCTTTAGCCATAGGTAAAACCACTGCCATATAACTTATTCCATTGATAGTAACAGTTTGATTTGGAAGTATTTGTTCTTTAGGAACCACATCAAGGTGGCACAGGGTTAAATGGGAACAAGTATCTACAATTCCAACATAATAATATTAACAACATATTAATTTTCTCTCCAGAATTCTGTAATAAAATATTATCTGCCTTCATAAGAAAGCACTGAACAACTCTGACTTGTGGTAGAGCAGAATTTTCTGTTGTGCTAGTTGCCATGGAGACAGAACCATTGTTACAGTCTCCTTCAGTGGCTTCCACTGGTTTTATACAGTAAACCTTTTTGGTCTAAGTATCATCTCTTCCATTTTTATGCTGATTAAAATCCTAATTCTTTTGAGTCTCACACTGAGCCAAAAAATGACCTTTCTCCCCATGCACATAGCATGGTTTACTGGCTATGGTTTCAAAATAAAGGGCCTTGTTAACCTTTCCCTCAAAGCTATTACGTTTCAGGTGCTCTGCTCTGTGGATGAAGGTTTGTCTCTAAAATGGTTACCAGTAGCTTGGGTACTTCTGAGGTAATCTCTACTGTGTGTGGGCCCTCTCCTCCTATCGTCCCACACCTTTCTACCAATTTTTACCTCAGAAAATTGAAGATCTCTAATCTCACTGATGGAAACAGCATATTCAGCCTCCTGTAATACATTTTTAGGATTTTTGTCTTTGACTAAATAACGCAATTCCCCAGGCAAAATGGAATAAAATTGTTCTAAACCAACTACATTTTTCTTTTAGTCTAGAGAAGTGACATTATCACGTTCCATCAATTTGTCCAAACATTGAATCAGTTTAGCCCCCCACTTGGGCATAAGATTCTTCAGGCTTTTTTTCCAATGGGAACGGATTACCGTCCTTAAGTGAAAATCACCATAGGAAACATCGCTAAGCGAAACGCGGTTCCCCCATTGTGTAAAACTCCAACAGGATTTTGGCCAATGTTTGTGTTTAACTCAGAATACTTCGGGCATTCTTCAAAGCTGTGGATGAATTAATGCTTGTAACAAATTCTTCTCTAATTAGTGCTTTTAATTCACACTCTCTTCCTTTAGTCTTCTCAATCTCTTTCATTACTCAAGATTTTAATCCAGTTTTCTCCAACAAGATGGAGGACCACCTATCCTCTGTCCTCTCCAGCTTCCTTTTCTGCACATGAGAGGTGATGTGTCTACAGGAGAGAGGTTTCTGCTCACACATAGGCATTCCACATTGGCAATTATCCTGATTTTGTATAGTTCTACCTCGTGTGGAAGCAGCCTATTGACTATCAGGTTTTTTTCAAACCTTTGTTGCCTTGACACACATCTCTTTAAAATACTTAAGGCTGACTATGCTGTGTAACTTTTTTAGATTATATGCTTTCGTTTTGAGTGTTCCTTGTGATCACTGAACGTGTCTTTCTAACTACTGATGGTTCTTTTAAGATTAGTTCCATCTTCATTTTTGGCAGTTATATTTTACTTGTTATTTTACTAATTGTTTGTTTGTGTTATATATATCTTGTTAATCAAAAAAGCAAGAAGGAGAAATATATGTTTGGAATGTAAATAAGAATTTTTCATTACCTTTACATTCTGCCAGTGGGGGGAAGACAGGACAAGGCTGGTTCATTATACTAGTAAAAGTCCTCTTAGTCTGCACATCAACTACTGTATATTTCTTTGTTTATCTGTTGACACATTGGCTGAAATCCAGTACTAACTTGCACAAGATTGGAACCTTTTAAATACAACCCAAGTCGCTCCAAATTCCCCCATCTAATTGTGCCCTCTCCTGAGAGAAGACAAGTCAAAGAAGCACCAGAAAGTTTCACAAAGCTTCATACTGTTAGTTTATTAAAAAAATTAATTGATTTAAAAAACTTATAAAAGGAGTTCAATAAGCTAGCATGTTTCTAGCTACTAAACAGCACTGATTCCCACAAATATTGCCTCCCTGAGCCTTGGTTGCCATAAGATTTTTAGGTGGTGCTCCTGAAGTATACTCTCATGCCTCACAAATGAATTAGTAAACATACTGTATATGGAACAAATGGATGTATGTCTCCTTTAGCACAAACCCCTATTCCTGTAACACCCTCATGCAATGGAAACGAAGACCGTAGATCTGAAATCATCTGTTGTTCCTCTCAGCTGGAGCCCTGCTGCTACCACTTCCCTCCCCCTCCTTTGTTGTCCCTCTCCTTCTAGCTTCTTGGGACAAAGAATAATCCTGTGCATGGTTCCAATGTCTGTTCTTCATTGCTCTTTCAAATATCCAAATCTGTTATATTATTCAGTTTCACCTCTTCTCCACTGTCTCTTAGAACAGGGAGGGACTGCTGTCTGTCTTTCTCTGTTGATGCTCTGTCCTTTCTTGAGAGACTTGAAGAGGTAGAATTCTTGGGATCTTCTTCTGAAACATAGGCCCTATTTGGTCACAACCTAGAAGAAAGGGAGGGAGAATAAAGAAACTGGACTTATAACTTCCCCCTCTCCTACAGAATTACAATGAGTGGGGGACACTTCATGTTCTATATGTTACACCCATTGAAATGATCACATGTATAGTGAGAACAGTGTCATGTATAATATATGAGTTCACTGTCATAAACAAATCATAATTGGCCCATCATTTGGGTTCTTAGTAGCTCTTTGAGCTTGCTGTCAAGCAGGTATCTTTAACTGTAGTGTGATGTAGCTACCTATGGACAGAAGAGTGTTCCTCTCTTCTATATATTCGCGAAGGCTTTCACGACCGGGAGCTAATGGTTGTTGTGGGTTTTTTGGGCTCCTTGGCCATGTTCTGAATGTTGTTCTTAACGTTTCGCCAGTCTCTGTGGACGGCATCTTCAGAGGATAGCACTCTGTGCTCTGGTGCAGATAGTTTGGGAGTTGAGTTTTTATGGCTGTGAGATCAGCTTTTGACCTTTTCAGGAGATGGGTGATTATGGTGATCAGGGTGTTTTTGTTGTAGCTGTATTGTTGTGATAACATATGAATTAGCCAAATACCTAGCGACCCTCCTACAGACCCACATTGGACAAACCTCATCCTACATCAAAGATTCAGGACATTTCATAAGCAAGATCAGCACCCTAAAACTCAACCCTGGGGACAGACTGATCAGCTTTGACGTAATATCTCTGTTCACCATGGTACCGATAAAGGACACCCTGACTCTCATCTAGCAGATCTTTCCAGAAGACATCAAGGCCCTTTTCGAACACTGACTAACAACCAGCTATTTTCAGTGGCATAATGAATTCTATGAAGAGATGGCGTAGCCATGGTTGTAGCAAACTTCTACATAGAGCATTTTGAAAAACTGACCCTGGCTTTGGCACCCTTTGTACCCACAGTCTGGTTTCAATATGTGGATGACACCTTTGCAATTTGGAGCCACGGTGAAGAAAAATTGGAAGAATTTCTGAACCATCTCAACAGCATCCACCCAAATATACAATTCACCATGGAAAAAGAAATAGAGGGTCAACTCCTGTTCTTAGATGTCATAGTCGTACACAAAAGTGACCTCCGATTGGGACACAAGGTCTACAGAAAACCCACCCACACAGACTGGTACCTACACAAAAACTCCAACCACCACCCACAACAAAAAAGAGGCATAATCAAAACACTGGTAGACCGTGCAAATCGGAACTGTGAAGCTCAGTTTCTCCGCACTGAACTCAACCATCTGAATTGGGCCCTACAGGCAAATGGCTACTCCAACAATGAAATCACAAGAGCCATCAAACCAAGAAAACAACACCAAACTGAAGAAGAAAAACAGCCACCCACAAATAAAGTATTTCTGCCATACATCAAAGAGGTCATGGACCGCATGGGGAAACTTTTGAAAAAACACAGCCTACAAACAGTATTCAGACCCACCACAAAAATACAACAAATGTTACAGTCAGCAAAGGACAGAAGGGACCCCCTCAACACTGCAGGAGTATACTGGATACCTTGCAGCTGTGGCCAAATATTTATTGTAACCACAAAATGAAGCATCCACACCAAAATCAATTAACATGAGAGACCCTGCAGAAAAATCTGCAGTAGCTGAACATGCCCTAAAACAAGCTGGACATGAAATTCTATTTCAAAATACTGAAATGCTGGACAACACCAGCAATCATTATGTTAGACTGCACAGGGAAGCCATTGAAATCCACAAACACCATCAGAACTTCAACAAAAAAGAGGAAAGTTTGAAACGCAACAAAACTTGGCTCCCAGCACTGAAAAATACAGCGTGCAAAACGTCAACGAACGCTACCCAGCCACAAGGACCAGTGATCACTACATACAAAAAGCCAGCTAACCACACCCATCAATCACAGTGACATATAATATCTCCCTCTTATCACAACAATACACCCACTACAAAAACACCCTGATCACCATAATCACCCATCTCCTGAAAAGGACAAAAGCTGATCTCACAGCCATAAATACTCAGCTCCCAAACAATCCGCACCAGAGCACAGAGTGCTGTCCTCTGAAGATGCCAGCCACAGAGACTGGTGAAACATTAAGAACAACCTTCAGAACACGGCCAAAGAGCCCAAAAAACCCACAACCACCATTAGCTCCTGGCCGTGAAAGCCTTTGCGAATACATGAGAAACAGGGTTTACCACTTCTTTCAGTACTAATGTCACTCTTAGGCTGCTACGAGATTATATAAGACATGTAAAAGACATCCTTATTTTTTTACCTATGTTTCTCTCTTTCACATGACTAACCGGGAAATAAAAATATTAAGAATTAACCAATAGTTCTAAGCAACTAAATAACCATCTATGTATATCAAAATATAACAATAAAATTGATTCCAAAGCAGCACGTTGTTTCTGAAAATAAGAAACAAACTGATCTCACAGAGTGTCAACACTAATACTGGTGCAGAGTGTGGCCAGGATACCTCTGGCCATCTGATAGGTAACCAGGCAGGACTGTGATGTCAAAATGAAATATGTGTCATAATGGCTTTGCCAAGACAATTCAGTTATGGGCATGGTTATTCTTGTTGATCAAGGCTCTTCATCCACATTTAATGTTAGTTTTCAGGCCTACATTTCAATTAGCCACTATTCCTCTTTTTCATGTGTAGAACCCCAATAGAATTTTGGCCAATGCTTGTGTTTAACTCAGAGTACCTCAGGCATTCTTCAAGGCTGTGCATGAATGAATGCTTGTTACTAATTCTTCTCTAATTAGTGCTTTTAATTCACACACTCTCATTGCAGGCTTTTCAATCTCTTCCATTACTCAGATTTTCCATTCTTCCTCAGAGTTGTCTCACAAATGCATCCGCCTCAGAATGTCCTCAGAGACAAAAAGGACTCTGTTTCAAACAAGCCAGACTTTTCATGGTTTGAAGGAGCACATCTTTATATGGTCCTATGTCAGGGCCAGATTTAGACCTTGGGGGGCTCAGGGCTCTTCAGCTTTGGGGGCCCCCTCATGAACAGGAGTTAAAATACATGCAAATCACCAAGTTTACACATCAAAGTCCATGTATTGCATGTCATTGGAACTTATTCATGCACAGAAAGATGAAATGAATTATATATCTGAAGTAAATAAATTTATGTAAATACATGCCAGCTAATCTCTAAGTAGATTTTTAGGCAAGACAAACTACAAAGAACATATCTATGTTGCTATATACTCTTTAGTTTCCATAGCTAACAATAGCTGACTCAACAATTTACACAACAAAATTAACCTTTGAACCTGTCAGCTTAAATAAACTTAAAACATTTGCACTAAGTAAGTTTTACCAACCTACAGCGATATGCGTCATACTACAATATCTACAAAAAGTCTTTCATCCAAAACTTGGCATCTGAAAAACTTTAATGATCTCCTTAAACTGTATATTCTTTAGAACATTGTTCTCCACATCGTGCAGGAACAGGCCACTTAGTTTATCATGGGTCATCATGGTACTCACATAATTCTTTCTTAGTGACATTTGCAGAATGATCTCTCTTCAACACGACTAGTGACCATCATGCTGAAATATAATCTAGGAGCTACATTAACTCTTGAAAAGATATCAGCGACTCTTTCATCATGGAGTAAAATCTCCTGTTGAAATGGAGTGAGACATGACTTGAACTTGACAAAAACTGCAAATTAGACAATTTCATCTATGAATACCTTACTAAAATCACAGGGGAAAGCAGTGATAAGTTTCTCAGTTTCAGTTCTTATCTTTGCATCAGGTAGACATCGTAAGTTGGTTATGATTTAGAATCTGTCATACACTGATTGATATGCTATCTTGAATTTTTGTAAAGCAACAGACAACTGATCTAAAATGATACTGAAAGTTCCACATCTTAGTTCTATTGAGGAAAGGACAACTTCCTCTGAGACTGATGTTGGACTTACATCAGAACATTTGTTTCACTTTCTTGGCCTGCCAATAGTTGCTTTGTAGTCTGTCTGCTTATCACTTCCAGGATTGCCAGATTCTTTAAAGTGACCCACCAGAAATGGATCAAATCATGCAATCAGTTCCACAATTCCTACAAAAATTCCCATTATGTTTGGATCCTATGATGTCGTCAGTTCCCCTAAATGCCACGACTCCCTCAGCTAAAAAAATTGTCACGGCCACAACATGGCACAATACTTTAGTCCAGTTGTTCTTGTCTTCTTGCACATGTTTTTCCAACTCCCTGTCAACATGAGAAGAATCTCTGTAACTTTGGCTGTGTTCGTGAGTTTTTATTTTTTCCTCTTTTTCCCCCCAGTCATTATAGCCATCCTCACTGGAACACCTGTCATGTCACCTGGGCATCAAAGTACAGTAAAAGCAATAAACAGCACCCTTCGATGGGCTGTACAGGAGCCACTTTCTAAAATGCTGCTCAGCATTATCATGAGTAATGTAAAACATGGAATTCTTGAAATAACAACAATGCCTATCCAGTTTGCCTCGATCCGATAGATAATGGTATCGAGACTCTGGGTAGGAATCAGAGTCATTTTTTTGCTTTGACATATCATACTGTATCTAGGAGCAGATGTGGTTCCTCAGAAAGGACATCTGGAACTGGTTCTTCTTCATTACCTTCTATGTTTTCCATTGCTGAAGAAAATTGCTTCAACAATGGAAAACATAGAAGGATTGAAAGAAACACTGCTGTCTTGGCAAAGACAAAAATTCTGTAAATGTTTTGTCTTTGCCAAGACAGCAGTGTTTCTTTCAGTCCTTTTGCTAGAAAGCTTTCTCTTCTGAGCCCCAGGCAGCCAAATTTTCTGTGTCATACTGGGTCTCCTATGTAGAATATGATCTGATGTTATAATCTGAGGTCACGCACATGCATACACACAATTGTAGTCTACCTTCCTCACGAGCATAAGTACTCTATTCATGGTTCACTTGAGCTGCCAAAATTCATTTAAAACTGATACCATTTACCCAGGGGATTAAAATCACTGATAAGATTATGGTGCCCCTTACGAATGTGGCTTGGGAAAAAACTTGTATAATGTGCACAGTATATGCATGGAAATATGGTAATTTAATTGTACAGCATGTGCCAAAAAAACACACACACCAGATATTGAATACAAAATCATATGTACAATTAAATTCCAACCAACTCTTGTACTTTCACACTTTTAATTAAAGTAGACAGATTTTGTCAGAATCTGTGAACTGATTGGGGGGAAAGAGAAGAAAGAGAAGATTTTTTTTGAAAATACAAATAAATAAAAATACATCTGGGTCATTAAAAGAAGAGAAAATATCTCAGGTAGTTCCACAAGGGAGGGAAAGAGCATGAAATTCAATTGGCAATAAGAGGAGGAGTCATTGCAGATAGGCAGACCAGCTTCCTCCTACAAAGGATTAGAAGGAAAACAAAAAGATGCAGTCTGTTCAGCTGTGGTTCTCCCCATCATACCAACCCCCATCTTGCTGCCATAGCTTGGGACAATGCTACAGCTTTAAACAAGCAGCAAAATGGGTCAAACTGTCTGCTCTTCCGAAGAGCCATCAGAATTTGCTGGTCCCCAATAAGCATTCAGTAGCCATTCCACCAGGAAGAAGATCCTCTTAACATTACTAAAAAGACAACCTGAATTTTCTGATTTTCCTTTTCCTTCTCCATCCTTTCTTCTTTTTGGGTCATGATGACCTTTTATATTGTAAGCTTCAAGGCAGGGATCGTCACATCTTTCTGTTGCTTTCTTTTTAAAATTGATATATTCACCACTCAGAGCCTTTCCAACTAAGGAGGGGTGCCTCAGATACATCAATTATCTCCTCACCCCATCTTTTATGACTTGCAAGCCCTCCCAAAAGCTCAGGCTCAGAGCCAGCTTGGGGTTTGCAACATCCTCCGGAATGCTGGGAAAGCCTGCCTGTTGGCTGGGGACTGAATACTAAACTTTTCAGGCCAAGGTTAATGCTCGTGGAGTTGTAAATAAAAAAAGAGGAACTTTTCCAATCTCTGCCTTCTGTGTCTCCTTCATTTCTGCAGACCCACTGCCCCATCTGCATCAACAGTTCCAAAACCACACACCTGAGGGAGCAGAGAAAGTATACTAATACAGTATTTTTTTTTTTTGAAAAAAAAATCAAGGCTTTGGGGTTCTTGTGTTTTTCAACAGAAGTCCAGGCTCCATGATTTTTTCACCCCAGTTTCCTCTGCCTTGGATCCTTTTAATGAGAAAGGTAGGGTAAAGATATATTGAATAAATTAATAGAATTAAATTTATAGACATTTCGGAAGTTCAAATTACCAGCTTCCAGCCAAATCTTGCACTTTTATAGCTTTGATTAATGTAGATAGATTTTGTCAAAATCTGTAAACTGAAAAGCTCAAACAAGAGCTTAAAACTCCTTCGGGGGCATTTTTAACAGTGGACGTTATTGCTTTGACTTGGACATATGGTGCAGAGGCCATGGGTCTAAAAGACCAACAGCTCTTTTTATCCTTATCCCCACCAAACCTCCCAAAATGCAGAAGTAAAAATTAAAAAAAACCCCACCACCAAGTGATGATAATGAATCAATGTTCCCAGTAAGATGTGTGGCTGTGTGGGCACGCAGTGCTGTGCCCCCTTCCGCACAGCATTCCTCTTTCTCTACCCATCCACAGTAAGTATTTCCAGCCTAGTTTTCTTACTAGGCAAGTGTTTAGAATTTTTAGTTTTTACTGGTTCGTACATCATTACTTTATATAGGGAGGTGATTTTCTTGGGATTCTTTCAGGAGGGAGGGAGAGAGCCAAGGGGTCTGGATGGTTGGATGTGGTTTGTTAAGGAGGGTGCACCATGGTCCATGGTAATTCCAGCAAGGGGGAAAAAATCTGTGGTGCCCCCTTCCTTGTTGATGCCCTCTAAGTGCATGCTTATTTTGTTTAATGGTTAATCAAGGGCTTGATTGTGTCCTCTTCATAGTCCAAAACTGAGTTAAATCCTGGAGAAATAAAACCTGCACATATACACACACAAAGCTCATCGCTTTGATCCCATGGCAACCATTTATACAGATGGCCTGATCTGGACCCTCAGAAGAGCAAAGTATTTAAATTTACAGAATCTTAAGGTGTGACACTAGTAGATTATTGCTTGCAAAACCCACGACACATTACCAGACGATTCAATAAAATTGGCCCTTTACGAGTGTCCTCTCAAATTTCTGTGTCAGAGAGCTGGAAGGTTTTCAAGCAAGTTACCACTTGTGAGTAATATCTGGCATCAAGCATATTCATAAGTATCTCTTTGTGGCAATACTTGTAGATTTAAGTGGCATTAATTAGAAGCTAGTGTTCATAGTGGAGGCGTATATGAGGCAATAAATACCTTTTGTGAGTTACTAAAGGCCACAGAGTTGTGAATCTAAGGAGTTTGATAACCAGAAATATTGTTTATTACAAGTCAGGTACAATATGGTGTCCCAGAGCCTTAACGCTTGATGTCACCTTGGAGAACAAGAGATCAGGCTAGTGCAGGACTCTAAAGAAGAATTTAAAACCTGTTTCATGGTTTACTAATTCAACAGCTGGATATAGACATAGGGTATATCAAAGAGCAGCTGCTTAAAGCTGTTATACTTCATTTACATCCATGCTAAGTCTTTTTTTTTAAACCCTGAAGAAAATAATAGAGTACTGGAAGTGGAACATCTCTTTTTACTAGCCGTACATATTATTAACCTAAACTGGCATAGTTTCTTTGTGGAAAATATATTTAGCCATACGTATTAATCTGAAATATAATTTCCTTGCAGATGTTTTTAACCCATGCCTAAAATGTGGCTGTTCATAATATGCCTTATATAGGTGTCAGGCAAACACAAAATGCATCATTGACATGATTCCAACCCCCCCCCCACGCCATATCAATGCAATGTTTTAGTTTCACAACAGCCTTGAAAGGTGCTATCTAGTGACTTTTCAGGGCCATCTAGGGACCTGCATTGATGAGGGACTTAGAGAATTCAGTTTTTCTATTTGCCATTGCCAGGTTTATCAAGATATCCTTAACAGAGGCTAATAGAGATCAGAGAAGTATGTACACTGTTTGGAATTTTAAATGACTGCTTTAATTCTATAGCCTCTTTAGTTGGTTTGTGCATTATGCTTAGCCACATGCAAAACCTGTTTCACAAGATGGCCAGCAGTAAGATATCAGAATTGCCAATTTGTCAGTTTGCCTTTACAACAACAACAACAAAATTTAAAAAACAAAAACAAAAAAGCAACCTCGTCTTGGCATTAGCCAAGAATAAAGTCTGAGTTCCCATTTCAGATGTACATAGCCTGGGGCACTGTGTTGCAATGACTGTCACTTGTTGCAACATATATTTTAAAGACAACCCCACTATTCCCTGTCCTTCAAAGTCCTGCAGGAAATTAGAAGTGCAAGCTGTATAAAAGCAGCATCTGCTATGATCCATATTGATACACAGTCCTAATTGTAGAGACAATACCACAAATCAGGAATAATAATAATAAGAAAAGAAACAATATATCTCCAGAATGTAGAAGCAGATTTGGCTATGCTTGTTTGGTTTAAAAAATAAATTTAAAAATCAACTATTGCCATCAATTTCAAGACTGAAAGCAAACACATGGATTTATTTTTGCTTTTTAAATTGAAAGTGAACAAGTACAATCTATTCTTCATATAAAAATATTTTTAAAATTACAAATGGTTAAGGAAACAAGTCCCTTCTCACCTTACTTCCCCTTTAGGTAACGCGCAAAGCCTTGAGAAAACATAGTTTAAAAAGGAGCAAAAAAAAGATATGTCATCAAAGATATTCGAGGTGGTTTTGTGAAATGACATTATGGGGCTCTTGCATATTGGAAATAAGTACGGCTTGTACAGAATGGTAAGTACACTTTACTTACATCTTGGTTTCTTTAAACAATATTTAATTTGGTTAAAAAAGATAATTCTAGATGTCACTAAGAAACAGTGCATTGATTGTAGAGATGTCTTTGAGTGGGCTCTTTTAGGGCACGTTCTCGATAAAGACAGTTAAGAGTTTAACCTTTCAATGAGAAAAGATATGTGTTATTTGATACCCTCTTTTCTAAAATGGTCATTTCCCAATTGGCATAATTACCACAACTGAAAAATTTTAGATGTATTTGTTGGCACTGACCAAAAGAGTCTACATAAATAATCTCTCCCCCCCCCCCCCGCCCTGTTGTGGAGTCCAGGAACTCTGAGGCCAACTGACTGCAGAAACTCAGAGAGGGGCAGAAAATGTGTTAGGCATTCTTTGTGTGGTTTTATCTTTCATTTTTCCTAAGTATGGGAACTGAATACTTTCTAAAGCTGCAATCTTACACACAAGTGCCTGCAAATAAGTTTCATTGAAATCAATGGGACTTGTGTATGAGTAGGTGTGCATAGAATTGCAGGTTATTGTTCCCACTGTAACAACTACACCAGTCTTCGCAATTGCTGGGCAAGTTGTTCTGTTGTGCATATGAAAGAACAATTAAAATCAAAATCCTCAAAATCATGGCATCATTTCACCTGGCCAGCAGTGTAACTTTAATACTTTCCAAGAAATTAAGGTGGATTGAAATCAGTGGTACCCATTTCTCTGTAATGCATCTGGGTTTGGGGATTATATATATTAATTTTAAAACTCTTTCCTTTAATTAATGTTATGTGCTTCTGAGTGCTTAGAACTGCAGTTTGTGAACAACGCTTATCCAAATTGTAGCCTCACCTGCAATGAACCTGGAATGTTTTAATGTGAGCTTTTGTGGACAAGTCCACTTTTTCCGACGTATGAAAAAAAAATGAAATGCTGGAATGAAATACCAGTTTCACAAGTAATTACACTATATTGCCATTACATCTAAATGAGTGAACTGTGGTTTATGCTTCTCTTGAAAACTGGAGTTTGATCAGTTGGCCACCTTGGGAGAAAGGCAGGGTATAAATAAATCCAATGAATGGATGATTGAATGAATGACTAGGGTTTGTTTAAATTGAAAGTAATTCAAAATGTGGCATGAAGAACATAACAAAAATCCTAGATCAGACCAAAGTCTTAGTTAGTCCAGCTTTCTGTCCCCCATTTGGTCAACTTAGATGCCTATGAGAAACCTACAAGTTGGATATAAGCACAGTTGCCATCTAGCAGTGTGTATTTAGATACTGTTTCTGTTGTTAGAGGTAACATATCATCATCATGAGTAGTAGCCTTTGTTGACTTTAGTTTGATGACCCTATTCATCCTAGGTGCCTTCCATAGCCACCCAGGTCTATTATTACATTTTGTCATTGGAAACAGGTTGGGAGGGGGATGGTGAACCCAAGAGTCCAAGTTTTTCTTGTCTCATTCTCAATTCCAACTCTGGATGAGTAAAAGAAGTCAGTACGTACAAGCATCTAAAATTGTAGCAACAAGGTGATGTGATTTGACTGTGAGGAAATAATGCTGAAATTTATTGTAGAGGAAATGTGTTTGTTATGTACCATCAAGTTGGAACTGACCTATAGTGACTCTAGTAGGGTTTTCAAAGTAAGTGAGATATTTAAGGAGTGGCTTTACTGGTTCCTCTCCCCCATTGAGCTTCTATGGCTAGGCAGGGATTCAAACCCAGGCCTCCTGAGTCCTAGTCTATCCACCACACCACATTGGGTATCACAGTGAGATATAGACTGGACTAATCTGAACATTATTTTCACTATGTTCTTCAACTAAGATTATGGTTTCAAGTGACATTGACAACTTTGACATGCTGTTTAATTGCACCACACATATATGCTGGCTCAGAATTTGACTATACTGTCTCGTCTAAGCTAGACAGCTGCTGTTATAATTTCTATATAGGTTTGCCTCCAAAAAAATTTCAAGTTGTGCTGAATGCAGCTGCCAAGCTACTTGTTGGTCAGAACATGGGGCACCAATACTGTATCAGTCATATTGGTTACCAGTGTGTTTTGGGCCCAGTTGAAAGTCCTGTACTGGTCTCTAAAGCCCTAAACAGTTTGGGGCTGATGACATGCATCGGTGAGTCTGTGCATAGTGATCTGTGCCTCAGAGGCCCTACTCAGAGGCCTACTGATAGGATTATTTTGCCTGCTGAGCACAAGACACTCCATTCTGTGTTGCAGCTCTGGAGTTCCCTGTGCTCTGGAACTTTCTGCCCATTTTTAAGCGGGTTCTAAAAAGTAATTTCTTTCAGCTTGCTTTGAGCTTTAAATGCTGCAAGTTATTATCCTGCTGGACATTGTTCTGTACTAGTTCAGCGGGGCAATATCTGTATTTATGGGACACTGTTGCTGTGTAATTGCTAGCTTTCGATTTTTAAGGGGTACTGTGTGTTTTGATTTTATCTTGCATGAGGTGTTTTGTGATGCCTTAGTCAAAGGTGCTGCACATACAGTATATATAAGGCACACACTTAACTGTGTGCATAATTTTGCATTAATTTTAGTGAGGTAAGTGTAAGAATGAACTCTATCCATTGAAATGAATGGGAACATGCACAGCATATTCTTTGCACTCGACCAATGATGGCTAACCTGTATTTAAATACTTCATACTATAACAGAATACCCATATTTGGTTTTGTGTTAAATTGAACCTGGCAATTGGACTTGACAATTTTTATATTAATCAAGTATTCCATAATGATTTTAATTGCCCACAAATAGCTTCGTATTTTACCCTTTGTTGTTGTTGTTGTGAGCATAGAACAGTACAGTGTTACATTTTGCATCTGAACAACCATCTGCTTACTGCTTCTGGCCACCTATAAAACCAAGGATATTCTACAGTGACTACCAATTTGCAAGCAGCTCTGTAGAATAAGCTGCTTACTTCAGTATGGTTTTGACTTCCCAAGAAACTATCAAGTTCAGCTATGAGACCAGTGTCGTCCCCTTGAGAAGTCCCAAATGAATGTTAATTTTCAGAGGGCTTTATGCACCATTTGTTGTTTATTCCTTTGTAATAGTATTATTTCTATTATGATAATAGGATTATGTTCATCATAACATGTGTTGTCTTCCGTAGAGTAACCTTACCTTTTCCCTCAGGAAGAGAGAGAGGATGTAAAAAGCTTTACTGATATAATGGGCTTCAAATGAAATACAGTCCTGCAGTTATAAAAGTTTTAATGCATGCTGACATGGAATATTTGAATAATATATAATGACAATTAAAAGACACAATTAGGAACATTTTGTTTAAAATGTTATTCAAACTAAGAATAATGCATGGATGCTTTTGTGCCAAGTGCCATGCTACAGTGCCATTTTGATCACCAAGACCATGCTGATATGTGTAAGTGATATGCTGGCATCAAACAGTTGTTTTTTTTTTTTTTTTTTTATTTTATACAAAAAAAATACACAAAAGAACACATACATAACAAAAATACAAAAAAAATACAAGTAATAATGCTTATTATAAACTAAATTCTAATGTGCACCCCATACCCACGGGACTCTATTTACTATAATAATTTTTTTTCTTACAGATTACCTCTCCAAAATTGTATTGAGTATTCTTTAGAGGCTTTCCCCCTTCCTTTCACTAACACAAATTCCACAAATTTACCCCAAATATCATAGAAATTGTTACATCTTATTTCCCCTCTTTTTATTTTAAGTTCCATAGTCAATTTATCATTTAATGCAATGTCCCATACTTCACAATACCAGTCTTCAATTTTAATATCCTTCTTGTCTTTCCAAAATCTAGCTATTAATATTCTAGCACCTGTCATAAAATTAGTGATTAATTCTTTCGAGTGATGGTCCAGATCTGTATTATCAAAAATTGACAATAAAGCAATTTTGGCATTAAAATCAATATCTTTACCAAATATATCACACATTTCCTTAAAAATCAATTCCCAAAATTTCTTAACCACTTTACATTCCCACCACATATGAAAATACGTACCAATTTCCTCATCACATTTCCAACATGCTTTGGAGTATGTTTGATTTATTATATTCAATTTTACAGGAGTCAAATACCACCTTAGACAGATTTTAAAAAAAGGCATCAAACAGTTGTAGTGTTGGTGCAACACCTAGTCTCTCCTAGTGTCTGTGTCTTGCCTTACCTTTAAAAAGAGCATTTAAATGTGTATTCATATAGGGATTATTGTAAAATCACGTTCAGCAAGCTTTACTCTGGTGCAGCAAACCAAAACATCTCATGTGCTAGAAACATGTCATTGCCATAGGTGTGACTCATATGTACTTTTTAAGTGGTACAGAAATGGGGGGAAAGGAGAAGCGTGACCCAAGATCATCCACTGTGGCTCATCTAATGGTATACTAAATTGTCATCATTGCCATGACTACCTGGAAAAATATTTGCAGCGACATGCAACATTCTGGACACAGCTGTGTTCATGCTTTATACGGGATGTTACAACTGACAAAACTCTGGATTATTACACGTACTGTATTTCTTTGTCCAGAATCATTCCATTCACCAAGATTGGGAAATTCTGGCCCTTCAGGTGTTGTGCTCTACACTTCCTACAATTTGTTACCTGTGGCCATGTTGGCTGGAACTTCTGGAAGCTGGAGTCCAAAATATTTGCAAGACAAAAAATGTTTCCCACCTTTGCCAGTAGAAATGTGGGCACCTATGAGAGACCTCTTAGTAGTAAAAGAGACAATTTTAATCTTGCTTTTAACCTTTCCTGTATATTTAACATTTTCCCAATTATGTACATCTGGGGAAAAGAAATAAATGAGGCAAAATGTATACGCGAGCCAACATAGCTATCTTTTGCTGCTTACTGTGCTGCCTGGAACCCAAACTATTCCAAAAGTCAAACTGACTTATAAAGCTTAGAGGGCCTTTATATTATTAAATCTGTTTTGATGGAGTAAACCACAAACGTTGCAAATACTACCCAGGTACAGGTGTATAATAGGCATGTGTAATTAGATGAAAGATACATAATGGTTTGTTGTTGGTTACGCATTTACAACAGCTGACGATAGGCTTAATGTGTAGTTCACAAATTAAGAAAATTACTTACGGCTCCACTGTTAGCCAGGAGGATCCCTGGCGGACTTCAATACAAAAACATTCTGTACCTTTTACGAAGTGGATTCCCAGCGCTGTCTGTAATTTAACCTCTAGGCTATTAGTTTTATTCAACGAAGATTTTTAAAAAGCCTTGTAAATTCACGAGTGAGATGGTTTTATCGTTCTATTTGAAACATTTCAACTCTGGACAAAATAGGACAGGCTATTTTTGTATCTGAAATTTAAGTGTTTATCAGTATTTTTGCATATAATATACTGTATTTTTTGCACCATAAGACTCACTTTTTTCCCACAAAACAGGGGTGTGGAAAGTCTGTGCGTCTTATGGAGCGAAGAAAACAGATTATATTTTCCTGTTTTCTTCTCCTAAAAAATTGGTGCGTCTTATGGAAAGGTGCGTCTTATGGAGCGAAAAATACGGTATGTAACATTTGCACTTACAAGTCTGAAAATTGCACATTTAATGTTGTCTTCTTCCTTGTCCCATAAGATAATTCAAAATATCAAGCAAGCATCTAGTGGTTAAGCCACTAGAATTACTTGTTTCAAATCAAGTACCTTGTACTATTCTATAGTTTTACAGAAAACTTAATTAACTCAAGCACATTTGATACCAAGAATTTTAAGCAGTGATTATTTATTATTTCTAAGTGATATTCATATTTTACATAGGGGTTTGTTGTTCTCTATTCTTATGGACTCTTTCACAAGTGTATAACATTAGTATGCAATAATGATAGTACTGAAATTCAAAATTAAGGGGAAAGTGAGATTGGACCTGAATAATAACCATTGTGAACTGTCTAAGCCAAACTGCTTCTTAGAGTTAGGCCTACATTTAGAAGAATGTAGAAAACACACACACGTACACACAAAATAAAAAAGAGAGAAAGTTTTGCTTTCAAAAACAGGAAAGTAAATAAGGCTGAGAGATGTTGCCATTTATTTTCTTAACACTGGCACGTTGATTTATCCCTAGATTTCAGCACTCTTTAAATGTTGGTACCTTGGGGCAAAACCCTGGTTATTATCCCCTAGTTACGACTCTGACATTTTTTAGAGGGAATTCAAGGCCATTCAAAACAGAGTGAATGCAAGCAGGCAATATATCATCAAAAATACTGTTGTTTTACTTGGATTGAAAATCAGTCTTCTGTCCTCATTTAGCCATTACTGATCAGTTTTTCAGATTTCCATGGCTTCATCTGAGTCACGTATAAAACAGAAAAAGAAGTGGGAGTCATATGTGCACGAATAGCATGTCACTCCAACTTCTTGAGTGAATCCTTTTGGCAAGTCTTTTCAAATAGTGAAAAATCATGGAGGATGAAATGATCCCCCACAAAAACTCCATGGACCAAGTGCCAAAGGTTCCTGCTTTAGCTTCAGGAATTAGCCTTCATGGAAGCATAGAGCTATCATAACAAGGTATGCCCATGTCCTCTCCTAGAGATTTTATCCCTAATGATGCTCATAACTACAACGTGTACTGTTGTCGTGTGCCATCAGGTTGCTTCCAACTTATGGAAGCTCTAATAGAGACTTTGAGGTATGTGAAGTGTTCGAAGAGTAGTTTACTATCCATGGTTGAGCAGAGATGTGAACCTAGGTCTCCTGTGTCTTACTCGAATAGTTTATATACAACACCATAGGCCATCTGTTGTGTCAGGTACACTGATTTTGCACCAAGATGTTTGTTGTAAAATGAATGCCCTGTAGGAAGTCGTATTAACTTGTCATGAGAGTCATTTCATTTTTAAGTGTTTCTCTTGGCAACAAAGATCAACACTATAAACTTCTCCAATTATAACTTGATAAAAATGTATTGCCCAAGAGTAGAGACTACTCTAGTAGCAGATGTGAAGTTACCAGGGTTCGATAAGCATTTTCACATAAATTATTGCATAGGCAATGTTAATCATTATGTACAGGTGGTATGCCACCTGTTTAATTCAATCTGGAATGGATTTCAGTGTGGTGAAGCAAACTGAAGAACCTTTCACAATTAAAGTTGTACTTATACATCCGCCAAGTTAGTACAAATAACAATTCCACTTTCATTTGTATCCAGATAAACTCTGTAAAGAGAGACTTATCTTCAACTATGCCTTTAATATCTAACTTGCGGTGCAGTACACTTATACTAAGAATGACAGATGGTATCCACCCTTGTCTATTGAAAAAATACTGTCTATAAAAATACTGGCAGTATAAATAAACCTTTAATAATGTGTGGTGTTTTAGCTTTACTTTTAAAGAAATGTGTTAGCCTCATCAATAATTGCTAATATCAAATTAGATCTGCATAAAAGCAAATCATATGTGGAATGTGACTATCATCAAATAAAAACTATTTTTGTGAAGAAATAAGCTCCTCATTAAACCTTATTCTTGAGATCTTCTGCCAAGATACATTGAGACCCCAGTTTTGCTGACATCCTAACATGCATTTTTTTAGAATAATGTCTAATTTCACTTGTTAATGTGTGGAAAATGTGTAAAAGGGAAACTGGGAGACATGGGAGAAGAGCTAGTAGAATTAAGAAGACACCTTCATAAGCAAAAAGGAGACCAAATAATCCCTTGACAGCAAATTGTTGCGGCTGTAATGTGGTTTGGCTGGTGATCATACAATCGAAATAATAATTGCATGCTTTCAGGTCAGTTCTGACTTACAGCAGCTCTTTCCAGATAGAGAGTACTCCGAATTGGTTTACTGTTCCCCTCTTCTGGGAGTGCCCTGGGACTGCCCAGCTTGTTGGCTCTTCTTTTAAGAGATATAGAGGGGAATTGAATTCCCAGCCTCTGGTTCTGTAACCTATTACCTAACTCAGGGCCTGTCCAGACAGGGGATGTTGGAGCAGCAGATGTTGGTTCACATTGGTGTGCATTAATGTGTGCAATGTGCCATTGATGTGGACAGAATAAATGTTCAGAACCTTGCTCATTGGCTCAGTCACCTTGGCTCAGAATAATCTGAGGCAAACATTTACTTTCTTCCATTTCATCAAGTCTTAGATGTCTTCACATTGAGTGCAATGGGAGAAAGTAAAGCTTTATAACCTCTTAAATTATTTAAAGCATTGGATGGAAAAAAAGGCAGAGTTACCATATTTCAGAAAGGTGTGATGGATTTTGCAGTAGATGCATGCAGACTTTGTGAGTTGTTTCCTCTTTCCTCTGAGAAATTGGCTTTTTACCTTGAAATGCTGATGGGAGAACATTTTCTCTAGCAAGAGACAAACTCACAAGAAAAAGTAATAATTGTGGAAGGGGACAGGCCATCTGCATCATGATGGATTCCTCATCCTTTAAACCTTGACCCTTTCTAAGTCCTCACTATGACGGATGAGAAGAAGAAAGAAACACCCCCTCAGTCCCACTGCTCCCTGGGAGTCACCTCAGTGCTCCACGGGAAGGCCAGTTTCTCTACAGTCGCTCTGGAGTAGAGTTTATTTTGAGTCTGGGGGGATCCTCCAGAGCAGTGGTTCTCAAACTCGGGTCACCAGATGTTCTTGGACTGCAGTTCCCAGAAGCCTTCACCACTTGCTGTGCTGGACAGGATTTCTGGGAGCTGAAGTCCAAGAACACCCGGAGAGCCAAGTTTGAGAACCACTGCTCCAAAGGGGTTTCACAGCATTTTCTTGTTCTTGACCTAAACAGCCCATCATTGTATGTTAGAACTGGTGTCTGCAACTCCCCACTCACTGTCAGAAGTGGTTGGTTGGTTTTGTTTGTTTGTGGAAGGCAGGATTTTGTGGTCCCTTTCAAATGCTTTCCTAACTATTGAAAAGTTCTCTGGTCAGGCAGACCATGTCAAATTAAATCCTGAATCCTATGCAGACTTACTTAGTCAGTCTGACTTGTCAATAAAGATGTACAGGCATTCACTTTTTGGACCAAACTATACAATATAGTTAGCATACTATTAGAACTGACACCTTTAAGAGTTTGTTATATCTCAGACTGCCTGGTGCAAATTAGCTTTTGGTTTGCAGTTGGTCATCAGGAAGTAAACATGGACTTCATTTGTGAATCGGATTCCTCTAGAAAGGGGCTTTCAAGGAACTGTGTGCCTAGAAGAAATATGCCATGATGGCAAGACTTAATGCATAATTTGGTCCTCAATTTCCCAATTGATCCTGAGCAATATACAGACTGCTGCTATAGACACATGAGAGTGGAATGCAGTGCAACATTAAGCACCTGTCTACACGATCACCATCCTATTTCCCCTTCATTGCTTCTTGTCTAAATATTAGCAGGTGAGTTTTCTTACTTATTCACAGATAACCAGAGCATGCTTCACCACAAGTGGTCATTTATCATGGAGACCTGTTTAATTGCAATCGCAAATGTGACTAAGTTCCTGTGATGATGTGATCTGACATAAATGATCATAGGAAAAAATTGCCTCTTGCTGATCCCCACTATCTTACATCTCAACTTGCTGCAAGATTGAGGCAAACTGCACCAATTTACTGCTCCCAACTGCATGATAATGGACACTTTGCTGTGCACTCTCCCTTCATTACTGTACAGGTCAGGGCTGTTAACAAGGGGCTCTTGCCATTTTTGACAGATAGTCACTACCAAGATGAATGGCACTAGCCACATGACCACTTAAGACTCTGCTTTCACTTTCCAGCACCTTCAGAGCACTCAGTTTTTTTAAAAAAAACAAAACACACTCAACCACTCTTAGCTTATTTTTAACTCTTTGCTAACTAGGAGGATTGACAGAATTCAGTTGAAATTGACCACTAATACTTTTAAAGATGTAATGAACAGAATTCTCCAAATGTAAGAATGTAGCAAAGACTTGGTTAGATGGTGGAATTAAATACAGCATTATGTCACATTAGCTAAGAATTGCTTGATATTTTACGGAGTTTAATTGATGGCAGAATGTTATGCTATGTGTAGTTCCATGATTCCTTTTAAGGTGAGTTTTTAATGGGATACGACCACCAAGACTGTTTTGATTAGGAAACATTGAATGGGAAGTGGGCTTATGAACTCCTTCCTCTTGGGCTATCTTCCTGCACCAAATCTGCCCCACTCCTTTTATTCCAGTTTCAAAAGAGCCACATGTATTCATATCTTCTTCCCATGGTTAAAGCTGGAGTCAGAGCTGTTTGTAGGTATGTAAAAATAGTTGTGAGGTGGGAGAATGAAGCCCGTCTCAAACTTTTTCAGCCTCATCAGCTGTATTCCCAACTAACCAAAAAACATGATTTCAGGAAGAATGATAAATCACATAGCATGTAGATCTATCTGAAGTCTATTTCTTTGCTACAGTGTATAACACAAGGAAACAGGCATGCAAGTAAATGAATATCAGGGAATCAATGGTTTCATTTCACTCTTTTAGTAAACATGTGTAGATTCATATAGACCATGCTATTTAGAAGGTGTTAGTAGCCCAAAAGCAGAATTTGGCCTCTCCAATGCTGACTCTTGAGACAGTGTTAGAAGCTGGAAGATCTTGTCCTGTTTCTTTCCTTTTCCCCATCATCTTTTAAAATTACATGGCAGTAGTATCCATGCTGCCAGGGCTCAGGGATGGTTAGACTGGAACAGTAAGGGAGGGAGAAACTGTAGGAATGCTTTGTGTGCTGTTGCCAGGCAACCATTTAAGTATCTCTTGTTGCTTCCTGGATAACAAGGCTAATTAAATATGGTTGCCAAGCAACCACAAATAACTACCCAGGCCTGTCAGTGTGGTGTATTGGATAGAGTGATGGACTATGACTCAGGAGACCTGGGTTCAAATTCCTACTTGGCCATAGAAACACACGGGGGTAGCACTAGGATTTAGAAGATCTTGGGGCTCAGACATACTTGTTGGTGGGAAATGACAATTACTTGGTTTTAACATGGGTGGGTTCTTTTAGATATTCCAAGGAATTGGCCATGGAGCGTGTAGAAGAATTTATAGTAAATATCATTGCTTTGGCAATGGCTTTTCCATAGCTGCAGCAGCTGCCATCTCACCTTCCAGTCACATTTAATTGAGCAAATATGTCAGAATCAGATTCTAAATCAGGTTGAGCCGTTGTGGTGTTCCAGATATCTTTTTCAGTCTATAACCCCTTTCAGCCCTAGCAAGCATAATTAGATGGTGAGGAATTGAAGGACCTATAGGTAAAAAAACCTCACAAAACATTAGGAGGGTCACAGTTGCCTTTAGTTTAGTTTAGTTTAGTCATTTAGTCGTGTCTGACTCTTTGTGACCCCATGGACCAGAGCACGCGAGGCCCTCCTATCTTCCACTGCCTCCCGTAGTTGTGTCAAATTCATGTTGGTTGTTTCGCAGACACTGTCCAGCCATCTCTCCTACCCTAAAAGGAAGGTACCAGGTCATATTTTCATCTGCCATTGAGTTACATTTTTGACGTACTGAATGGTGAACCTCGTAGGGTTTCAGGTTGTATAGGATATTTAAGGAGTGGTTTTACCAGCTGGCTGGGTTGGCTGAGGAACCAGAGGTTAGCAGTTCAATTCCCCATTGTGCATCACAAAAGAGCCAGCCTGTGTGACCTTGGGCAAGCTGCACAGTCCCAGGATGGGCCGCAGAATAAGAGGATGGTAAACCGCTGCTGAGGGATGTGGTGGCGCTGCAGGCTAAATCACAGAAGCCTTTGTGTGCTGCAGAGTCAGAGAAGACCAGCAGTCGTAGGATCGAATCCATGCGACAGAGTGAGCTCCCGTCGCTTTGTCTTAGCTCCTCGCCAACCTAGCAGTTCGAAAGCATGTAAATGCGAGCAGATAAGTAGGTACCATCTCGGTGGGAAGGTAAACAGCGTTCCCTAGTCATGCTGGCCACGTGACAATGGAAACTGTCTTCAGAGAAGCTATGGGCTATGCCGTGCAGGGACACCCAAGACAGACAGGTCATAGTGGAGAGTTCTGACTAAATGCAATCCAATTGGAACAAGAACTGGCAAGCCACTCCAGTATCTATGCCAAGAAAACTCCATGGGCAGAAACAAAAAGCTAAAAGATATGACACTGGAAGATGAGCCCCTCAGGTCGGAAGGTGTCCAACATGTTACTGAGCAGAGGACAAATATAGGTAGCTCCACAGCTGATGAAGTGGTTGGGCCAAAGCAGAAAGGATGCTCAGCTGCAGACGTGCCTGGAAGTGAACTGAAAGTCCTGGAATGTAAGATCTATGAACGTTGGTAAGCTGGATATGGTCAAACAGAGACAGCAAGAATAAACATTAACATCCTGGGCATCAGTGAACTAGAATGGATGGGAATGGGCAAATTCAATTCAGACGATTATCATATCTACTATTGTGGGCAAGAATCCTGTAGAAGAAACGGAGTAGCTGTACTGGGATACAATCTCAAAAATGATAGAATGATTTCAATACAAATCCAAGTCAGACCTTTCAAGATCACAGTAATCCCAGTTTATGCACTAACCACTAATGCTGAAGAGGCTGAAATTGACCAATTCTATGAAGACTTATGTGACGTTTACTCTATGGCCCCGGCTTGTTTCACCAAACACAGGGCTCACACAAGTATCCCAAAATGCCCTTTAACACACTGCCACCAGGTGATCTCTTTATCAACCTATATTTCCTATGAAAGACTGAGGTCCATTCAGTACTGAACTTTTAAACAGAAACAGGTTTATTGATTACACATTGTTTTAGGAATAGTTCTTAAGCACATTCTTAAAGTTACACAAAGCTTCAGTATTTTACTTTAACCTCTTCTATCTTAATTAATACAAGTCACACTCTGACTAATCACTCCTTTAACACTCTCTCTGCCTCCAACCCAAAACTCTTTCCCCCCAACTCTGTCTCAGACTAAACTCCCTAGACTCTGACTCACCCCTCCCTTCTATTTTCTCTGCTCTGCCTCCCAACAACTCCCATTGGTACATGCCAATAATCTTCTACCTGAGCTAATTCAGGGTGAATTGACCAATTCTATAAAGACTTACAACACCTTCTAGAACTGACACCAAAGAAATATGTTCTCATTATAGGGGGTTGGAATGCTAAAGTAGGGAATGCAGAACTAAAAGGAACAACAGGGAAGTTTGGCCTTGGAGTTCAAAACGAAGCAGTGCAAAGGCTAATAGAGTTCTGTCAAGAGAACAAGCTGGTCATCACAAACACTCTTTTCCCACAACACGAAAGGCAACTACACATGGACATCACTAGATGGGCAATACCGAAATCAGATTGATTATGTTCTCTTTTTATATCTATCTATCTATCTATCTATCTATCTATCTATCTATCTATCTATCTATCTATCTATCTATCTATCTATCTATCTATCTATCTATCTATCTATCTATCTATCTATCTATCTATCTATCTATCTATCTATCTATCTATCTATCACTTCCAAGTCTATTAATTTTGTCTATTATACTGGTATTGGAGCCTCCTTGCAGTCCAGGGGACTCTCAAGATCCTCCTCCAGCACCACAATTCAAAGGCATCAATTCTTCGGCGGTCTGCTTTCTTTATGGTCCAGCTCTCACTTCCATACGTCACGACAGGAAAAACCATAGCTTTGACTATTCGGACTTTTGTTGGCAAGGTGATGTCTCTGCTTTTTAAGATGCTGTCAAGGTTTGTCATCGCTTTCTTCCCAAGAAGCAGGTGTCTTTTAATTTCGTGGTGGCTGTCACACTTTCCTAACATCAAGGTCTTTTCCAAGGAGTCTTCTCTTCTCATGAGATGGCCAAAGTACTGGAGCCTCAGGTTCAGGATCTGTCCTTCTAGTGAGCACTCAGGGTTGATTTCCTTTAGAATTGATACGTTTGTTCTCCTTGCAGTCCAGGGGACTCTCAAGATCCTCCTCCAGCACCACAATTCAAAGGCATCAATTCTTCGGCGGTCTGCTTTCTTTATGGTCCAGCTCTCACTTCCATACGTCACGACAGGAAAAACCATAGCTTTGACTATTCGGACTTTTGTTGGCAAGGTGATGTCTCTGCTTTTTAAGATGCTGTCAAGGTTTGTCATCGCTTTCCTCCCAAGAAGCAGGTGTCTTTTAATTTCGTGGCTGCAGTGATCATGGAGCCCAAGAAAATAAAATCTGTCAGTGTTTTGCTATAAGTTTTGCTATAAGAAGCTGATTATCAGAGCCACAATCAGCTCCAGGTCTTGTTTTTTCTGACTGTATAGAGCTTCTCCACCTTTGGTTGCAGAGAACATAATCAATCTGATTTTGGTATTGCCCATCTGGTGATGTTCATGTGTAGAGTCGCCTCTTGTGTTGTGGGAAAAGAGTGTTTGTAATGTCCAACTTGTTCTCTTGACAAAACTCTATTAGCCTTTGCCGGCTTCATTTGGAACTCCAAGGCCAAACCTCCCTGTTGTTCCTTTTATCTCTTGACTCCCTACTTTAGCATTCCAACCCCCTATAATGAGAACATATTTCTTTGGTGTCAGTTCTAGAAGGTTTTGTAAGTCTTCATATTTAATTATTATTAAGTAATTATTGTAATGAAATTTTAGTAGGATTTTGCTGTTTAATAATCAGGGGAACCACTGAATAGCTGTTGGGAATACAAGCAAAAATACTAAGAACATGGTCCTGCACTGTCCTGCAGGTGAATATACCAGCCTGGTAAAGAATAATTCAGCCCGTGCAAAACTGATAGATGTGGCATTTAATGAAAGCTGTGGAATCTTTGCTGGATCCCCGGCCAGTGCAGTTTTGTTGGGATGTGGGAGGGAACAGCAGCAGTAGCAGCAACAACAGCAGGAAGCTGTCTTATACTAAGCACTGTACTTTCAACTGTAATGGAGTTTCAAGCAGGCTTCTTTCCGACCTAGAGGTCTGCTGTGTTACCTGGTAGTGTGTCATCCAATGAAAACCCCAACTTGAACTTTCTTGGCTTCCAAAATCAAACAAGATCAGGTGTGTTTATGATGGTTTGGTGGTTTTGTAGGATTTTGGGGATTCTGTAGAACTAATGGACGTTAATAACAGTGCTCAGAGTAAAGATGGACTAGAATAGCTTCTTTAATATGAATGTAATATGCATTTTATGCACCCAATCCTATGACGTGTTTCTACCACAAATGTGGGCAACTCATAGGATTCCAAATGGTGTTGGACCACAACCCACGTTAGCTATACCCAGCATAGCCAGCAGCGAGGAATCGTAGAATATATGAAGTGACATGCATAGTCTATCTGTAAGCAGTAGTTTACACAGTATTTATTTTAACAGTATTATATTGGCAACATTCTAATCCTATATTCATGGTAATTTTGTTTAACATGGACACACGGAAGCACACAGAAACTTGTGAACATTTCAAGACAAACAGATACTTGTGAACATTTCAAGACAAGTGCAGGCAAATGCAGTGTGGCTACAGGGCCACCTCTGAGGTGACTGGACTGTATATGTTGCTACACTGGGCCGAGGCAATCAGGAATTCTAACAATGGAAGTGAAATCCAGGATTTTAAACACATTGTATTTAAACACATTGTATTTTCATCCTCACTTGCACATAATATGTTTTATTTCTACAGCCAGACATATTCTGATAGTCCTCAATTTGAGGACTGACATATAACTTAAATGAAACAAAAAAATCTTATATAACCTTTCTGGTATATGTAGTTAGACATCAGCCAATGTGAATTTTATCTTCTGTATTTTGTTTTTGTGTAAAATAAGAATAAAATGTTGGTTTATGACAAAAGTGATAAAGAATAATGAGGTATTCCCCATAATAAAAGCTTTTGAATATCATAAACTTTCCTTTTTCCATATTTTCTTCCCATTGATGCACTATTGTTTAATGTCTGTAGAATACAGACTAGTTTTTTTACATTCTATTTACGTACTAAAAAGTCTTGGCTGAAAATGTATGAAAGAGTGGGGGTGTTGTTTTTGAATTCACTTAACGTTCATGTATCTTTCACCTCCCCCCCTTAAAACAGGAACTTTAAAAGAGTTTAATGTATGTGGCTACTTGGAGCATACAGGCCTTGGAGTTTGCAAAAGAATATCACTTAGTTTGTACACAATTAATTTTTTTTCCTTAGTGCTCTGCTTAATTTTTGATAAGTTACTAAGTTTTCCTCTTGACAAACAGTCAAATTATGTGGCTGGAACTGTTATTAGATTTACACTGCATTGTCTAATTTGCTTTGCCCAATGAAATTAGATGAATTATTAAACACATAATCTGTTATTCCCTATTAAAATTAATTGATTTTCATGTCAGCTTAAAACTAATGAATTGTCTAGGGATATTTTCATAAAGTGCATTGTGCAGCAGGAAGACTGTTTTATTTCCTGTCCTTTCTGCTAATGATCTTGTAGAGAACAATGCTTTGTGAGCTTTCAGAAGAGAGCAAAAACATAATTACTCTTAGGCAGGAATCTCTTCCTCGTTGGATTGCTACAATACCTACTAACATCATGATCATGTTTAATACAGTAAGATGATGAGTAAAATGTTTACATAGTTACATAAAATGGAAAAAATAGGAAAAATAATTAAATTCCTTCTATAACTTAGAATATGATATTTTGCACTAATACATTCTCTTATGGCCCCGAAAGTTAATTTTTTAAAAAATCAGCCTAGAATACCATAGCATATATCCATCTGTCCATGCACCTTCTTTCACAACCCTACTAGCACTGCAATGAATATAGAAAGTACGAACAATTTGGAGCTGTATCCATTTCTTTCAACAGAACATCTTTACTCAGAAACAAGTGCACACGCGGATCCACTGCCTCCACTGGAATAAATTAGTAACCCATTACATACAGAGACCTCCATGGATGTACTTTGGAATTCACATCCCTATGTGGTTCCCCTGAATTGGAACAGGTGCAGCTACAGTACTGTGCCCTTACTTGGAGTTCAAGCATCACAGGACTTTCTTGGAAGAAAGTGATTGTGTCTTGTCCCATAATTCTGTAACTTTTCTTAAAAAGTGAAGTTAGGAGTTAATTTCCACATCTCACCTGGTTAGAGAAAATGAGGAGCTCTTGGACAGGACACTAGAAGTGTCGCAGTAAAGGCAACAGACATGTTAGGAAAGGAACTGAGCAATGCTGGATGAGAAAGTGCATCACAAAGAGTGGCTGTCAAGTGTAATGGAATCAAGGTGTTTGAAGCAAAAGAGCTAAGAAATTGCTTTAAGTAGCTTTCAAAGAAGAGTGGCTCTTACATTCACTGATGGAGAGGACTGAAAACAAGATATGCAAGGTGGGAAGGAAAACTCAACCTTCCAAGGAGAGAGGTAACTTAACATCATCTGAAGAAACAGGAGAAGGGTGGTGGCAAAAGTACTTCTTGATTCCCAGTTGAGAAGTGTGAAAATGGCCATGTGATGAACAGACATGATGACCACGAAGACAGTTGGGTTGAGGATGTGATGGGCAATTTATTTGAATTTATCTAGCCCACTAATCATTAACCTTTCTTGCTCATCAACATGAGAATGAAGGACACTGCCTGGTATAGCTTTTAATATATCACAACCATCTAAGAAACCTGGAAGAGAAAGGTGAAATCTTGAATTCAAATGGTATTCTCAACTACTTTATGGAAGAGACAAAGAACTGAACAGAAACAACAACAACAACAACATCTGGTTTCTCTTCCATATTTGCTTTGATGGAAACAAAAATGACTGCTTCTGAATGTGGTGGTCAATAAGAGAGGTTTAGTTCCTAGTATTAATCCTTGAGTGTGCTTATCAAACCGTAGAATAAAACAGTAGACGAGCTTGTTTTATATCTATATAGTAATGACCAGAGGGTGGGAAATAAACAAAATGAGCTTGAACTGTTAGTGCAGGAATGTAAATATTAAATAGATGGATGACTCCCATGACTAAATATAGCAAGTGAAGGAATAAATTGTTCAAAATGAATAGATGTATCAGAAAATGAATGAGAGTAGTATTTTATATTTTAAAAAGTACAGCTTTAAAGAAATCCAGGAAGTTACAAATGGTAGTTTTATAGTGCACGGGGGGGGGGGGGAGAAATAAATTGATAATGAGATAAAAATAATACGTTTGGTACAGACTGCCCATATCAAAGAGAGGGTATATGCTATCCTTTCCTGAAATAATTCACAGAGATTTTTTAAAAAGCAAGGATTAGCAGTCCTCGAGGATTAATGTCTGGGAGACAGAATCCACTAAGCATAGAATTGCTAACAAATTTTTGACATGCCTTGATGAGAATAACCTCTTTCAGAAGGCAAAGGAAAAACAAGATCTTATTTATCCAATTTGATCCTAGCCGTTAAAGAATGTTAAGTCAGAGAGGTTAAAGTAGAGTGAACGTGTGGGTGAAGGAGTGACCATCTAATGTCAAAATTCTTGTTCTACAGTGGACCCTTGACTTACGGAATTAATCCGTATTGGAACAGTGGCTGCAGGTTGAAAAGTCTGTAGGTCGAGGCTCCATTGACCTACAATGCATTGAAAACTGATTAATCCATAACCGGCCATTTTTGGTCCATTTTGGGTTTTTTTCAGTCTGTAGATTGATTCTCCGGCTGCAAGTCAAACTTAAATTTTGCAGACAGAGAAGTCTGTAACTCAAAAAGTGTGTAAGTGGGGCCATCTGTAAGTCGCGGGACTATGAACATGGTATTTTAAACTTGTTGATCATTGTATAGTTTAATTGTTGTTAGCTCCTTGTTTCCCCTATGGAGACAAAGGCAGCATACAAATAATATAAAGGAATGCATGCATGCAATCATGCATGCAATGGGGACATGGCTAGTCAGAAAAGAGAAGTAACATGTCAGAGTAATAGAACTTAGACAAGAGGTTGAATGGAAGCCCAAAATGGCAAAGCATGTATTTTACACTAGTTAGCACAATACAATAGCCATTTTCCCCAAAGCCGACATATGAAACCCATCTACACACCAAAACGCTGAAACAGTTACATACAGAGAGATCGCATGTGCTTCAAATTGCAGACTACACATATACACAAATCACTACAAAACAAAAGATCAGGCAACAGAGAAGGTGACTTCAAAGCTAAGTGTGTGTGGGGGGGAACTGCACAGGCAACCCACTGTGACACATATTTATCAAACCTGGAGCAACACATAGATACCAGACAAGAAGGTAGGAAGGAAGGAAGACTGATCAGTCAATCTAGACTCCAAAGCACATTAAAAACAACCAACACCCCCACTATGTCAAGTATTTTCTGCTGCCCTTCCCGCCACACCAAATTTAACTGTCTGTGGTAGGATTCATTCTATTTCTCTTTCAAATTTTCTTTAAATAAAGTTTGCCTAGATAGCTATATAGAAACCAGGTACAACTCCCAGATACTCTGTCGTCTTTTTTTCTACAGAAGCCTTTGGGCCGTGTAGGTCTGAGACTTGTTCTGAAAAAAGGAGGGAAGGCTGTCAGGCATCTGAGGCCTTTCATTGCCTTGCCCTCCTAGTCACTTATCAAACTAAATAAACCAAATGGGGGGGGGGGGAGCAGGAGGACCATGAGAGATGTTTAGACAAGAGGAGAGTTTTCTGCAGGTGCTGTAATTCTCTGGGCACTGCTGTGGAAGTATATTTTTTTACATTTGTAGATGATGTCAAAAATGTCAGGGACATTAAAAATGACTTTGACAGAATGGAGGCCTTGTGCAAAATGAGCAAAATGAAATTTAACAGAGAAAAGCAACATTTGGCATTTCAACAGAGGAAACCCCAAACATAGATTGGATGTACAGATAACAGGACATGGGGAAATATGTGCTCAGCAGAGTACATGCAATGGGGATCTAAAGATTGTAGTCAGGAACATGCTGCACATGTATCAAAAGTGTGACATGCAGCTATCAAAAGGTGGACTGTAACATTAACAAAACTATTGGATTGGATCCAGTCTTGGTTGTAATTAAAGCAGAACCAGTAAAATAATTGGGAATTGGTTTTAGTAGACATCAAATCGTGATTTTAAGGATATCAACAAATTGGAACAGGGTGAAAAGAGGATAATGCAAATTGTCATGGATATGGAAAGCCATTATTATTCAGAAAGGTTGATAAAAATAGGTATAATTCCTCCAGAGAAGAGAGGACGGAATGGTGACATAGTTATTCATGCTCCTCTCCTACTACTTTGGACATCATCACAGCTCTTTGGATGTTGCATGAGAGTGCTGTAAAATATGATATTGCAGAGTTCCTGTTTTTTCAGTGAATAAATTCACTTGAAGCCATCTATTATCTTGAATGATCAGCTGTAACACTCTGTTGGGTGATATAAAAGATTAGCACAGAAGAGAGCAAAGGGTAGAAGAGCTGGTATCTTTAATCTTCCTTAGATTTAAACATTTGGAGATATGCCTTAACAATAAGAGAAGTTAAAAAATGTAACTAGTAGCCTCCCCCACTGGATTTTTTAAAAACTTTCTCTCCAAGAGTGAGAGGCTACATGAATTACAACCCTAACACAATCTACTTACAAGCATCTGTTTCAACATAGGGCTCATTGTGTCTAATGGAGGTTACTCCCAGGTAAGTGGCTATAACAATGTAGCCTAATTTTACTGAGGAAAATGGTGTGAAACGCTGAAGCAACGTTGCTTTTCTTACAAGTTAAATAATAACTCTATTTTGTTTCTTTTTCTTTTTCCCATTGTGTGCTGCTTATTTTATTCATATGATTGTTGCTGACATAAAGACACAAAAATATTATGTTTAAATTCATCAGTGGTAGGTTTCCTAACTTTTAACATTTGACCTCTAATGGATTATGTAAGCCTCACTGAAAAAAAATTCAAACTAGATCTTTAAAATGGTATAGTGGCATGTTCTTTCTTTGCCCCAAAACTTCTACACCAGAAAAGTTGAAAAGAAAACGAGTACCTGTACTTTATTACATTTGCTACAGCTGAGTGAAGCCAAGTCTGCAAATATATACAAATAATAGTTATCATGAAATATTAAAGCACTTCAGAATTTCATGCCCCATAATCTCAACTGACAATACCTCTTTCGCTATTCTCTAAACTATGAAAATAGGTCAGACACAATCTTAGCAAACTTAAGTATTTTAAGTTCCATTCATTTAATGAGGAAAAATGTAAGTACGTACTTCATTCTCCACTTTAAATCAACAGGACATAAAAATACTTACCTGTGGCTGGATTATGGCTGGATTGTGCTTCTATATTTAATATTAATGCAAAAGGAATCAGCAACAGGTATTTATCAAATGCAAACTTTTATCAGCCCCCTACGTACCGACGGCCAGTCTGTCCGGACCAAAAAGATGAAATAAATGTTGCCTTTTAATCATTCTTGCATTTTGCTAACAAAAACACTTTGTATGCAACGTCAGCTGACTGCTTCATGACAGTTGCACATAAAACATATATAATTCGAACAGATCTTGATAATTGTATATAAAAATAACTTGACAGGTCACAACATTATATGTTACACTAAATACATAGTGTTGTTTAAGAAACTCTTTTTTACTTTGTAAGAAGTATTACCCATTTTGGATTAGGAACGGCATACATAGAAAAGATTTGAAATTTTGCTTCTAGCTGTGTTTTATTTCAAAATTCTCCTTCTTTACTGTGTTGGCCCCAAGGAGAGGGGCTTCATTTGTAGATATTGATTCCAGTGCATGGTCAGGCACAATGTGGTTCCCTTAATGTACAAAAGAAATACTGGCGACAAATTTAACTTTCTGTTTCGTGTAGCCCTAGAGTTCTATACATAAATCTACCTTTTGGTGACAGTGAAAGGAAGAGTTTAAACATTGTAAATGGGATATCTTGACACACCTTTTCTTAACTGTTTTCTGCCTTTCTAACCTAAAGCAGGACTGCAGGTGAACATGGAGAAGATCAAGATCATGACCACAGAAGAACTACACAACTTTACCACTGACCACGAGGACACTGAAATAGTTAGAGATTTTGTATACCTCGGTTCAATCATTATTCCAAAGGGAGGCTGTGGCTGAGAAATCAGAAGAAGAATGAGACTTGGAAGGGAACGAATGAAGGGATTATAAAAGATTATCAAGTGAAAGGAGGTGTCACTAGAGATGAAGGCCAAGATCAGCCATACTCTTATATTGTCAGTCACCATATATGGGTGTGAAAGCTGGACAGTAAAGAAAGCTGACAAGAAAAAAGAGATTCACTGGAAATGAGGTGCTGGAGGAGAGCTTGCCTCATAACCTAGACTGCTAAAAAGATAAACAAGTGGGTTCTAGATCAAATCAAGCTTGGACTATCTCTGGAAGCAAAAAGGATGAGACTGAGGCTGTTCTACTTTGGATACATCATGAGAAGGCAAGATTCTCTGGAAAAGACAATAATGGTGGGAAAGGTTGAAGGCAGCAGGAAAAGTGGAAGGCCAAATACAAGATGGATTAACTCCCTAAAGGAAGCCACAGGCTTGTGTTTTACAAGAGCTAATCAGGGCTGTTGAAGACAGGACATTTTGGAGATTTCTCATTCATGGGATCACCTAAAGCCAAAGGTGACTTGACGGCATGTGATAACAGCAAAACATAAGGCAAATTGAATCTGCAACCACTTCATAACTAATCTAGGCCCATCCAGTTTTGACTCTGAAAACATAAGAGCCAGTGAATAACTTTCACTTAATTAACTTTAAGGGGCCGGAATCCTGTTGAGAATTTATGCTGGGATTAAATGTAACTGTGAATTGTGGTGATGAATTTCTGCTAATTAATGCTTAGTCATGTGCCAATTTATTGAATAATTGATTGATTGATTTGATTTGATTTTTATACCGCCTATCTGGAGAAATCCACTCTGGGTGGTTTACAATCAAACACAGATAGGATTAAAACAAACAGTAAAAAATAAAACAAAAAGAACATATGAAAATCCAAGATGGTAAAGACAAGAGTAGGAGCAAAGTACTAGCTGGTGGAAAGGCCTGCCAAAAGAACCAGGTCTTCAATTTACTTTTGAAAGCTCCCAGCAAGGGTGCCAGGCAAATCTCCGTGGGCAGTGTGTTCCAAAGGCAAGGGGCCACTGCTGAGGTGGTCTGATTTTTTGTTTTTTCCTTCCGGGCTTCTCTCGGGGTTAGGCCCCTCAGCCACCCAGCCTGTCTAGAATGGTTGATAGTAGATCTAGGTGGGAGGAGGTATTGAGGTCCTAAACCATTTAGGGCTTTATATGTAATTGTAAGGACCTTGAAGTCAATGCTGGAAGCAGATAGGTAACCAGTGTAAGTTGGCCAGAGTGGCAGAAATATGATGGAATTTTTCACCCCAGTTAGTAACCTGGCCGCCATATTCTGGACCATTTGAAGTTCAAAGGAAGCCCGACATAGAGAGCATTACAGTAGTCTAATCTCAAGACTACATGCACATGGACAAGCATGATGAGTGACCTAGCATCAAGATAGGAACGCAGCTGGGCAATCTGCCGTAGATGTAAATGGGTGGAGCGAAACAAATGCTACCTTGGGTCCCCATGGTAAGCACTGGGTCAAAATGAACCCCCAGATTGTGAACCACACTCTTTGTCATGAGAGTGACCCCCCCCCAAAAAAGAAAGGGAGTTTCCAAAACCACTGATGCTGGGAGCACCCACCCTCAAACCCTCCATCTTGTCCGGGTTCAACCTCAGTCCATTCAACTGCATCCATTGCAAAACAGCCTGCAGGCAGCGCTCAACAGATGTAACAGCATCCACTGCAGATGGAAAAAAGGAGATGAAGAGCTGAGTGTCGTCAGCATGCTGGTGACATGATGCTCCACACCCCCGGAAGACCCCGCCCAGCAGCCTCATATAGATATTAAACAGCATTGGGGAAATGATTGAACCCTGCGGAACCCCACAATTGAGGAACCACAGGTCTGATTCATTCTCCCCAAGCTGTACTCTGGGACGACCCTTCAAGAAGGCCCGGAGCCAAGCAAAAGCAAGACCACCGATCCCAGGAGGAAACCGTGGTTGATGGTATCAAAGGCAGCTGAGTTTTCAAGCAGGACCAACAAGGATGTTTTGCCACCCTTGGCCTCCCTCAATAGGTCATCTAGCAGGGCAACCAATGCCGTTTCCATGCCATGATGCGGCCTGAAGCCTGACTGAAACAGATCCAGAGTGTTGGTTTCATCCAATAAGGCCTGAAGCTGGTCAGCCACCACTCTCTGTATAGTGGACCCTCGACTTACGAAGGTCCCTGCTTATGGAAATTTTGAGATACGAAAAGCTCCGGCCGCAAAATTTTAGTTCGACTTGTGGCCGGAGCTTCGACCTATGAAAGGCAGGGGGAAAGGGCGGGAAATTCAAAGCCACCCCAGCTGCCCTGTCTCCTGTCCCCGGTGCCCTCTGCCTCTTGTGGACAGGAGGCAGAGGCAGTGGGTGCAGCTTTCGAAGCCCCGAAAGCCAGCAGCAGGCACGGAGCAGCTTTCGGCTTCCCGGGCTTCCCAAGCTGCACCCGTGGGGACAGGAGGCAGAGGGTAGCGGAGACAAAAGGCAGAAGGCAGCGGGTGCAGCTTGGGAAGCCTGGGATTTTGTTTATTTGGCTGAAATGAATTAAATGGTTTTCAATGCATTCCTATGGGAAATGGACTCTCGACCTACAGATTAATTCCATAAATCGAGGATCCACTGTACTATCTTGCTAAGAAAAGAAACATTGACGACAGGCCTATAATTGCTATACAGTTGTGTATCTTGGCACACAAACAGAAACATGAGCAACACTCACTCATTAATGAGCAGCAATTTGCCAACACGATTTGTGCTGTAAGATTCTGGGCAGTATCTGTTGTTTCCACAGTATGAAATATACATGGATAGAGAGTTCCTTGTGACAACTGTTACTGTTCAAGGACTTACTCCCTAGCAAAGCTCCAATACAAAAGCATGGCAAATTAATATCATAAGTATAGTCTGGTTTAAAGTCCATTGCCTTCCTCACCTAAAAAACTATGATGCTTTTGGAAACTTGGTTTCTTGAAGTACGAACAGCCCTTAAGCTCTGTTCCCCTTCCCCTTTTCTCTCCCCTGGTGCACCTCTCTGAATACAAGATCTCTGGGATTCTTTAATCACAATTTGCCATGACATGCCCCTTTGGAGCTGAGGTTTGTGTGCTCCCTTCAGATCAGGATTGCAACTCCTGGATGTGCATTCAATGATGTCATTGTGTTGTCATCCGAAACCTAGTGGTGGCACATTTTTAGAGTTAGCACAAGGGTGGCATTCAGAGCAAATTTGCTGCACAGGGAGTTGCACAACTGTGAAATACAGCACAACTGTTAGAAGACTTTTTTTTTTGCTACTAGAGTTATGTTGACGATCTTTTTCTTTTATTTTGTTCTCTATCTTCATCTATGTTTTAGCTGTAATGTCTTAAAATTACATTGTTGTTTTTATTGTAAGCCGCCTAGAGTGGTCTAATACGATCAGATAGGCGGGATAGAAATAAAATAAATAAATAAAATAAATAAATAAATGTTGGATTTAAATTCTGGACTGTAGGGAGTATGGAAACCTTGATTTCCTGGTTGGAGGTTTTGGCATGTTTCAGATGGTGCAGAATTTAGTCACCCACAAGCGTTTCCATATTGCATTGGTAAGTTTTGAATATTCCCACATCAGTGGGCTAACTTTTTTGCTTTACAAACAAAAGCAGAGGCTGCTAGGACAGAATCCAGTTAATATTCAAGGTTGATTTTTACACATCCACATCTACAATAGTCCTAACTGGAATGGTGGTGTACTGGAGATAGGAATTCAGCAATATTAGTCATGCAAAGAGCTCCCCATCCATATTTGTGTTACCATAAACGGCTTGTAATAATGCATAGGGAGGACAGTCATCTAGTTGAGCTTAATTTCTGAAAGCTGATATAAATGACAGTTGAGTGGTTTCTCAAATGAAGATCTTTCATTGATACATCATGACACTTCACTAAGGTAATCATTCTCAGCTGTCTTCTCCATTTGTTCTGACAATTATGGAACTTTATTATTAAAGGTTTACCAGGGATCTGCATACCTGTGTTGGCTTCAGGTGTTCAGGACAGGTAGTGCACCATGAGCCGCTTTGGGTCTTTTGTTGGGAGAAATGTGGCATATAAATAAAACTACAAAAAGAAAAAGATAAAATCAGAGGATTCCTGAATACTGCTAAGACCACAGTCTTACATAATTTGCTACAGAATGTATTCTGAGCATCGTTTTGAAAGCTGAAATATTTAGGTCGACTTGTAGGAACCAAATCCAGGGCATTTATAGCCAGCTAGGACCAGTCTGCAATTTTTCTGTGTCAAATTAAAGACAACCACATTAACATATGCTAAGAACTCAGCTGTCTTTGATAGGATAGACATACATGGCTCCCCTACTAGAATAAAGATAATGTGGCATCTTACTTATCTACAAAGAAATAAAAGAAAGAAAGCTAGAGGGAAATATAAAACCATAACAGCAGGTCCAAATAGTCACACGGAGACCACTCTATTATAAACAGACAACTGCAAGTATGGAAAGTAATTTGAACAGATGTGTTTGAAGAACCTGCTTGGTAGCTATTCTGAATAGTTGGCCAATCCATGCAAAAGTGCCCATTCACTGTATTAAACTGTTTTTTCCCCTCTCTTATTGCTGTTTAAAAAGTGCAGGAAATTTAATCCATTTATTTGAAGCAAAGGGATTTTGCCTTGTTCTGAATAGGAGAATAACACTCCACCTGTGTGTACAATGCAACAAGTTTATCAGGAAGAAGAACCATCACAGTTTTATGTCAAGTACTGTAGAAGGAAAATTGGCCACCAACATATATCTGAGCATTAAACAGTGAGGTGGGGGGAGAAACCCTCATTTAAGTGTTAGTTGTAAACAAAATATGGTAGAAAACAGGAGTAAAACTTTGGAACCTCACAGATGTAAACTAATCTCTCTCTCTCTCTCTCTCTCTCTCTCTCTCTCTCTCTCTCTCTCTCTCTCTCTCCTATCAGGCATACTGAATTACATCCTCCTCCAAAATGGTTGCACACACCCAGCTGCATAAGCTTGCAAAGAGAACAAAGGCTGCTATAAATATTCCAAAAAAGCCAATAAAAAAAACCTAGGAGCGGTTAGTTCTCCAGTGTAATGGGCCACAATAAAAGCTTTTATTGTTAAGAGAGTTACTTTACTAAGAGCTGTATGAAGAAAGCTGAATGAATGTGAAAAATTGCATGCAATAACCTGAGCCGAAAGATGATTATCAACCCTTGAGTTCTGAGCTTTTGAGTGAGTGGGTACGCTGTTAGAAGATTGCTGTTGTGGTTAAAGAAAGCTTGTTTTGTACTTCTCTCCCACCTCCAGGAGGCCTGAAAGTCAGTGTACGCTCCTTTTTTCTCCTCTGCCTCCATAGGTTTACACTGAATCTCCCTTGTAAAGTTGAAGAGCCTGATTTTGCCGTTTGCCTTCACAAAACCTTTTACCACATTTATTCTCAGTGTTTTCTTTAAAAAAAGAAAACTGAAGGCTCAAGTTTTGGGGGGGGGGGGAAGAAAACTACTACTGCTTTCTTTTTCTTTTGAACTCTTGACTGTTTTACAAAGTATTATGTATATGGATATGTGAATAGATCGAATCCTGCTGACAGCCAGAGCCAAGTAAGAGGCTATGACTACATGGTCAAAGGGCAGGAATCACTCCATAAAACAGGGGAATTAGTAGTATTTTTTAATGATCATAAAATGCAAAGGCTTATTTAAATGGTCCAGACATTTTGTTGCTTTTTTTCTCCTGTTGCTGGGTATGTGTGAGGACAAGGGTGATCAGCCCGCCCGTCAGTGTGATTTCTCGGCCTGTAACCACAGCAGAGATGGAGTAAGACCTTTAGAGGTCCTAAACACTAAGAGATTATTGTGCCCCCCTATGAATATTACACGTAGGAGGTTCCATGCCATGGAAGAAAACATATAAAGTACACATTAATTGGACAGCACTTGGCAAAAAAGAACGACATATCATATGCAAAATCATATGTACAATTAAATTACTGGCTTGCAGCCAAAATAGTTTGCTTTCATGCTTTGATTAATGTAAACAGATTTTGTCAAAATTTGTAAACTGAAAAGCTCAATCAAGAGCTTAAAGCTCCGGGGGGGGGGGAGTTTTTAACATTGGCTGTTATTTCTTTGACATGCACATAGAGTGCAGTCAAAGACCAGAAGCTCTTTTTAATCTTATTCCCACCCAACTTCCCAAAATACAGAAGTAAATCTTAAAAAACAAAACAAAACCAAGCAATGATACAGATGATTGATTATTGCACTCAAAACATGAGTTTCTCGCTAGGTGCATCTTTATATATATATTTTTAGTTTTTACTGTTTCATACTCAATTACTTTAGGTAAGGAGGTGGCTTTCTTGGAGCTTTTGGGGGAGGGAGGGAGAGAGCCAAGGGATTCGGATGGATGGATGTGGTTTGTTAAGGAGGATGCACCATTTGCACCATGGTGCATGGTAAATCTGGCACTAAAAAAACCCCTCTGTGGTGCCCCCTTCCCTTGTTGATGCGCGAAGCACATGCTTATTTTGCTTAATATTTAATTTGGGGTTGAATGGCAGAGAAATATGAGTGCACGAGTATACTTATAGAGGTAGGAGTTCAACAAGTGCCAAAAATTTATTTTATTTATTTTCCGGCTTTTACCCCGCCCATCTAGATTCAACAAATCTACTCTGGGCGGCTTACAGTCTGAGTACAAAACAAAATTAAAACAAACAAATAATATCAAACATCATCAAGATAGCCAAAGCCCAAGATGGTAAGAGATACAGAACTAAGAATTGGAAGGGGGAAAGGCCTCCCTGAAGAACGAAGTCTTCAGCTTGTTCTTAAAAACTCCCAGCGAGGGTGCCAGGCAAATCTCAAGGGGCAAGATGTTCCAAAGGTGAGGGGCCACCACTGAGAAGGCCCGGTTTCTAGTTCTCTCCTTCCAGGCCTCTCTCGGGGTCACGCCCCTCAACCGCCCTGACTGGCTAGATTGAATGATACGAGTAGAGCTAGGTGGGAGCAGGCACTCTGTCAGGTATCGAGGTCCTAAACCATTTAGGGCTTTATATGACATTGAAGTCAGTGTGGAAACAAATGGACAACCAGTGTAAGGCCAGCAGAGTGGGGGGGGAAATATGATGATATTTTCCCACCCCAATTAATAATCTGGCTGCTGTGTTCTGGACCATTTCTAGTTTCTGCATCAATCTCAAGGGCAGCCCCACATAGAGCACATTACAGTAGTCTAATCTTGAGATTACAAGCGCATGGACCAGAGTGGTGAGCACCCCAACATCAAGATAGGAGCGCTATCCATGGTAAGCGCTAGGTCAAGATGAACCACCAAGCTGTGGACCACACTCTTTGTGGTGAGAGTCGCCCCCACCAAAAAGAGGGAGCTTCCCAAACCACTGATAGGAGGGGCACCCACCCTCAAGACCTCTGTTTTGTCCAGGTTCAGCCTCAGTCCGTTCTCCTGCATCCATTGCGGTACACCCCCCAGGCAGTGCTCAAGGGGTGCAACAGCATCCACTGCTGTTGGAAAAAAGGAGATGTAGAGCTGTGTGTTATCAGCATACTGAAAAATGAAGGTAAAAACCTCAATGGCTATGTAGGAAAGAAAGAGCAGGAAGGGGAGGAATTAGACTGTGAGAGGGGAATAAAAGGGGAGAAGGAAAAGGAAAGAAGGTGGTTAATGACAACAGAGGAACAAGAGGAGGAAGACAGAGAAGAGAGCTGAAAGGGATGTCCAGGATACAGGCCACATGCCCCTGCATTCTTTTCTTTCCTCCAACTGTCCTCTGAATTTTAATTTTAAAAAAATGAATTACATATATAAGATTAGCACTAGATCACCCTATAACCTTATTGCTGGGTTCTTGTTATTATTTTCCACATTTATGTGCCATAAAAGGATCGGCAGAAGCAGTACCAGAGGAAGGGAGGGAGGGAGGGAGGGGAGCTACGGACTGGATTGAAAATTGTATCACATCCAGTATGAATGGTGAATTCCTGCAACTCCTGTGTTAGCACTATGATTTTCAAACATAATATAGACTGCAAATCAAATTACAGCAAAGCCCAATGCTTTGATTCAGCTATCCAATGTAGTTGCACTCATAGGGAGGATTTGCTGCAGAAAATGGTGACAAGAAATAGACATCCTTCCCCAAACTGATCTGTTCCAAGTTACTTTTCCCAATATATCTTTGCTATAACTCATGTTAGTGTTCTGTTACAGTACGTTCTACTCTTAATGTACAAAAGCTTTCAAAAGATTTAGCAGTCTTTTCCACCAAGAGTGTATTTTCTCTTTGTACCTGTTGTTAAATGTGTATAGGATTGCAGCAATATGTATTTATATCCCCTAGGTCATAAGAGAGGTTTTCGAAACAAGGCAAAATTGGCCTTTGCTTCCAGAAGGCACAAGGAATCTTAACGGTTGTTTTAAAACAGGGACAGACCTCTAGAACTGAAGAGAGTTTGTTTAGCTCCTAGATCTCTTGAGTTTCTCACTCCTGGATTAGAAAAAATACTTTACCAAGCAGCATCTTGTATTAAAGCCCCAGAGACAAAAGACTTCAGAACCTGGAGTTTTAATTAACTGCCACGCTCAGATAGTTGGTTGGCCTACGTTCTCTGCCGATCAACATATAGGAACAAAACACCGATCAATGTATGAAATCAACAAAGTCTACTATCAACTAAACAGGATGTTCTCCACAAGATCACAGACAAAAGAAATAGCACGGAAGGTATTTCTACCTTTGAACACCTAGAAAGAGTTCTGGAGGTATGCTAATAAGTAGGTAGCAAATTAGATAGCTGGTAGAATCCTTACGTTCTCATTGAGAAGCAAGGCATTTAGCAAGTGTAACATAGTTACAGCATCAAGGGTTTCAACATTCCTCATGGAATCTCATTTCCCCTTTGGCTAATATTCCTCCCCATTTAATCATCTGGGAGCGAAAGGGGGGGAATATAATAAACGTTAATATTAGTGGACTGTAATCAGATATTTTGCTATTAAATGCTATTGCATTATGTATATAGATGAGGCTGTGCTAACTCCGAACACCGACAGGAGAAGGCACACACATGAATTTACACATACCAAACTACTTCTGTTTAGATTGCAGTGCTGAAGATCCTGTTTCCTCAAACCCATTTTATATCTTCACACTAGTGAATGGTTTGCACGAGGAAAGGGGAACCCGTAACTTTCCATATGTTATTTGGTTGCAAATCCCGTTAGCCCTTGCCAGTGTAGCCAATGGTGCAAGATCGATGCAATTCAACAATATCCAATTTACCTGATGTGTTTTTCTCACTGCAAGTACCTGTGTAAAAATGAATACCCTTTAAAATGTATTTCTTTGTGCTGTGTTGTTCTATTGTGGTGCATTAGATCATGTTGCATTTTATTAGGCTTTTTCAGAATCTTTGCAAAGAACATTTGCTATTGGTTGCGCTAAAACATAACCTAAATAAATAAATAAATAAATAAAATAATTTAACCTAGATAGATAAAAGGGTATTAAAGAGCTTAGACTGATACCATCTTTCATGTTTGCTCCCATGTGTTTCTCCCTTCCTTCCCTCTCCTTGTTTGTTAAGTGTTTTGTCCTGTCTGCCTTTGTATGGCTGTAAGCATGAATGACCTTTATAGTGTAGAAGTAGTTGCAATCGAAGGCATATATACTAAGTTACCAAGTGGGAGGGAAACACTGAGGAGGAAGGAATGGGCTAGGATCAAATACAGGCATGCTTTTTGTTCCATCTTCTTTTTAAAAACACCAGTAAAACTTTAAATAGAAAAAAGCAACACTTAGTCATCAATGGACATGCTGGAGTTACCCACTCCTGCTCTGCAGTAATGAATGAGCAGATGTTTATTTAAAATGTTTAACCTGCCTTTCTCCTTAAAATGGAAACAAAACAGCTTACATCATTAAATACAATATTTAAAAACTAAAATAAGAAAATAGGACTAGGTGTTGTGACCTAGTCCTATTCAGTTATTCCTAAAGTGTGTGTTCTCCACATACACTGAGGGAAACACGTTATTCTCACTCCTTTGTTGCCACTTTTACCATGCAAAAATGACATTTTGAAAAGGTGAAAGCTGTTCCATCCATGTCCCATCTGCCCACCCTCATGTTCTGGCTCCCGTAGAGAGTCTACATACCTAGAACAGGCTCCCCCTCTTCATGTTGCCACTTCCATGAAATGAAAATGACACAGGGAGATGGGGCTAGTAAGCTTCCTTCATTGAGAGTGAAGAGCTCATGGTTTAATAACTAACCAACACTGCTCTCTCTCATCTAAAATAACATCTTTTTGTTTACAGCTTTGCTGCCAGAAGTTCATGGGATCCCAATTTCACGGCACTGTTGTTAAACACTTGTCAATAGCAGTTGATGCCAATGGGACCATGCAATGGCTGTGCCAAAAAATAAAGGAACAATGCAAAAGAGAATACTTCAAGAAGAAATTAGCAAGTAACTATAAATTGTTAAAATGAATGATGGTTGAGAATGCCTTAACAGAGTCATTGCTGGTTCTGATATCCTGTTTTTGCTGGAGTTTTGAAAAAACTCCTAAAATATTCACAGGGACACAGTTCCTGACACTGGATGGGTGGGATAATAAATAGACCAGTCGTGTCAAACTGTGGCCCTCCAGATGTTCTTGGCCTTCAACTCCCAGAAATCCTGGCCAGCAGAGGTGGTGGTGAAGGCTTCTGGGAGTTGAAGTCCAAGAACATCTGGAGGGCCACAGTTCGACACCACTGAAATAGACAGACAGACAAAAGCATTCCAGGCAAGCCGTTCAAATAATCTTCATCTACTTGAATCTTTGTCTTCCTGGGGGTTTGAAGGACTAGTGCTCTTGTAGGATAAGATTCATCCAAGTTATTTCCACAGATGGAATTTTTAAAATTTAGGTTGGGAGAACCTGTGGCTCTCCTGATGGATTCCGTTTCCTACTAGGCCCTGCTGGCCAATGGTTAATGGTTATTAGAGTTCATCATGAGTTGAAAGCTCACAGGTTTATGGTCTATATCTGACAACAGTGTGAGGAAGCTCACATATAATCATTGTATCATCTTGAGGTGTTAATGTCCTCTGCTCATCCAAGTCATAAACCAAATGCCTGCCATTTTGTTTCAAAACATGGTGCCCACTTGTGCTGTGCATCTATCTACTGCTATATTTGTCTGATTTACCTGATATGAGTACCAGGTGACTGTGGAGCCAGAAACTGGGAGTTCAGTTCCGTGATGGGCATTTCAAAAGAGCCACCCTGTATAGCCTTAGGCAAGCTGCACAGTCTCGGGATGCCCCCCAGAGAAGGGAATGATAAACCTGAGTAATCTCTACCTAGACAAACCATAAGTCAGAACTGACTTGACAACACGCTTTCAGTATCACCATCACCAGCAGCATCACCATCTAGGACCAGGAGTGAATATTGCAATTTTTCACAGTGCTCCCCAATGTAGTGCCATTTCAGATGCACTGTAGGGATTCTAGAAATTGTGGTCCCCATAAGTAACTTTTCATAGCTTTGAGAAGGCTGAATAGCAGCTACTCATCTCTTTCTAAAAGAGAACCAGGACAGATGTCAACAATGGGTCCTGCCAGCTGCCATAAGGAACCTGATGTTGAGCCTGCTGCATGTGGGAGAGGAGGGAAAAAAGATACATTAATTATGGTAAACAAAATTCATATAATCATGCATTACTGTAGATAATGTTCTATGTGGACTGTATTGTTTTATGAAAGAGCCGACAGAGAAAGCAAAGCAAAGTAAGACCTATCGCTGCTAAAAGGAAATCTTTATCATAATGTTGGGCTACATAGTTCGACTTGTCATGCAACACTAAAATATTTTGTTCATTACCAGAATTTATTGAGTTTGGTTTGCCATAAGATTTTCAGCTTCTAATTATGGTGTTTAGAAGACAATGGGGAAGGTTTAAAATAATAAGGAAGCTGTGAAGGCTGCTGTGGTCTTACAAAGAGAAATACTGGTTCTCTGTGTATACTATTCATTTAACCTGTCAGCAAGCACAGAATACTTTTTCTCCCAGGTAACATGCAAAAGGATGCATTTAGCAGCTATCAAATGAAACATTTTCTTTCTCTATATTTGAAGGCAACTACTTAAGTTAAAAATGCTACTTTATTAAATTATAAATTAAAGTATGCTGTGTTGAAAATGGTTGCAGTTGGCTTCTGTTGTAACCCAAGTCATTATGATGCTAAGTTAAAGGTTTCTGGAACATAATGAAATTCACACTTACATTCTTCAAGCAGTTGCCATGGCCAATTCACTTGAAAATGAGAATTATAGAGAGAGCATTTCCTGGTCTTTGACCCTTTCTGAAGGAGTTTAAAAAGCAGGTTTTATGCAGAGTACTAACCCTCCTTCTCAAGCAAGTCAATTCTCTGAGTAATATTAGTGGTCTTAAAACACTTCAACCAACTGAAAAGTGTTCAAACACATTTTCACACTTAGATTTTTTTTTTAAAATGGGCATTTGCTATGATGGCAAAACATAAGATATTAGTTGGCCTTGTGAACTTCTAGCAAGTGCAACTAAAATATCTCACATTAAATAGCTTTGTGAATCCATTCAGTAGATTCTGGGACCTAATACCTACTAATACCTAGTCCCATAGAGCTCAGAGGGTTTTACTCGCAGGTTAAGTTTTTATTAAACTTACGTATGTATTGAATGCAAATTACACACTAAATGGGACAAATAATTCCATAGATTAATGCCTAAATGCTGAATTTCTGAACATGTTATAAGAACATTTAAATCAATCACTTTAACACCTAGGAACTTGATTTTGGTCTTTTTTCTTATTTTTTCTTTAAAAACAGTTTTGATGCTTATTTAGTGTAGTCAATGGATTGTATATATACACCAGAAAGGAAAAGAAACAACGAATGTGGAACTACAAATGAAATGAAAAAAATAGTAAAAATCAGTACCTGTATTGATCTTAGTTTTACAAACTACAGCTTATTGATTCAAATGAGATAAATAAATAAATAAATATATAAATACATATCTGAAGAACTTATTACTTGCAATCAATGGTTATGCAAGGACTTTGTGACACAAATACATCCAATGAAAAAGTGTAGACAATGAAAGGAAACCACATATGTTAATCACCGTTGTATACTCATTGTTTTCAAATTTAAATATTGTCTTTCATTGTCGTAAGCCACTTTGGGTCCTTTTTAAGGAGAAAGGCGAGGTAAAAATATTTTAAATAAATAAAAGTAAATAAATACTTACAAGTTGTAGTTCTTACACTCTATGTCATTCCTACATATCTCAGATAGTTAATTTTTCCAGTACGGGTATATTCCATATGCTGGTTTTCCACTTTCTTTCCACTACAGAGCTGTTATTAGCTGAGCTGCCAAAGGAAATACTACTTGTTATGTAGTAAATGTTTATTGTTTTCCACTAATGGGAAAAGGAACCCTGTTTCTAGTGTTCTTTCTTGTTTTGAAAAAAAGCTCAGTTTTCTGAAATACACTTGATGGAAGAAAGCAATAAATAGCCAGATTAATCACATGAGATTAATCACAGAGAAGACTCCCTGGAAAAGACCCTGATGTTGGGAAAGTGTGATGGCGAGAGTAGAAGAGGATGACAGAGGACGAGATGGTTGGACAGTGTCACCGAAGCTACCAACATGAATTTGAACAAAATCTGGGAGGCAGTGGAAGACAGGAGGGCCTGGCGTGCTCTGGTCCAAGAGTCGGACGGGACTTAACGATTAAACAACAACAACAAAATCACATGTAGAAGTACGATCCTATATTGTCACAATTTCACCAACATCTGGAATGGTTGCTATTATTGATATTGTCTAGTCTCACCCAGGTGAGATACCATCTATTTAATTATTTGATACAGTATATCTTTGTTTCAGAGGAGCCTGAGCAGTATATACTTTTTATTTAAAAAGCTATTGTGTCACAGTCTTAAATATGATTACTGTAGAGTAAGCCAAGCTAAACTCAATGTGATATTCTTTGGACTAAAAAAGAAGAGGGATGTACCATAACTGGGAGATTAACAATAGGCTTCCACGCTTCATGCTGGGGCTCCCCATTCTGTCTTGTGCCCCTCGCAGTCACCACTCACCATTGCCATTTCTGCCACTGCACCACTGAATTTCACTAGCAGATTGTTGACACAACCACCCAAAGCCCTCTAGGTTTACTTTAAAACATGGTGTCCCCTCTTTGCTCCCTGCCATCTTCTACTGTCCTCTCACTCCAGAGGGGCTGGCACATTTGACTAGTAATTGAAAGGTGCAAGTCAGCTAAAGTTAACCACTTCATGATCATGGGAGCCCTCAGCCTTGTAAACACATTGAACCAAGTGTGCTTGCAGAGTTCCATACGAACCTTCATTTCAAAGTGGGTCAATCTGGAATGTTGCCAGGCTTTCAGGTGTGGGGCTTATGTGGATGCCCACATCCCTGGTTTCACTTTAACCTTGCGCGCAGGCAGATGAACGTCTGCAATGACCATTCAAACAAGTAATCATCATGCTAGAGAAATAGCCTTGTGAGGGTTGATCAAATTAACCATTTTGCAGAATTGTTGCCTAACTCTCATCTAAATTGGGTAAAAAGAAGAGAAGCCATTTTAGTTTGCTGTCAATAGATCATGGTGACATTTGTGGATAAACTGGACAGAACAGAGTTGCTGCCCTTTTGTACGTAGGTATCATTCTGTGTTCCTGCCGAGGGACACCCTTGCTGCAGAATAATGGGAATGCAGCCCAAGGTGCAAAATATATATGTAGCATCATGCAGAAAAAAGTGTTGGGTTGTGTGTTTCTTTTGGTTAATCATACTGCAAGCAGAATTGCATGGGCATAAGTGAGGGAAGAATAGCACTTTTCACAATTTAGTTGACATGAAATTTCTAAACTGAAATGAAGGAAAGTGCCTCTTCATATGGCATTCCTATAAATATTACATTTTGAGGTGGTGCAGGATTTATAACCTTGGTTATACAACAATGCATATGCAGACCATTTGTACATTCGCTATATAGCTACACAATCTTGGCTATAACTTGTAAAGAGCTTAATCAATGACTTATTACATCTAATGGCCGTAGCACAAGACACTATTGGCATGTCAGCCTACAGGCCTCAGGGCTTCGCTAGATGAGATCCTTCTTTCATATCTAGAAACCAAGCACCTTTAGACTGTTTATTCTAACAAAGTATTTGCACTTGGGGAAGTAGTGTGCTTTTGTTTTCTAATGTTTTCAGTTGTTGAGATAACATGACCTTCCTTATTTGAGGCACATAGCACTGAAAAATTTACTTGCCTACAGGGATCACACTTGAAAACAGGTAATTGCTTTAGCATATAAGTTGACTCTCAGTGACCAGGAAGCAAAATTATTCAACCACATTGAAGAAATTTTGTAATCTTACTAGTCTCAATTGTGCCCCCTTTAAAGATAGGTTTGAAAGTTGGGGGACTCTGAGAAAGAGACTGATATGAAAACTGGCACATACACGTAAAGTCAAACACGTGCAAAAGCGTTATCTGTGTACGCAAGGCTCTGTTGGTTGCAGCCAAGGGGTTTAAGCAAGTAACTTTGTGTTGGGCTTGTGGTCCACAAAACACCATTACAAAGTAATGCTAATCTTATCAATGTTAAATGTTAAGGTAAAGGTAAAGGTTCCCCTTGACAATTTTTGTCCAGTCGTGTTCGACTCTAGGGGGCGGTGCTCATCCCCGTTTCCAAGCCATAGAGCCAGCGTTTTGTCCGAAGACAATCTTCCATGGTCACATGGCCAGTGCGACTTAGACACGGAACGCTGTTACCTTCCCACCGAAGTGGTCCCTACTTGCATTTGCATGCTTTCGAACCGCTAGGTTGGCGGGAGCTGGGACAAGCAACGGGCGCTCACTCTGTCGCGTGGATTCGATCTTACGACTGCTTGGTCTTCTGACCCTGCAGCACAGGCTTCTGCAGTTTAGCCCACAGCGCCACCACGTCCCTTAAATGTTACACCGAATTAAAATGATATTTGAAACCCAGTGTCAATCTTCTCTGCTCAAAGCTATAACTCTTTCTTATTGCATGAAAAAAAATACCACTTTTTAAAGATTTGTAGTATGAAGATGTCTGCCTCAAAGTCAGCCTGCCTGAAATCAGTGAGGTTTATTGTTAAATGTAAACACCTTTTCCATAAAAGCAGCAACATATCCACCTGCCTCTGCTTTTGAAAGGAAGCTATGGAGAAGGGAGAGAAGACCGACAGCACTCCAAAATAGCATATGTAGTCCATTCCTCCCCAAAGTTTCCTGGGAGAACATGGGTGGCGGGGGGTGGAGGGCCTGATAGGCAACCTAAGAGCCAAGGATTCCATGTTATTAATAAAGCCAGAAGGTGAAGAAGCAACAAGTTTATTAAAAGATACAAGGTGTCTACCTGTATGACCAGAAAAATTATATATTGATATGGCAATATTTACTTACCTCTGGGCTCATCACTCAAACGGTTTGCTGTTGAAGACAAATAAATGATTGCTTCCTGGTTCATGTAGGGGACGTGGTGGCGCTGCGGGCTAAACCGCAGAAGCCTGTGTTGCAGGGTCAGAAGACCAAGCAGTCGTAAGATCGAATCCACGCGACGGAGTGAGCGCCCGTCGCTTGTCCCCGCTCCTGCCAGCCTAGCGGTTTGAAAGCATGCAAATGCAAGTAGATAAATAGGGACCACTTTGGTGGGAAGGTAACAGCGTTCCGTGTCTAAGTCGCACTGGCCATGTGACCATGGAAGATTGTCTTCGGACAAACGCTGGCTCTATGGCCTGAAAACGGGGATGAGCACCGCCCCCTAGAGTCGAACACGACTGGACAAAAATTTTCAGGGGGAACCTCTACCTCTACCTCTCCTGGTTCATGTAGAAAATGTGGACTGGTAGTGCAGGTTGGTTGTTGTTGTTGTTATGTCAAGTCACCTGTGAATTGGTCCAGAGCACAGCTGGAATCTAGATATACAAAAGACAAAAAAGAAGGTTTCTACTCAGAACAAACGATGTTTGATAAGTTTTTATTAGGTTCAAAAGATAAAATAGTTAAGAAAACGTATAACTGTCTGTTAGAAATTAAAATGCAAGATGAAATGGTTAAAGAATGTATGATTTAAGTGGGCACAAAACATAGGGCATAATATTGATATTGATCAATGGTTGAAAATATGGCAAAATAATATAATGCTTAAAAGATCAGTTAATTTTAAAGAGAATATATACATGATATTTTACAGGTGGCATATGACCCCAGAGAAATTGTCGAAGATGTACACAGATTTATCGAATATGTGTTGGAAATGTGAAGCACAGGTGGGAAGCTATTATCATATGAGGTGGTCATGCAGAGTAGCGAAACAGTATTGGAAAAGAGTACATGCTGTGTTGTAACAAATATTGCTTTGTAAGGTGCCATTAACCCCAGAATTGTTCTTATTGAGTATGATACCTGATAACATTGATAAGTCAAAGGAACATATAATTATATATATTGTTAGTGCAGCAAGAATTCTCTATGCCAAAAATTGGAAAAGTCTGACGATACCGAAACAAGAAGATCTTATTGAGAAGATACGGGAAATAGTGGAAATGGACATTTTATCAGAAGTAATGAAGGACTATCCTTTACAAAAGGCAACAGAAAGATGGGACTTATTTTATAAGTGGACTAAATCAACAGGCAATGTATGAATAGCATATATTGAAATGTGAACTTAAACCTAGAAGGCAGAAAAGAGTAAATAGAGCAACGTGGAATTATGATATAGCAATAGGTATAGAATGGATGTTAGTATGTGATTGTCTCTTTTTCCCCTTTAACCTCAACTCCCCTTTTCCTTTCTGTCACCTCTTTTGTTAAAAAAAAAGTCACCTGTGAATTATGGTGACCCTATAAATGAGTGATTGATCTCTAAAATGACCTGTCCTTAACAGCCCTGCTCAACTCTTGTAAACTGAAGCCTGTGTCTTCCCTTAGGGAGTTAATTGATCTTGTATTTAGTCTTCCTCTTTTCCTGCTGCCTTCAATCTTTCCCAAAATTATTGTCTTTCCCAGAGATTATTGCTTTCTTGTTATGTGGCCAAAGTAAGACAGCCTTAATTTCATCATTTTTTTTTTTACTTGAAGGAGGCCTATAAGGCCATCGAGTGCAACCCTTTGCTCAATACAGAAATCCAAATTAAAACAGATCCAACAGATTGTTGTCTCATTTTCTCTTGAATGCCTCCAGTGTTGGAGCACTCATCACTCTCAAGGTCATTGGTTCCACTGTCTTGCTGAACAGTTATGATGTTTTTCTTGATATTCAGCATAAATTTGGCTTTCTGTAGCTTGAACCCATTGTTACATGTCCTGCTCTCTGGGATTATCAAGAACACATCCTTCCCCTCCTCTGTATGACTCCTTTCAAGTATTTGAAAAGTGCTATCATATCTCCCTGTAGCCTTCTTTTTTCAAGGCTAAACATGCTCAGTTCTTTCAGTCTTTTCTCACAGGCTTGGTTTCCAGTCCCCTGATAATCCTTGTTACCCTCCTCTGAACTTGCTTCAGTTTGTTGGCATCCTTCTTAAAGTATGGTGGCCAGAATGGGATACAGTACTCTAGATGAAGCTTAATCCATGCTGAATAGAGGGAAGCTGATACTTCATGAGATTTGGAGACTATACTTCAGTTGATGCATCCAACAATAGCATTTGCCTTTTTTGCAGCCACATAGCACTGTTGGCTCATATTCAGCTTTTGATCTACAACAATTCCAAGATCCTTGTCACTCACAGCATTACTAAGCCTAGGATCCCTAATTTTGTAATTGTGCATTTGATTTCTTTTTTCTCGTATTTCTATTAGTGCATGAAAAAGCAACCTTTTTTTGGATTGTAATTTCCCATCCAGCATGTTAGGGGTTGTAGTTACAGAAGGTAATTGTCTCATGCCATGATGAAAATATGGGTAGCTGTTTCTCCTTCTCCACTGGACTCCAGCAATTCATATAGATTGTCCCCATATAGATAGCAGAATAGAATATATCTCCCTTCTAGTACCTAACCAATGAATTCAAGAAAAGAAGTTGGAGGCAGATAAAGGAGGGGAGAACTTTGACACTGTTCTTCTCCCCTGCATATTTTCCCTCTAATGTGAGCACATGTGTACTGTATTGCCCATTCTATTCTCAGTGAATTCGATTATCAAATCTGGAAATTGGAAAATATTAGTGTTCTCACTATATTTGGGCTGGATTGTTTGAAATCTGCTTCATAATGAAAGGCATGTAAAAAATTGAAAGTTATATCCTGAAAGTGACTTTTGAAGGAACGTAGTAAATAAAAGTATTCCCTCTCCAAATGACATCTGATAGTCCTTTAATTGCTTGGGCAACTTTCTGAACTATTATAATTTTGCAAGAAGCTAAACTTAATTTTTTTGACAAAACATTTAAGTTAGTCTTAATTCTTGAGTTTGAGACCAACAGGGTCAGCATTCAAAGGAACCCTGAGGAATCTTTTACCTTACTATTTCTTAATTTACTTTAATAGCAAAATAAAATACAGGTTTATTATGTATATAACATCAGAATAGGAAGGATCCTTCCTTAGTTAGTTACCTCAGTCAAAGATTTGGGTGGTGACGTTACCCTGTTATGTAAAATATTATATGATTGATGTGTAAAATATGTCCCGCTTCATCAACTACTGCACACTTACTTACCAGAGGAGGCAGGGAGGGGGAGCAGTAGCACCTGTGCTGCAACCTTTATGAACTGGGATGAACCAGGACAAACCAGTTTGTACCCATCAATATTGGGGATCATTGACAAGATGACAGTTCTAGACTATTGCAAAGTTTGGACAAATACCGTAGAGCAGTGGCAGAGTGTTTAAATAACCTCCACATGTTAGGAAAATAGGTCATTGCACAGGCTTTATTTGTCCGATATGAAACGTTACAGCCATACTCTCCACATGCTTTTACATGTAAATATACCAGATGGGCGGGATATAAATCAAATAAATAAATAAATAAATAAATAAATAAATAAATAAATAAATAAATAAATAAATAAATATACAGTGTGCAGTTTGCACACCAAGGTCCTATTTCTTATTCTTGCCCACCAAACAGGCACATATTGTGGGTGTGGCTTCCAGGCATAGTAATGACAGTCTCCTTCCCATTTTATTCTGAATCATGAGGGAAAGTTTCTTCATATCTGCCATTCTAAAGCAGTGGTACTTGAGGTACTGAACTCTCTAGATATGCTAAGATCATTAAAACGTATGTTTTGATAGTGATAACTGCGGAATACCTCAGGTGTGTGGTAGTACAGAGAGTGATAAACTAGCATTCAGGAGAGCTGAACTCAAATCCTTATGGGAAATTCACTTGGATGGGGAGTGACACTGCTAAAACCACTCCTTAAATGTCTCATGTACCTTGAAAACTCTATTATGGTTGCCATAGATACAAGTTGAAAGCACATAAGAACCACATCCTTTCTTTACAGATTCTAAATGCTTCTCTCTTCTGGAAGTCTTCCTTCCTTCCTTCCTTCCTTCCTTCCTTCCTTCCTTCCTTCCTTCAGTTTACTGAACTATGTGACAATGGAAGCAATTGCTGAGTGAGATTATATTGTAAGGACCAAATGGACATTGGAAAAAGTATGTGCAATGAAGGTGTGCAATCAATTAAGATAGACATTCTAGGTAGCTAGCTGGCTTCTGCACTTTTGCCTCATAATCTTTTCTTCAAAATGCAATAAACAGAATGATTATACAAATGTAATGGTTGCTCTAAAATTGCTATTGACAGAAATTTACCTCTCATTTAAACATTTCAGTGGAAAGTAGAGATTGTAAATTCTAGAGCATACAATGTTGCAAAGTTCTGTCTTGTGACTACAATATCTCTAAAATATAGGTGCTGAAAATTATATATGAATCTCTGTCACCATCTCTTTCAATCCCTTCTCCCAAGCTAACACTACATAATGTAATTTTTTCCTCTTCTCATGCGCTAAGATTCAGAACAGCACAAACTAGTAGTTCAGCATGCAAAAGGTAATTTGTAGTTCAGAAACTTTTCCCCCATGCCACATGAAAATCCATATTTAAAAATATTATGTTCAAAAATAGGTTTTGATCTGATGGGATGCAATTTTCTGTCTAGAAAAAGTCTCGCTGACCACTCATGAGTTATGGAGTGTGCCTTTAAAAAATCCCAGCTATATCTCATTTCCATCAAATTACCTCCAAGACTAATTTGCTATATGAAACAAATAGTTTGCTCTGAAATGAGCTTTTAAAAAAGTCACCCAGCTCCAAAATGAGCAATTATATAATAAGAATAAAAATAGAGAAAAGAATAAGAATTGGCAGTTCAGATAAGTCATTTTTTTTAGTATTAGAAGAGAGAAATGCAGATAATTAGAACTGACATGAAAATCAAATTATACCTATTATATCCTATTAAATATTTGCCAAGTACCAGATAGTCTCCTGGTTTCCTCTAACAGCATATGCAAAGTCAGTGCTACAGCAGGTTTTCCTATTCATATAAAGAATCTAAAGAGCAAAATCTCAGTCCTGTACATGCTTTTCTTGGAAAAATAATTTAAAGTTTTCCCATGTCCATTAGGCTCTTACGACATAATCTCACTCTGCCAATTGCTTCCATGGTGAGATCATTAAGTAAATTATTTTAAGATCAAACAGCCCGCCGTGACAATGGAGTTCCATGTAAGGTAAATGCTTCAAAGCCCCCCCACCCGTGCCCCCCCTTTTCTCTCCTCCCTCAAATTATACCACTATGGGCTATTCATCACCTCTCCATAGGGCTTGCCCCACCATTCCTTGGCTTTTTGCTGCAGGCTAAGGTAGCACTCTTAATTGGCCTTTGTAACAAAACTGACCTATGGACAGGATAAAACTTGTTTGGAGCTTTAGAGACAAAAAATTATTCGAGGTTAAAAACACATGAATACCGCGATTGCGTCACCATAAAGAGGAGTGAATGAATTTCTTCCTCTGCAGCCCTTGATGTGAAAGAATGCATCCATGTTGTGTCCCTGCCAAACAAAAGCTCCTTCAGGTAGTTGAACAAGTCCACTCTTCCCTGCCACCCCCTTCCTTCAGGATAAGAAGGTCTATCATTTTCTTTATTTCTCTGGAGTCCCTCACAGTAAGGGTCCTTTGATCTCAGAGAAGAATGGTAGATGGAACAATTTAACTGCTCATGCAGGTGCAGGGAGTTTATTTGACAGGTTGTGGCTTTTTATTTCTACCACATTAACTGTGTGCATACAAATAGGCTCTTGACAGATTTGAGCAGGTAGGAGCCCAAACAACAACAACAAAAAGATTTCACACAAAAGGCGGCTACACCTGCAAGGATTGTATAATTTGAAAATGCTGAATAAAGGCAGGTAAAGTCATTACATTTTCCTGCTGTGAAGGGGATTCTTTCCCCTCTCTCAACTTGGGAAGATGGCACACGATAAAGAGAGAAGCCAGAGCTAGCAAATAACACATGATGCAGACAATCTCTGCTCACTTTAAAGCATCTCTTCTTGGTGTGAGTTATTTTAAAATAAATAACTCTTCAATGTGAGTGTTGTACAGTAGCACCTAAATTATATTGTCTATAACAGAGGAGTGAATAGAAAGGAGGAAGGAATGTGAAAGAAAGCATTTTCAAATCATGTTTACTCAAACCAGCACTTTTCCCCCCTAAAGGATGATTATCCGTGCAAATTATCTTACATTTACAGTGGCTCATGATTATGACTGGTGAAGTGAAAATTTGGCCTTTTTGCTTTGTAAGCATCCCCCCGTTGCCATTCATATTTCTTCTGGTGTTTCACTCAGCTTAAGTGCAGTTAAAATGGTTTGAATAAGAAAGACACTGTTTAGTTGGCTACTACCCACAATGTCCTCTCAAGTGTATGTCTTTCTTCTACTGAGGCTTGCTCATGGAATTTACAAAGTTAATTTCGCACATGTGTCTTCACTATCTTGTTTCAAGCTTCATACCCCTGTCCACACTTTTAAGTACAGCTAACAATATTGTCCTTGGAGAACTCAGCTTTATTTGTTAATTATTGTTTAAAAAAGAGTGGAAAACTACAATACTGAGAAGCTTTCTATGGCTTAGAAAAACACGGAATCAGAACTGTGCTTGGACAAAATACGCTTCCAAGGAAATAAATAAGATGCACCAGAGTCTGGAAGGTTGACAGCTCTAGCAATAGACATTAGCTTATAGCACTAAGTGCACATATTTGCATAAAAGGTCAAAATAAGACATAAAATAAAATGTGGTTTCTTAAATCAAAATGTGTTAATGCCTTGATGCTGGAGCTCATACTCAGTGGGTATGCTTTGTCAACCTTTACAGCCTGTATGATGCAGAAGTTCAAGCTGGATCATCTTGATCATTTTGTTTTTGCGTACTGTGCATATAATTAACATATTAAGAGAGGTTTCTTGTTCACATTGGCTGGAAAGGCCAATATGCTGTTTACATGGGTTTCACATGTACAATGTCTGTCTAAATAATATTCCTTGTTGTCAACCGCCATATTTCAAAAGAATAGATGTTACATTAATTTTAAAAATCACATCTATAATAGTTCTATGGAGGTGGAGGGAAAAGATTGTAGAAGTGTTCGTAGTCACTTTTGTAACTGCCCTCAGTGACATTGACCAACAGTTCTCTTGTGAAAAATTGTAGTGTTTTGCCAATAGCTGGGATTTTCAGCACCTGACATCTAGTTCCAGCTTTGCTTAGACAACTGGCCTTGTGGAAACACCTGTGCACACTGTCAGAAATCCAGTGAAGAAAACCAGATTGGGAAGGGGTGGTCTGAGCTAATTTGTAAGAGCACAGCATTAGAGAATGGTTCACTCCTTGCTTAACTCTTAATGAGAGCTAATTTGCCTAGAATGGAAGACTGGCTACAGCCTCACATCACAGACCATCTACTGAGGAAGAAAGGTACCTAGAAGCTGAAAAAGAAAGATTATTATTTTAAAAAGATAACTTTCTAGAATGCAAAGTAGGAGACAAGGTTTGCCGGAGCAATCTCTCTATTGTACCCCATGCAATAGCAATTATTCTACTGACACTTGGAATCATAAGGGTGCAGTTGTCAAACACCAATATCTGACAATTTATGTAATTCAGATCCCCCGTGGGAATTTGTTGTGCTGCAACTATTGTGATGTAAGAGCCATCTCAGGATGTGAATGAAGATGCCAACTCTGGCTGCACTCAACCAAAAATAACTTACCATACCTAGACGAATTTGAAGATCTATATCAGGAACAACTGGATACGCATGATATATTCTACCAGGAAACTAAAACCTCCAGAACAAATTACAGAGTTGTGGTAACATGTATATAGCATAATGAACCAGCAAAGACACTTTCTTTCCCACCTTTTCTATAGCTAACACAGTTTATGCATTAATTTCCACTTGCATGTTTTACCTGAATAATGTTGTATTACCATTTAATGATTCAGTGGGAAGATATAGAGTCTTTAAATTGTTGACACTCCCTTTGTATTAAGGAATTTGTGATTTAGGGTGTGGTGCTGGACTCTTGGTGGTGGTTATGAAGGCGGCGAATGATGATGCTTGCACAGCAAGGTCTTGGAGGCCCTTTGTTTCTGGCCTACTCTTTCCTTTAGTTCTATTTAACACCTGACAGCATTACTGAAATCGTCAGTGGTTTCCCTGCCATTGAAGCCACCATGCTTGTTTGTCATGGATAGCACATGCACTGATGGACATGGAACTGTATAGGCATGTAACTATAGGCATTGCTTACATGGCGGGTGGGCAGAGCACTTTACAGATGGGGCAGGGGATGGTAGGGCCTCCATATGGTCCTTATATGCATGGTACATGCATCAATTTTAGTCAAGTGATCTGCTGTTGCCATTTTTAAAAGCATAACAATCAGAGGCAGTTAACTTAGTCTACTCTGGTGGCAAGTGGACCACCTGAATGCTCCTAAACCTATTTCATAAAACGTCTGATAATGGTGATATTGAACGGTGCCTTTTATCTAGTCTTCCTGGCAGTAACAACTATATTTATTCCTTTGTTGATTTTAGTAACTTCTACCCCATCTTTCCACTCCAAGCTATACTCACTCATAATAAAGGAACTACACTTCATAACAGTGGCATAACAATAACATAGTGAATAAAAGAAAGTAAGCTGTTAAAAGGATAATGACAACTCAAATTAAGCATTAGTCAAGGAAATAAAAACATCTTCACCACACTCCACATGACAGTGAAGTGGCAAAGAACACCTCCCTTAGCAGGGCATTCCAACTTCTTAGCACACTTACTGGGAGGACTTTTTCTTTTATGTCCTTTCACCACACATCAGCCAGCAAGACAATGTTACTGTGGAGCTTGTACAGGTTCATATTGAAGGAAGTGATGGTTCCTAGTGAGAGATAAAGGATCAGAGTAACAAGCTCCAGTTTCTCACCCCTTCCACAACTCCTGTGTCTACATTCTGAATAAGTTAGGTGGAATAAGCTTCCAGATGGATAGTTGCATGTAAGGGTGTGATTACTGTGTCAAATACTGTGGAATTTGCCCCACTTATAAAACAGGTGAATTCAAAGTATTTTTTTATTGACTGCATGATGCAAAGGCTGATCTGAATTTTTGTGTGTTTCTCTCTCTCTCTCTGCTGCTGAGGGAGGCTTCTACTTTTCAAGCCCGAATGATTTGAACGGGCTTTTTCCTATGTGGTTAGGTGTGATACGTTCTTGTAAAGACTGGGGGCGGGGCATGTCTGCAGGTGGTGTTTCAGTGATGTAGGCAGTTGTTTCTGTTAAAGCTAGGTTTATGAAGGCTCTAAAACTATGTAACAAATCTGGAAATCAGTGTCACGGATTTTTCCCAATTTTTAAATAAGAATTGTTTATGGGCTCTTATTTAGATAAATACATGGTATTTTTCTGGCACTTCTGAATATGCAGATTTGTTTTTTCCAAAAATGTGAATTCATGGCTGCCACCTGCTCAATCAGTTTTTATTTCCCCAACTGCTTCCTGGAGAAAACCTGTTTAAAGCATGCTGGAAGATCAGATATCCATTCCATAATAAACATTAACAACAAGGACTATGCTACCCTAAACATGGAGTAGAATATGACAAATTTCTAAATGCCAATGTGCAGAATTGAAGTGTGTGGTTTTCTGTAAAATTTCAGGAAGCTCTGCACACGTTACAGTCATGTTGACAAGACAATTTACGGGGAAATAATCCAGGGAGTGTCTACATTTGGAAGCAACTACCGTATTTAAAAAATGTCCTGGTCATTCAGTAGGTGGCACTCTTCCCTATGAACGGATAATGGTTCCATGTCTTAGGCATGGCTGTCTTTTAATCTATGATACATCCAACTCACTATGGCCCCTGGGATATTTTTAAGTAAGAGTAAACAGAAGTATCATAATGTTCTAACGCTAATAATGAACCAGGAGTTGTACAAAGTCTGTTGGCTAAATATTCCTCAACTCTAATTTTTTACTCACATTAGCCAGATATTGTGTTTCATTTTCTCTCAAAGGATCCTACAGTTTTTGGTAAAAATTTATCTGAAGACTTTAATACTTAAACTTTGAAATGTGATTGTGGGGTTGAAGCCTCTCGATGCTGATTAGCAAAGCTACTGTGCCATGTTCAGTTGCTAATAGATCAAAACCATTTGAAGTCCTATTTCTGCAAGGGAAGCTAAATTTGCAGTATATGATTAAACTTTACACAGAAGTCTAACTGAGAAGAAGCTCTGGGCTTTGATGGAAGAATTTTGCCAGATCTGATTTCTGTTTTGCCACAGCATTATGATCTGAAAACCCATTTCTCTCTCTCTCTCTTATATATTACAGATTATATATCTATATCTATATCTTTCTTTCATATTAGATATAATATAAAAGAGACAGACGGATAGAGAGATGGACAGATGGACAGACAGACAATATCCATTTTACCCTCCAACCCATTAAATATCTTTTAGAACCCTGAACTGGTTACTTACTTATCAGGAAACATGGTAGATACCAGAGAGCAGAAAAATGTAGAATAGATACATAAAATCATTATTACTTAAATTTAAATATTCTGAAACTGGACATTCACAGTCCTCCATAGTATTAATTTATTTCTAGCTGGTGTAATATGCTGCCGTGACTCTTTAGAGGTACAGTAAGTGGCAATAATCTGCTTCTGCTGAAACTTCTACACCATCTTTAAAGAGCTGTACTTACTGCTTATTGAAGCGATCAGTATTATGGTACATCTTGGATAATTGTGGCCAATCCTAATGTTAAAAGAATTCCAGGCACCAGCAACAGCTATACTCAAAATTATTTCACACTTTTCTTTGACAGAAAAGAAATTCCTTTCAAAATCAATTTTAAAGAAGACCATTGTACATTCATGCCTGTGGCAACCTTCCTACCTTCTCTTACTTCTGTTGAAGCTCAGGAGCAAACACTGTAAGATAACTCTTTGCACAAGGCTTTTTCTGATCAGGAAGTCCAGGCAACCATAAAGGCTGCAGAGTGATGGAGAGATACATAGTAAATGGAGAGCAATAAATGTGGAAGAGTCAGCTACCTTGAAAAGCTGGAACAGCTGCCAAAAATCTGAAATTCATTCATTAAGCTTTCCATGGCTAGTCTCTCACTTCCCTGGAACTATTTTTAATATGGGGATGAGGACCATTCAAGCACAGCAGAATTGCCCCTCACATTTCCTAGACAGCACATGTGACATTGTGAGCACCTTAAAAAATACACTTCAAGGTGGGATGAGGGGCTGAGGCTGCTTGTTGCACATCCCTAATTTTGAGGCACTGAGCTTGTCTGCTTTATTATAACCACCACCACCACCACCACCTTTGAACTCATGGACCATCAAGTCCAGCCCCTCTCAGAGAGGCACAGTGGGGAATTGAACTCCCAGCCTCTGGAGACCTAAGCCACTGAGCTATCCAGCAGTTCCTTACAGTTCTGTTCTCTGCACCAGAGAAAATCCATCTCTTCCATCAATTCCTGGATAATACTGACTACCTGGTTCACCCAAAGGCACATTTGAAACACACTTGTAATTATTCCAGTCAGCCAAATCCAGAGTTTTGATTGTTGCTATTTTAAAGAGTGGATGGATCACAGCTGTCTTTAGATTGCTCAAGAAATCCTTTTGTCTAAGATCTTGCTCATAAATAATGTGGATTCAACAGGCCAACATGTTGAATTAGGCCTCAGATGTCCAAGAATAACATTATCCACCTCAGAAACACCAGTAGAAGTATATTAACAAGAACTTGACAACGTGTTTAAGATTTCCCTACCATTGCCATGAGCTGTGGATACTAAGCCAAAAGAGATTACAGCAATTTTATCTGTAAAACCTTTAAGCAGACTAGCAACCATGGGCTTGAGATATATTTCTTTGGAATAGATGGATGAAGCAGATCCTTCACCATAGGATGATCTTCAGTGGATGATATTGAGTAAAATAGCTGCTCCACTGCTATCACTACAGGACAGGTCATATACTACAAACCAGTAGTTCCAAACTTTCCCACTTGGTTACTCAGGTTCTTGGACTGCAATTCCCAGAAACCCTGCCTAGCACAGCTAGGGGTGAAGATGTCCGGGACAGCCAAGAACACCCAGGGTACCCAAAGTCAGGAACCACTATTATAAGCTATGTTCAGTCAGGTTCAGCACGATCTTTTCCCACCTGTTCTGTGAAGTTTGAATCCCCATTTCAAAGAGGGTCTGCCATGCAATGTGGAGTTTGGTTTTTAAGGAGCAGAAGTCCTGCTGTGTAAAAAAGATTCAGTCTCATAATTTTTTCTGCACATGGCCAAGGCTGCTTAAAAAAAACTTAACAGTTTGTCACATGCTTTTTCATAACACCACTTATAATTAATCGATTGTTGCTATTTACCGTATTTTTCTGTGTATAAGACTATACTTTTATCTAAAAATTTTACACTAAAAATTGAGGGCCGTCTTATATACAGAAGTAAGTTGAGGAGAGTACAAAAACAAGTGGAGGGGAAAGCCCTCTGCTTGCTAAGTCCCATGGGGCTTAACAAAAGGAGGGGGAAAGAATCAAAGCAATCCCATGGCTGTATTAGGGGGAAAGGGGTCAAAATGATTGTTCAGTTGTGGGATTGCTTTGATCCCTTTCCCCCTCCTTTTGCTAATCCCCGTGGGGCTTAGCATGAAGGGAGAAAACAGGGATCAAAGCACTGCAGGATCACTTCCCCCCCCCTACACTTGTTAAGCCCCACTTAGATTTCTTAATTTTGGGTTAGAAAAGTGGTGGGTGTCTTATACATGGGGCGTCTTATACACGGAAAAATACAGTAACTAGCAAGGATTTACATAACGAATGCTACAGGTATGACACAGTTCCTCAAGAAATAAAAGCAGTGGCTTTGTTTGACTGTAACCTTCACATACGTGCATCCTTGGGAGAGCTAAAAGAATATCCACATAAATCAATACAAGTGTTCTGATGATCTTTGTACTCTAGTTTCCCCAGGCAATACAATACACATGTCTTGGCTGCATAATCTACCAAGAACAACTCTATAATTTCAATGCATGCCCATGAAGCACAGGATGAAATCTCTCTGTATGTAGTTGCATTTTAGGATAATCAGTTCTCAGACTGTGGTCTGCAAAGAGCTATTTGGTCACATGATTCTGGCTTTTCTCCTGGATTCCAGCTGCTAAATTACATTAGAATCCCTCTAAAAATACATTAAATACTTTTCAGCTATTACTTTGCACACAAGTAAGCAATTGGTGTAGGTGCCACAAGATTGTTATATGATAGGGAATGGGAGGGAATGTGGCTCATTAATCAATCCCCTTATTAAGGTATGATCGTATGATGGAAAAAGTTTGTTGGGCCTCATTTTTAAGCCATTTGCAGCTGCAAATATAATGATGGTATTAATATCAGTTTTCCAATAACAATAGAATAGATGAAATAATGAGATTACTTATGGCTTTTATTTGAGATTAGCTATGGCTGTATGGCTGTTCTTTTAGAGCTGACATGCATTGCAAAAAATCCAAAAATACCTAAATCATTAAATGATTCTGTGATTGGGCTTCCTGTAAAAGAGCCAGAATTTGACTTCTTTTGGGAAAATGACCAACCAGCTCTAAATGGAGATGTTATTCTCTGTTTGCTGTGCATTGCAGACACCAAAGCCTGTATTGGAAATACAAATGACACTGCTAGATTGAATAAAAACTGGGTCTGTTCTTTTGTAGACGGTGCCCTAGTGTTTTGTTGAAGGCATGTTACAATTAATAGGATAGCCGTTCAACCACATTTATGGCTCTTATTCTTTTTAACCTAATGAATACTATAAATCATTATCATGTACCACTCATAAAACAGTATCGTAGAATGTTATTCAGATGGTTTTGAGAAGAGCCCAAATTGCCATCTTTGTTGGGCTAATAATCATATATTGATATTTCTTCAGTTCATACAGCCTTCTTGAATGGAGGCTGGTCAATATATTCTGATGTTCGCATTAGGGATTTGGAAATCAATGTAGTTTTTCTATTATTCTTAGATGATTAAATCAATTGAAGTTATTTACTCATAGCAGAAAATGTGTATGATTGCCAAACCCCTGGCTTTTGTGAATTGCTTTCTCACTCCCATTGCCCTCTAATGAGAAGGTACAGGTTCTCTACAGAGGTTGACTAAACCTGCACATGTACACCAGCAATTTGAGGTGCTGAAATTGTTCATTATTAGAGGCTAGCAGTGTTCCCACCAAAGGGCATCTTTATCGCTTGCCATTGCATTAACTTTGACAAAATAGGGTAATACTAAAACTCAGCTGTGTTGATCAGATGATGCCAAAATGACTGTCATAAAGTAACAAAAGCTACAAACATACTCCTTGATGCACCTGTCACAAGAAAAACAATGGAGATATGAGGGCATACACAAACACATCCAAGAGCACTAAGGGAAAGAAGTGATTTTAATTATAAACAGAACCATGTAGTTGAAAATATAATTTACAGATTAACAAGATTTTTGCTGATCAAATCAAACTATTTTCACCTTTAATTTTGTACCACTTAAGGTTAACTGAGACATATTCAGTACGGTAGAAGACATACTACAAGCAGACTTGAAAGCTTAATATAGTGGTGTCCGCAAGATGATTGCCTCGTGGGACAATTAGTCCGCAAGATGATTAGCTTTTGCAATTGCTGTTGTGCTTTGCAAGACAATGTTTTCTATGGATGATTTTTGCAAGATGATGATTTTTCCCCATTGCAATGCATTAAGTAGATTTCAATGCATTCCAATGGGGAACCGTGTTTTGCAAGACTATGTTTTCACAAGACGACATTTGTCGCAGAACAAATTAACATCGTCTTGCGAGGCACCACTGTACAGTGAAAGTGTTAGGTTACTAAAGTCCAGGTTTAATGGAGAGGCATAAGAGGGCTGGGAGTGGGGTGAACTGTACTATTTTCGTATTGCATGTGTATATAAAAGGAAATTGAAACTGGAAAAACTAACATTGTATTGTTGTTGTTGTTTAGTCTTTTAGTCGTCCAACTCTTCATGACCCCATGGACCAGAGCACACCAGGCCCTCCTGTCTTCCACTGCCTCCCGGAGTTGGGTCAAATTCATGTTGGTAGCTTCGATGACACTGTCCAACCATCTCATCCTCCGTCATTCCCTTCTCCTCTTGCCTTCACACTTTCCTAACATCAGGGTCTTTTCCAGGGATTCTTATCTTCTCATGAGATGGCCAAAGTATTGGAGCCTCAGCTTCAGGATCTGTCTTAGGTTATCCTATATTCTGATCTGTATGTTAGATTGCTACCTATACTGAATGTTTTTGTTATATACACATTTAATTAAATTTAACTGGCTAAAGTCGTGTTGCTTAGCATAGTAAGAAAAACCTAGAGTAGATCCATTGAATCAATGTAATTTCCCAAATAATTAGCCCACAAACCCCCCATGATTCAGTGGGCCTTCTCTTACTACACTAAGCAACGGGATTTTGGCAACTGATTAACTAGATAACATAGAGAGCATTAATCTATGAACATTTCTTTCCTCATTTCCTGGAGGTGAGACAATAATTCTAAATACAGTATTTAGATTGTGGGAGGGAAGAGATATTTGTGGCCATCCCACATGTGTAACAGTGCCACTTATGTTTGAAAGATGATGATTATTACAAATGTCCCTGAAGTTGCACTCACAGAGGTAGCATAGGACCTGGAGGTATACACAAGTGACCCTAATAGGGATTTCAAGGTGAGATATTGAAGGAGTGGTTTTACAAGTGCTACGTCCCCCCCCCACTCCATGAGTTTCCGTGACTGAGCAGGAACTCAAACCAAGGTCTCCTGAGCACTAGTCCAGCCCGCTATCCACTACACCGTACTAGAGTTAGGGATTAGCTGTTTCTCTTATTATATCAAATGGCACTGCAGACATCTGTAACCATGCATGCACATACAGTATTTTGGTTTTGATTCTGTTACAGGCTAGAGTGAGCTGACAGTGCTTACACATAGGAAATGTAGTTGACTGTGACACTGCTACCTTTGGAACTGTACTGAGCTGATTTTTTAAAAATAATTTTCTAACATGCAGAAAACCATAAGAACACAAAAAAGAGAGAAAAAGAAAGAAAAAAAAGACAAAAGAAAAAAAACAGACCACGTATACAAGAAAAAAACAACAACTAACTAACCCCTCTATTTAGACTACACCCTCCCCCCCTTTGGACTCAGAGACTCCAGTCTCGTTAGCCCCTCTACTCTCCCTAGATCGATTTCCAGTATATACTAAATGGACATACATATATCATAAATTTTACCCTACACTCCTGTCTTCTTCTGGGCCCAAGAATATATTAGTCCCCAGCTTTGTTTTACATAGTCTCTTGGTTGTTCCCGTAGTGCTTCTGATAGAGTGTCCAGTTCTGCTATGTCCCATAGCTTCTTTAACAGCTCTTCTGTCGTCAGAACCTCTTCAGTTTTCCATTTTTGGGCCCAAAGTAATCTAGCTGCTGTGAGTATATACATGAGACAATGCTTCAATTTATTATCATTTACTCCTGAAATGACATTCAATAATGAGCTGATTTATTTTGATGTCCACTTTTTCAATCACAACAGTATTCCCATGACCCAGTATTCTGTCAGACCAAATCCTATTGAATTTTCACACAGCCATGGCACAATTGAAGCAATGCTCATTGGCAGATTTACCTAAGTTAAGAAGCTAGCATAGGCATTTTCTATTGCATGCTGTGTTAGCACACAACAGCAAATGCCTACAATGATTTCTTAATTTGCAGCAATTCTCCAGGAGATTTATGCCAAATGGGCTATTCCAACAAGGGTAGGAATGTGGACATACTATATGTGACTTGGCTTACTCTTTGCCAGAATGCAAAAAGTTAATGTTATGGGACATATGATAGTACTCTTCAGATACTTGATAGGTTGTCATGCAGAGGCGGGGCAGGATTTTTTCTCAGTCATTCTAGAGTGCAGGACACATAATAATGGGTTTAAATTACAGGAAGCCAGATTTCAGTTGAATTTCAGGAAAAATGTCTTGTTAGAGCAGTATGACAATGGAACCAATTACTTTGGGAGGTGGTGCAGGCATTAAAGAGGAAGTTACACAGCCATCCAGCAGATACACAATTTTGTTCAGATTCTTGCACTGAGCAGGGGATTGGACTCAATGGCCTTCTAGTCTCCTGCCAGCTCCATTATTCCATGTTTCTATTATTCTAATGTTCTTTTCAGTGTGTGTCTAGTTTTTCAAGGATTTTAGCAAGGTCCTTAGGGCACACTTGTAATAATGTTCAGGTTGTAGGAATGTATGTACTGTATGTGTTATGTGCTATCACGTCGCTTCCAACGTATAGCAGTCCTAACAAGATTTTCAATGTACCTGAGATATTAAGTGGTTTTACAAGTTCCACCCCAACCCCCTGCCTGAGAGTTTCCATGGCTGAGTGGGGATTTGAAACCAAGTCTCCTGAATCCTAGTCCATCACTCTATCCAATATGCTACACTGGGTGTGGTAAGGGAGTACCCTAACAATGTTCATACTCCTTATGCCACTCAGTCAGATTGATTACAAACTCTAGCCCTTTTGCACCTTGTAGTTAACAGTAATGTCTTCAAAATCAATAGAGGAATGAACTTGATTTCAATGGAACAAGTTCAAACGAGAGTGCTATGACCTGAACCCTTATAACTAGCAGTAAAGAAGCCCAGTTACAATACTTTGAATGTGGCATAGCTTGCTAATACATATTCCCAGGGGAACATTTCAGAAGGAACTGCAGTAATTTGGCTTGCAGATAATAAAGACCTTTCTGGTGCTATAATGTATCAAGATAAAAGGGGTGTATGCAAGCTCATTTTTTAAAAAGCCAACCAAGAATGTCCTTTTTTTAAAAAAGGAGCATTTTCAATCAATAACAACTGATTAGTTATTTATTTAAGATTTGTGTAAAGCAAAGAACAACACTTGGTATCCAATGAAAATTAATTTAACAAAGCATCCTCAGGATCAGTTAATACAAATTATTTAGTCTTGAGAACACCTTAGCCAGCATTCTATATGTTTGCAATGGAGTATAAAAGAGTGAATTTTTCTTGTGTCCAATACTATCTTCAAAGGATACCTTGGTCAATCTAATTCTTGATGAGTGTCAGAATTTCCCATAGAACATAATATGCAATAAGCAGAGGAAAATGCAGGATTGTGATAACTCTTCCAGTGTTAGCTAAACTAAAAATGAGACCTTGTCTTAAGACATAAATGTCTTAAGAGATGCCTAATCAGTAGGCTTGTTTAGTCATGGAGTTGTGTCTGACTCTTCATGACCCCATGGACCAGAGCACACCAGGCCCTCCTGTCTTCCACTGCCTCCCAAAGTTTGGTCAAATTCGTGTTGGTAGCTTTGATGACACTGTCCAACCATCTTGTCCTCTGTCATCCTCTTCTCCTCTTGCCTTCACACTTTCCCAACATCAGGGTCTTTTCCAGGGGGTGGTAATCAGTGGGTAGACTAAATTTTATTCCCTATTCTCCGATGGGGGCTTACCACATTTCTGTATTACTTCCCCCCCACCACCAAATAGAAACTTTAAGTTTCAAAGGAATGCAATGGGACAGATAAATGCAGATTAAGTACCAGTCCTTTATTTAAGGAGTTGGGAGGGGAAATACAGCCAAGCCTAGAAGGGATAGAGTTTGAAACCACCCTCCCAATGGTGTTTGCATCCTGTGTTTTTCAACTCAAAGACACCTGCAAAAAGGTTTGGGACACATTTTTTCCCCAAGTGGACCAATAAATGTATTACTTGCCCTTGCCTTTTTATTGATGGGGTTTATGTGTCCTGCCATCTGCATGACCTTGAGTAAGGCTTAGATTAGACAGCACTTTGTCTCACATTTTGGACCACTTTAGGCACAGTCAGATTTCATATATTTTCCAGTGACTTATTAATGGTGAACCAGCCCTACTCTTTTCTTTCGCTATCTACCTTTTTGAAAAACTGGCAGGAGCTACTGAGTTTTTTTTTTTTTTTTTTTTAGCGCAGGTAGAATTGCTCCATTTTAGTTTGGTTTCTGGCATGTATGATCACTGATATTGAACTCAAGAGGCACTGCTTCCCTCAACAATTCATTGTTATATCACTTGAGTGGCAAGCTAATGAAGTGATGTGTCTCTTACCAATAATAACTTTTTTAAAAAAATCCAGCTCCCCCCCCCCATCCCTACAGAGAGATAGAGAGGCTCCCTGCGGAGAAGGAGAGAGGGGTCTTCTTTCATTCTTTCTGCTTTTTTTCTTTACCATTCAGTATTATGTTACTTGAGTGACAAGCCAGTGAAGTAATCTGTCACTTATCAATACAGTTTTAAAGATTCCAGCTTGCCCCTGCTCCCTACAGAGGAGGGGAAAGGAGAGTATGTGGGGGCATGAAGGCTGAGAGGGAGGAATGGGCTAAAAGGGTCACTTTGAGGTGTGGTATAGCTCCTTCTCATGAAACTGCCTGAACCTTACATGTGGATGCAAAGATCTTTCTAAGTGTCAGATCACCCTTCCAAGCAACCCTGTTTAGCTTGATCCTGCCTGGGATACCTTCACTTTCTAGTTGTAGCCTAAGTCTCACAGATCCAGTGCATCAGCAGAAGAAGGGTCCGATAAACCACTTCTGTGTACTTTATATCTAGAAAACCCTGGGAGGGTTACTACAATTTGATGGCAATTAATTAAAATGTTATGCTCTTTTTCCTTCTATTTCAAACAAATAGGATTCCTCACCATTTTTGCTTTACCGTGCACTTAAGCATTCATTAGTGGTGCACCTGAATGGCCATTCACTCTCCCCTACTGTGCAGTTCCTATTTCATAGTCACTGTCTTTCTTCACAAATCTGAAAAATGCTCAGAATGCCAAGAACATGTCTAAAGCTCGGCTATCACTCAACCTGTCATCTCAATACATGTGCCAATAAAATGGAGTGGTCTTGTCTCTCCAGCCGCCCGGGCAATCTTGTTAATGGATGCAAGGCTCGGCCATAATCAAAACGTGTGTTTTGCATAGAGGAAAGCAGGTTTAGCACATATCTTGGCAGACCCTAATAGTCTGGAAGTAAAGATATTCCTAATTCTTCTTGCTGTTGCTTAAATGGCAGCCTCCTTAGAAAACAAGAAATGCTACCACAAGCTTGATTTCTTCATAAAGACACTACCCTCCTGCCCATAGGGTGCTTCCAGCGGTAGCCACTTGAAGTACCCACATCAAGCTTGTATCACACAGATCTGTCAGTTAGTTCTGGAGCCGGAAAATGGTTGTTTCAAATGTTACAGTACAGGAAAATCACCTCTCTGCACTTGCTGCCAAAAAAAATATGACAGCTTAATTTATGCCATGCTGAAGCTACATTACAGAGCTATTCAGGCTGGCGGTTAAGTGCACTCCATGCACAAATCTTCCCCTTATGCAAGTGCACCGGAGAGAAATACACAGGGATTGTAATAAGGAGAATTGGCTGGTGTGTTTTCCATGTCAGTGGAACTAAAGGCAGGTGAAATGGTTATCAGGTATAAAATGGATTTGGGGGGGTGGAATTTCTGTACAACACACACACACACACACACACACACACACACACACACACACACACACACACACACACACACACACACACACACACACACACACACACACACACACACACACACACACACTGTGGTGCAGCAACATGGAGAACCTGCAATAATTGGGGAAGGGTTTGGTTTGAATTGGCCCGTATGAAATACATCACACAGAGGTTTGTTCATGTCAGATCCCCAGGTTTTATAGGGAGAGGAAGGTCCTGTGATATTGTCCGTGACTTTGAAAATTATTCAGTATCCTTGGTTCAAGACCTTCAAAACCTGCCCATGTTTATGCTTTTTGAAATTAAAAATCTGACAGCATTAAAGCACAGTAGAGCTTCTGTATCAGTCATCAAAGTTTTTAGTAAACATTAAAGAGACACACTCCAGTTTTGAAAGTGAACAATGAAACACCATCTAATTATTCCCCAGGATATATTGAAAGATGGCTATTGTATGACTAAGGCCAAAGTGTAATCTATTTAATACCAGGACAGCCATCAGCCACACATTTTGGCAATGTGTTAATAGGAGTACTGGGGATTATCATGTGATATTCCTCTCCTTAGCTGCCAAGTTTATTTATATGAATCCTATAGTAATTTTTTTTCAAGGATTTCTTGATCCTAATAAAAAGCTGGTAAAAGCAATTCACTTTTATGAATTCATCAAGGACAAAAAACTGAACATTTTCCCATCTTTTTTATATTACTATATATTTTTTCTTTTTAAAATCCACATTAATGTGGGCACTAGTAGACATTTAATGCTTAGTTAATATAATTACCAACTGTTGCTATAATTTGGGCCTAAAACAAATAATACATGGAAAGATAACAAGAAAAGAGGATGTTGATAAAAGATGACATTAACCGTACAATTGGCTGTTTCTTAAAGAATAATTTGGAGGCGTTCGCTTCAAGGCTCAAGCTGACATATATTTTTGCTAAAGAGGTTCTTTTCCTTTCCTTTGATAAACTTTGAATGAGCATAACTTTGCAAAGGCAAGCTAAAGTGGATTTCTCTCTGGAAGTCAAATCAGAATATCTATCTATCTCACTGCAGAGGTAAATCTTTGTTTCTGTTGCTCTTGTTGATACGTATATGCTGTAAAGTCACCTCCAATTTATGGCAACCTTATAAATGAGTGGCCTCCAAAATGTCCTGTCATTAACAGCTCAGCAGTTGCAAATTCAAGGCTATGGCTTCCTTTAGGGCGGTGGTTCTCAACCTTTTTAACCCTGTGGAATGGTTGGGGAAGGCAGGGCAACCGCCTTGCTCATGCGAATGCACAAAGGAGTCGGAGGGTGCTTGTGTAGGGGTGTGCACTGGTGCGCATGTGCAAAGGATGGTGCAGCACTCATGCAGGGGCATGCACACTCATGTTCATGCACAAAGGGTGGTGCAGGGAGCACTCGTGTGCATGCACGAAGGGTTGGGGAGCACTTGCCTGGGCGCATGCGTACAGGCGCAGAGGCTGTGTGGGGAGTACATGTGGGGGTGGCGGGAGGTCTGTCTCTGCGGACCAGTCTGGCTCAGGTACGGACCGGCACTAGGCTGCGGACCGGGGGTTGGTGACCTCTGCTTTAGGAAATCAATCCATCTTACATTTGGCCTTCCTCTTTTATTTTACTTATTTATTTATTTAATTTCTATGCCGCCCAATCTACCCAGAGGTCTCTGGGCAGCTCACAACAATTAAAGTTCAATACAATAAAAGATAAAATGATTAAAATACAATTAAAATACAATTAAAATACAATTAAAATTGCCATCATCAGGACCCACAGTTGATGTTATTTCAATTAAAAGCCTTCTGGAACAGGAAGGTTTTGACCTGGTGCCGAAATGTCATCAACATTGGCGCCAGACAAATTTCAGTCGGGAGGGCATTCCATAGTCTGGGGGCAATTTTTCTGCTGCCTTTATTTTTTCCCCTCTGCATTATTGTCTTGTCCAGTGAGTCTTGTCTTTTCATTATGTGCCCAAAGTACAGCAGCCTAAGTTTTGTCATTTTGCTTCTAGAATGAGTTTGGGCTTGAGTTGCTCTTGTTTATCTTCCTGAAGGTTCGTGGTATCTGCAAAACTCCCCTCTAGCATCATATTTGAAACAGTTTCTTTTCCACTCACCTTTCTTCCCTATCCAGCTTTCACATCTATACATATTAATTGGGAAAACGTACAATGGTTTGGATAATCTTGACACATCCTTAAATCTGAGGATCTTTCCTAGTATCTTCATAGCTATTCTTCCAAGTCCCTGTCTTCTGATTTATTGGCTGCAGTTTCCATCTGGACTCATGGCTGAAGCAAGATAGACAGAATCTTTAAGGATTTCAATTTCCTTTGTGGTTCTTCCATGGTTCTTCTGTGGTCATGATTTTTGTTTTCCTAATGTGCACCTTGATGTTGGGAAAATGTGGAGGCAAGACGAGAAGGGGACGACAAAGGATGAGATGGTTGGACAGTTTCATTGAAGCTACCAACATGAATTTGACCAAATTCTGGGAGGCAGTGGAAGACAGGAGGGCCTGGCGTGCTCTGGTCCATGGGTTCACAAAGAGTCGGACACGACTAAACAACTAAACGACGACAATGAATGTGCACTGCAGTCCAGCTTTTTCACTTTCTTTTACTTACATCAGGAGTTGTTTCAAGTTTGTTCTTAGCTTTCTTGATACACTCTAACTCCTTGCCACATTAAAGCGTCCATCCAAGAGAGGGACGTTTCACTTCTAACACCTTCCAAATTTCAGATTGTATGTTCCTCCATAAAAATAAATAAATGTATGCAAATTAGAAACTAGATATCGGGGAGGTTAGGAGAGAACCCCAAGTTTTAAAAGTTTAAATCCAAATTTTATTTGATATAGAGGACATTAAATCATGTGAGTTGCCCTGTATAGTTCAAAACTGTCGAGCTGAAACACAGGTTTGCCTCTTGGTGAGAACTTGAACCAAATTTATCTTAAATAAAAATTTGCTCAGTTAGGCCAGATATAAAAACTCAGGAATCACAAATGTGTGTATTTTTTGTTACCATCGAGTGACTTTCAATTTATGGCAATACCAATAGGGTATTTGAGCCATGCAAGATATTCCATTACCATTACCACCTCTAGGGATTTTCTGTGGCCAAACAAAGATTTAAATGTAGATCCCCTGAGTCTATCCACTGCAGCACACTGACTCTCCTCAAATCTGGATACAGTACAGGACATATATTCGCGAAGGCTTTCATGGCTGGGACCTATTGGTTGTTGTGGGTTTTTCAGGCTCTTTGGCCGTATTCTGAAGGTTGTTCTTCCTAATGTTTCACCAGTCTCTGTGGCTGGCATCTTCAGAGGACAGCAGAGACTGGCAAAACGTTAGGAAGAACAATCTTCAGAACATGGCCAAAGAGTCCGAAAAACCCACAACAACCACAGGACATATACTTTGAGCCTTGTAGCTCAGTAGTTAAACTGCTGTACTGCAGCCAAAACTCTGCTCATGACCCGGGATTTTATTCCAGGTAGTTCAAGGTTCACTCAGCCTTCCATCCTTCTGAGGTCAGTAAACTGAATACACAGTTCATGGGGGGGGGGGGACAATATGTAGCCTGCATAATTAAACTGTAAAATGCCAAGAGAGTGCTTTAAGCACTATGGGGTGGTATATAAGCACCACACTTTTTTGGGACCTCTGTACAGTATGCATACTGAAATAGCTTCATTTCATATGCATATACAGTAGCTCTATAGGAGTTGTACTATGTTTCCCTTCCAAAAACTTCAACCAACTGTTAGAAAGTAAGTAGAACAAGATAAATATTTCTATGGGGTAATACTTTATCTTGCTTTAAATTTACTTTGCAAAAAACAGGGGGGCTTTGGTAACATTAAATAGCATAATCCTAAAATTTGGTGCACCAAATTTGAAGCAGGTATGCTGATATTTATAACTGCAATTTATCACAGCTCATCGTAATGCTGTGTTGCAATGTTATTTGCTGAGCTGCAGGAAGATTTACCAGCCAAACTGTACAGGATGAGGTGGTAGGTCTCTGAAAAATACATTCATTAAATGTGTAAGGTGCCAAGCTCTTTAGATGATTAGTGAAATAATATACTGAAGTGCAAAACTAATTTTCTTTAGATTACTATTTTTGTTAGACTCTGAAAACACCAACATAGTGGTGTTGATTAACACTGTGAGAGGTAGAGAATAAGAATGTGGAGGTACTAAATTATCTTACAAAGATTAAGTATCACACAGCACCACTTTCACATGCATTATGGCTAGGAATATATCCATTATCTAAAAGTTGTCTGAAAAGATCCACGTGTTTCTATATACAAAAGTGAAAACATTGGACTCTTACTCAGTAGGGTGCTTCTACTTAGAAGCATCCGTAAAACTGAGATAATTGATAACTGAATGAGGTATCTTGAAACTTCAGTTGACGAAGAATGGTTGCCAACATTTCATTAGGATCATCACTGTTCTAAGTCTCCAAGCAAATTTGGTCATTAGCTGTCTCTCATATTATTTATGTTGAATCTTGACCAGAACTTGGAAGTCATGTAGTACAAATGATGACATTACCTGTGATCTATTAATCAGGAGAATAACAAGAACCTAACAACGTATTTCTTTTAATGCCTGATAATGCCTGGTTAACATCATTGCTTTCTTACTGTAATTAGTAGCTTTTACCCATTATTACTAAAGCATACTTTGGGAACATCATTTTTGGGGAATTTGAAGACATTTTTGTATTATTTTCTTTTATTTTTTAAAAGTAACTGTAAACCATGCAAACAATGTTAACATGTTACAATGGAGGGAAAAAATAAGAAATAAGAAATGAATTATTTTTCTTTAAAAATGGTCCAAGGTTTGCTTGGGATTTGCATAAATGAATAATTAAACTGTATAAATGCATTATTTAAATACAGATAATAACTTTCTTATTTTATTTTTAATCATATCATTGAAAATATACTTGGAACAAACACTGCATATTAAATTTATATTTCTGGCAAACAATCAAGTTATTTCATAAAAGCAGTTCATGTGACACAGGAGGGAAAAACTATTATATACTCATGCTTATGTCATTACTATTGTTTGTGCTTTTTCACAGCTTACTTTTTACTTTTTCTGATTGTGTTAGTTGTTTTGAACCTTGGAAAGATAGGATAACGATAGTTTAGATAAATACGATCCCCCGACTTTTGCCCTGAAGAGATAGAAGCAAAGAGTGAGATGACCATGATTAAACCAAGCTGGACAAGAAAAATAAAAATCCATCTTGTTCTCATGGCAAACTGCCATTGTCTACAAACCCTAATGCCATCTGGCTAATTGGCATGGGTGGCAATGAAATCAACTTAAGATCAAGTTTAACAGAACAGGTGGCAAGAAGCATTTGTTAAATGTGCTTCTGACAGATCTATTTCACCTGTACATTCATTCATTGCTATGTGCTGTTGTTGGCTTTTGAACCAGTGTGGGTTAGCCAAGGGCTGCAAGGCAGAGGAGGAAAGAAGACTGAACTTCTTTACTTTAGCCTTTAGAAAGATTGAAAGCTATGACACATTCAGTAGCCCGGACAAAAGGGAAGGGGAAAGGCCAAAAGTCAAGATAACAAAGGGGCATGTTGAACAATACATAGACAACTTCAATGAATTCAAGTCAGTGGAGCCTGATGTCATTTGCACAAGGACTCTGGAGGAGTTTACTCCGCATATGTCAAAACAGTAGTAGTCATACTTCAGAACACAGAGAGAACTTGCATTGGTCCAGAAAACTGGAAACAACTGAATACAATGGCTCTCCTCCAAAAGAAAAGAAAGAAGACTCCAAAAAGTTACAAACTAATCAGTTTGATGGCTGCCACTAAAAAAAGATTAGAACACAAACAATTATTCTGTGACTCAGCAAGAACAATTTGCATTCATAAACTGGTTCCCAGTACACACCCATAGCCAGGACTAGCTCAAGATATTTTGCAAAGCCAGGAAGAGGACAAGATGCACATTCCATGTACGAAAGCTGATATTTCAAGGTGATAATGGGACAGAGTCCTCTATCACACCTGAGGATGTGTGGCACACAAAACTTTATCCCCCAAGAGAAAGGAAAGACCACAGTTACTCAGAAAATAACAGACAGCTGGACCACTTATGATGGTAATTTAAACTACTGCTCATGCTCAGCAGCCTATAGTCATGGTCCTTCATGGTTCTGCCTTCACTTCACCCTTCCTCCAATACTGTGTGATGTCCACTGGTAAGGATGAGGACTCCAGTTCTTCCTTTTGCTGCCTCTTAATGGTGGCAGCCTTACACTGCCTGCCGTCTCTTCTCATTGGTTGTTGGCATTCTACAAGTTGTAACTGTTAGTCAATCTACTGGAGAAGGGCCTTGGAACTATGGTTGTAATCAACTGGTTTTTCAAAGTGACATTCTGACCTCTGACATGATTGACAGCCGAAAAGCAGCTGATGGATGAATGGAGGCTCGCATAGGCAGGGGAAACCTGAGGAAGAAAAGGCAATCGGGACTAAAGTTTAGGAAACCGAGGCTTGGCAAAGATGGAGTTAATCTCTTCCTGTCAGATACTGTAGCCTTGTGGACCTGAGAGGGAAAGCTGGACAGGACACATTATACTCAATTTATTATGTAATATATCACTTTAGAAATGCAGATCTGGAAGGGACCCTGTGGATCATCAAATCTATCCTCTGCCAAGAAGGCACAATGAGGAATCAAATTCCCAACCTCTGGCTCCGCAGCTAGATACCTAAACCACTGAGCTATCCAACATTTCTCAAAAATTTTACATGTCAAGCCTGCCAAGTTCAAGGCTTCAAGCTCATTTTCAGTTGAAATAAAGCAAGGCGGAATATGTGTTCTCAAAGGCTTTCACAGCTGGGGTCTGATGGTTGTTGTGGGTTTTTCGGGCTGTTTGGCTGTGTTCTGTTTTTCTTCCTAACATTTCGCCAATCTCTGTGGTTGGCATCTTCAGAGGACAGGAGCCAGGACACGGACAGAATTCTAGTTCCTGTCCTCTGAAGATGCCGACCGCAGAGACTGGTGAAATGTTAGGAAGAAAAACCTCCAGAACATGGCCAAACAGCCTGAAAAACCCACGAGAACCATCGAGGTCAAGTAGCTTGCTCTTGACCTTGGCTCATTGGCAGAAACATCAAACATCAACAAGACTGAAGACACCATTGATCTTGCCTGCAGGACATTTCAAAGGACCTACAATACAAAAACATGTTCAAGAAACTTCGTGGCACCCTCAATACACTTTGTCAGGTTGCGGGAGATAAGTAAGGTCAAGCTTTGTTTGTACTTGGTTTTGTGAACAGCAGAGAATACCACAGATCTCCAGGTAAGGCTAGGAAAGAATCATGCCTGAAATCCTGGAGAACTGATGCCAGTCGGAGTTGACAGTACTGGGGTAGTGGACCGATGCTCTGTCTGCTATCAGGCAGCTTTCTATGCTCCCATGAAACTTCTCAGTTTCACTGGATTTCCAATTTACAAGAAGGTATCATTCATGGGAACGAGCCACTGTGTGTGGGTGTTATGCAAGCAGACGCTACTGTCTGCATGATTGCAAAAGGCCTCCTTCAGTCACACCCATCCTTGCTGAGAGATGTATACCAAACAAAAACTTTATGCGGTTTTTCTGAGGTAACACAGATTCTCTATGGTTGCCAATCAAAGTAATAATATAAAAAAGCTCCATATAATCTATTATTTACAATTTGATGCTACTGAAGTGGCCCTTTTATACCTCCTCCCCCAGTTTTGTATCTGTTTCTGGGTTTACGTGTCATACATTCTTGGTATGATTAATTGGTTCATAAACTGGTTTGGGCTATTTTAGACAAAGTGGCAAAGAAATCTAGTTAAACTCAAATTTTAAAATTACAAAAGAAAACCTGGGGAACATAAAATGTTAATGTATTTTAATTTTAGGAATAAGAGACAGGTTTGCATTATATGACCCTTTTAAAACCAGAATGGAATGTTGCAAGCAATAAGCTTCAGTCTTGCTTGTTTTGTATTGACTAACTTCTACACTGAGAGAATCTTTGATCCTCTTTGTAGTGGAATGTGTGGCTGCAGGCCAGCTAAAGAGAAAAAAACTAGAGTCAAAATCTTTTCTTTGTTTTTCTTTTTTGTCATGAAAATCAGACACATAGCCAAAGGGCATCATCAATATATATGATCACTCTTCTTGTTGTTGTTCTTGTGTGTAGGTTCCATAATGGATCACTGGAGAGATTCCCCTTATACCACATCAAATTGAATAAAATCATCTCTATGAAACATGGGAAAAAAACCATACATAGATACATAAGATAATAACTAATATGAACTTACGCAGCTGTAAAAAACAAACCTATTTGGAATAAAGGATCTCAAAATTTTAAATTGCTGCATTTTTGCACAGTCCTTTGGTGACACCATATTTCAAAGCATTTTTAATCAGACACCCTAAAATTTAAGAAGTACAACTTCGCCGTCTGTATATATTTTAGCACAAAACCTGAAACATACTGTATAGATCATAGGTCCTTAACCTGTGGTCCGTGGACCTCGAAGGGGCTGCGATGTCCTCACAGGAGGTCCAATAAGGCTTGAAGAAATGTTGTGATCTTTTGCAGGAAAGAAAGAAAGGAAGGTAGGAAAGGAAAGGAAATGTAGAACAAAAATCTTAATTTCCGTTGCTTGTTTGTGTAAAACTTGGCTTTTCTAAGCTACTGTCTTCATTAAAAACAAGCAAAAGTAAAAATCGGTTATGAAAATAATTGATAGCAAATAACTGTTTGATATTTCTGTATGTGGGGAGAACATGCAAATGGATGATGCTGGGTAGCTGAGAGACAGCATGTGACATTTATTGCTACTGTGTAGACAGTCAGAAGCTATGGGAAGAGAGAACTAATATAAAGTTTACTAATTCCAATTACTAATTGGAAGACATTTATCCTTCTCTTCTCTTCAATATTTCTTATATGGAGCAGGAAATACCTGATGAAGCATAGCAAAGAATTTCAAAAGATCAGTCTATGCTTTATAGATTATAGCAAAGTCTTTGACTGTGTAGATCATGAGAAAGTATGGGTTGTTCTAAAAGAAATTGGTGTGTTTCAGCACTTGATTGTCCTCATGTATAACCTGTATTGTGCAGAAGAAGCTACCATTAGGATAGAATATTAAGAGACATAATTGTTTCCTATAGACAAAGGTGTTAGTTAAGAGTGCATTTTATGCCCTAATGTGTTCAATTTGTATGCAGAACACATCATACAGAAAGCCAGATAAGATTCATATGAAAGAGGTGGGAAAATTGGTGGAAGAAATGTAAATAATGTAATTTATGCAGATGACACCATCTTACTAGCAGAAAGAAGCAATGACTTGAAATACCTTTTGTGAAAGTGAAAGAAGAAACTGCCAAAGGAGGACTGCAGTTGAATGTTAAGAAGACAAAAATCATGACTGCAGAAGAACTACATGATTTTACTATTAACAGTTAAGAAATTGAAATAGAGATTTTGTGTACCTTTGATCTGTCATCTGCTCTTCCAGACCCTTCAGCTTCCTTGCCTGTTACACGACTTCTTCCATCATTGTCACTAACAGCTTTTCCTTCTTGCTCAGCTCTTGCTTTTTTGTTGAAGAGGGTGTTTTCCTCTCAGCCTTGGGGGTCCCCATGGACGAGGGATGGTGCTCTGGCAGCGACATTGTCTTGCCCTGCCATCCTTCTCACAGTTGTTTTGAAATTTCAAACTTATGGAAGTTAAGAAATTAACTGTGCATCTTGATGGCAGGAGAAAACTCACAAATATCACTGCCAAATAAATTATTTATAAAGGAGTGAACTGAGCCAGATATAGCATTATCCATGCCAAATATGAAACGTTGGTTCCCCCCCCCCCAATAAAATCTTGGTTAGGAACAAACATTAACTAGCATTAACCACAACTAATAGTAGCATTAGTTCTTAGCATTAATCATGGTGTAGTTAGTTGGCAACAACAACTTATCATGGGTAAGTTTGGAAGAATGAGGATAATTTGTGCATAGAAAGGGTAGTAGCTGGATGAAGGATATGCATGGTTCACATGACAATATTCCAATACTTTCATGGCATTTTCCTACCTGGTACATTAACTTTCTTATGTGTTAGAAAGTGGTTTATCTATGTCAGCCTTCTGACACTACCCCCCCCCAGCAATACTTATAGATGTGAAATCCTAATGTGCTTCCAGCTCTTAGCCTCCTTTTTTGTGAATGATTTTTTTGTGTAAAGGATCAACACTTATGCAGCAATACGATTGTTAAAATACCACAAGACTCTGTTGATTTTAATAGGGCAGATGTTAAGCTTTGTCTTAGGTCATTAGGAGAAGTTATGGGATTTAAAATAAAATGCCAGTACACATGTACAGGAACTCCAAATTCTGCTGGCATCATTAGTTTCAAAGCTATTGGAGGATTTTCATCCTCATGGCACTTTTTGACTTAGCATAATAACACTTCAGACAGATGACCTACTGTATGCTGTGGCCCAGTGTTACTCTAATCAAAACATGTTAATCACATGAATATTTGTGAAACATACAGATGACAGCTTCACTGTATGCATTCAGGATGAACTATCTCTTCAAACGAATGACATCAATGCAATCTCTCTGAATTCAGCAAACTATAAGTCATGTCAGCTGGGTTCCACCAACTTTACAAGACTGTAAGACCCTAATCAATCTCACAGTCATGTTTTTAATCCAAAATGTTTAACCTTGCCCATTTACAATGTCATGCCTTGAAACTCACATAGCAATACCGACTCATTTCCTTTCTTGGAGATTGACCTTAATAATAATTTTTGGACTTGCTGACTTATAAAGAATATTATAGATAGAACAAGTATCTAGCAGCTTCATTGTATACTGTACTATTTAAGATAGCGAAAATGGGCTCACAAGATAATATAATTTTTACGTTAATACTCAGTTCATTTGTAATTTTGAGATTTAAGAAAACTGTTTTAATTTGCCTGTATCTGATCACAGAGGCTGTGGCAATTGTCTTTCAAACATTAGTTCCACTGCCCTTGAAACAAGGTATTTATTTCTGAGGAAGGATAATAGAGGATTGCAGTCCATGGCTGTGATCCACAGAAACCTGAGCTGTTTCACACAGATTCATAGGCATCCTTCAGTCTTGAGAGAATATGGTAACGTGCACTGTATGGAGGACTTCGACGCTGTATGCGAAGCTGGAGTGTCCGTTCCAGAGCATGAAGCCTGGGTAAAATAATATGGAGGATAGGCTGTTACCCAAGCAGCAAAACCCCCCTCTCCACATCGCTGAAATTGTCCAATGGAAAGGCAAGAGCCAATACAACTGGTTCCAGCAATGTCGCAGGAGTTGCCAGAACAACACGAACTGCCTCCGGGACTCCGGCTCCGGATTTCGCCTCGAGGTTAACTCCTGATGCCTTTTCCATCAGTGGATATAGCCACAGGGCAGTGGAGGTTTAAAATCGGAGTTTTCCTTCTCCTAGATGGGCTGCCTTCCAAGGCTAATGAGTCTCACCTACCCGGGCTGCTCCCTTGCCTCATGGCAGCATCTCCTCCTTCACACTAATGATGGAGATAAAAAAGAGGTGTCAGCAGTCCTGTGTGGTGGACAATAGAACATTATGTTCTAGCTAGTGTGGCCATTTGTGCTGTTTTAAGGAGGATGGTCCTCCATTTGAAGTGCTGTCAGAGGACAATTTTCTCTGGACGTGTCTTTCATTTGAAGTGTTGGCTATTCCAAACCTGATTTAAAGACAAGGAGGGACATTATGGACCTTGAACTTGGCCATCCACAGCGAACATGTGCGTACAAGCAGGTCAGGATTCCCCAGTTAAGTGAGATGTGCTATCCTTCTTTTTATATTATAAAAACAATTTCTACTTTTGATCATCGTCGTTTAGTCATGTCTGACTCTTCGTGACCCCATGGACCAGAACACACCAGGTCCTCCTGTCTTCCACTGCCTCCCAAAGTTGGGTCAAATTCATGTTGGTTGCTTTGCACTGTCCAGCCATCTCACCCTCTGTCATCCCCTTCTCCTCTTGCCTTCACACTTTCCTAATATCAAGGTCTTTTCCAAGGAGTCTTCTCTTCTCATGGGATGGCCAAAGTACTGGAGCCTCAGCTTCAGGATCTGTCCTTCCAGTGAGCACCCAGGCTTGATTTCCTGCAGAATTGATAGGTTTGTTCTCCTTGCAGTCCAGGGACTCTCAAGAGCCTCCTCCAGCACCACAATTCAAAGGCATCAATTCTTTGTCCGTCTGCTTTCTTTATAGTCCAGCTCTCACTTCCATACATCATGAAGGAAAAACCATAGCTTTGACTATTCGGACTTTTGTTGGCAAGGTGATGTCTCTGCTTTTTAAGATGCTGTCCAGGTTTGTCATTGCTTTCCTCCCAAGAAGCAGCCGTCTTTTAATTTCGTGGCTGCTGTCTCCATCTGCAGTGATCATGGAGCCCAAGAAGGTAAAATCTGTCACTGTCTCCATATCTTCCCCTTCTGTTTGCCAGGAGGTGATGGGACCAGTGGCCATGATCTTAGTTTTTTTGATGTTGAGTTTCAGACCGTTTTTTGCACTCTCCTCTTTGACTCTCATTACAAGGTTCTTTAATTCCTCCTCACTTTCTGTCATCAGAGTGGTATCATCTGCATATCAGAGGTTGTTGATATTTCTTCTGGCAATCTTAATTCCAGCTTGGTATTCCTCCAGTCCAGCCTTGGACTTAAGCTGGACAATATACAGCCTTGTCGTACTCCTTTCCCAATTTTGAACCAATCAGTTGTTCCATATCCAGTTCTAACTGTTGCTTCCTGTCCCACATATAGGTTTCTCAGGAGATAGATAAGGTGGTCAGGCACTCCCATTTCTTTAAGGACTTGCCATAGTTTGCTGTGGTCCACACAGTCAAAGGCTTTTGTATAGTCAATGAAGCAGAAGTAGATATTTTTCTGGAACTCTCTGGCTTTCTCAATAATCAAGCGCATGTTAGCAATTTGGTCTCTAGTTCCCCTGCCTCTTCGGAATCCAGCTTGTACTTCTCAGAGTTCTCGGTCCACATACTTCTGAAGCCTACATTGTAGGATTTTGAGCATAACCTTGCTAGGGTGTGAAATGAGTGCAATTGTAGGGTAGTTGGAGCATTCTTTGGCACTTTGGGATTGGGATGTAGACTGATCTTTTCCAATCCTCTGGCCACTGTTGAGTTTTCCAAACTTGCTGGCATATTGAATGTAGCACCTTAACAGGATCATCTTTTAAGATTTTAAATAGTTCAGCTGGAATGTCATCACCTCCACTGGCCTTGTTGTTAGCCAGGCTTTCTAAGGCTCACTTGACTTCACTCTCCAGGATGTCAGCAACTACATTGTCTGGGTTGTCCGGGATATCCAAATCTTTCTGGTATAATTCCTCTGTGTATTCTTGCCACCTCTTCTTGATGTCTTCTGCTTCTGTGAGCGCCCTCCCATTTTTGTCCTTTATCATGTCCATCTTTGCATAAAATGTTCTTCTAATATCTCCAATTTTCCTGAACAGATCTCTGGTTTTTCCTTTTCTGTTATTTTCCTCTCTTTCTTTGCATTGTTCATTTAAGAAGGCCCTCTTGTCTCTCCTTGCTATTCTTTGGAAGTCTGCATTCAATTTTCTGTAACTTTCCATATCTCCCTTGCATTTTGTTTCCCTTCTCCTCTCTCCTATTTCTAAGGCCTCGTTGGACAGCCACTTTGCTTTCTTGCATTTCCTTTTCTTTGGGATGGTTTTTGTTGCCTCCTGTACAATGTTATGAGCCTCTATTCAAAGTTCTTGAGGCACTCTATCCACCAAATCTAGTTCCTTAAATCTGTTCTTTACTTCCACTGTGTATTCATAAGGGATTTGGTTTAGATTATACCTGAGTAGCCCAGTGGTTTTTCCTACTCTCTTCAGTTTAAGCTAGAATTTTGCTATGAGAAGCTGATGATCAGAGCCACAATCAGCTCCAGGTCTTGTTTTTGCTGACTGTAAAAGTTCTCCATCTTTGGCTGCAGAGAATATAATCAATCTGATTTCGATATTGTCCATCTGGTGATTTCCATGTATAGAGTTGCCTCTTGCGTTGTTGGAAAAGAGTGTTTGTGATGACCAGCTTGTTCTCTTGACAAAACTCTATTAGCCTTTGCCCTGCTTCGTTTTGAACTCTAAGGCCAAACTTACCTGTTGTTCCTTTTATCTCTTGGCTCCCTACTTTAGCATCCCAGTCCCCTAGAATGAGAAGAACATCTTTCTTTGGTGTCAGTTCTAGAAGGTGTTGTAAATCTTCATAAAATTGTTCAATTTCAGTCTCCTCAGCAATGGTGGTTGGTGCATAAACTTGGATTATTGTGATGTTGAAAGGTCTGCCTTGGATTCGTGTTGACACCATTCTATCATTTTTGAGATTGTATCCCATTACAGCTTTTCCCACTCTTTAGTTGACTATGAGGGCTACTCCATTCCTTCTACGGGATTCTTGCCCACAATAATAGATATGATAATCATCTGAGCTGAATTCGCCCATTCCTGTCCATTTTAGTTCCTTGATGTCCAGGATGTTGATGTTTATTCTTGCCATCTCCTGTTTGACCACCTCCAGCTTCCCAAGGTTCATAGATCTTACATTCCAGGTTCCTATACAGTATTTTTCTTTGCAGCATTGGACTTTCCTTTCACTTCCAGGCGTGTCCACAGCTGAGCATCCTTTCGGCTTTGGCACAACCACTTCATTAGCTCTGGATCTGCTTGTCCTTGTCCTCCGCTCTTCCTCAGTAGCATGCTGGACGCCTTTCGACCTGAGGGCCCCATCTTCCAGTGTCATATCTTTTAGCCTTTTGTTTCTGATCATGGGGCATTCTTGGCAAAGGTACTGGAGTGGCATTGCCATTTCCTTTGGTACTGTACAATAAATTAGCAAATGCAATTCTATACAAATGAGCACCCTCTTTTTGCCTCCTCTTGGTGTTGCAAGCCATCCTGTTTGGTGATGTGTAACTGGCTGCCCAAGTTCTAGCATCTGCATTGATAGATTAGTGCCCAAAGTTCCGGAATGGAGTCAATATACCCAGGCCAGTGATAGGGTCCTCCTAGACAGGAAGGGCTACAAAGGGGCTGCCTGCAGAGACTTGTTTGAACCGTAAGGTCTGTTTTCTGGTTTACTCCTTCAGACTTGATTCCTACCCCCTTTCCCAGTCTTGCCATGTGGTTTGTCCATCCTGAAATCTAGCCTGTCCGTCAAAATTGGTTCTTCAAAATGAAGTTGTTCCCTGAAAGATTTCTGATGTTATTGGTACTTTTCCTGCCATGCACATGATGACTGTCTTGGTTAGAACAATGACAAAATCTCTGACTTAGCATGCTTTTTTTGAGGGGGTGGGTTTCCAAAATTATGGTTTATTTTCATCTCAGTTTGTTCTGGGGCAGAGATGAAGTTGAGCACTATGGCATTTTCCCAGGAAGTTCACTTCTGTTGTTACCGCTTCCTGGTCAAGAGCTTTCATTAGCTCCACCTGCACTAGATACTCTTTGGTCTGCTCTGGCATGACTTTTCTTATGCTCTTTGGTAAAGAGGGGAAACTTACTTTGACACGGAGCAGGTAAACTTTGACATGGAGCAGGGTCTCTCACTGTGAGACCCAACCAGTAATATGCTGAGCAACACCTACATCTTGCAAATTACTATATTTGATGCATAACAGGCCTTATAGAACTACGAAAAGTATACAAGTCAAAGCAAAAAGACAATAGCAAAAGTGGAAAGAAAGGCTGCCATGGTGATCAAGTCTGTGAAGTGAAAGTTTATGGAGGCTACTTAACCTAGACAAAAGATGCCTGTGATAAGACTTCTAATGTTGTTGATAGTATGGAGACTAAACTTCTACTTTCTCAACGATGAAGATGCAATGAAAGTGACTGGCAGTAGGTTCAAGTTAAGCAAAAAATTTGCTTCCTCCCACAGTGCAAAAGTTAATTTATTAAAATAACTGCTGGGTGGCCTCATCTAATTTCAAAATGAAATCACACAACTTTAGAAAAAACTAGTCTGTTAGTGCATTAGGTTGGTAAGGTGGAACATCTAATATATGAATTTTTATTCCTCTTAAGATTTATTAAGGAGTACTTTTATTAATTTACTATGAATTTATTAATAATATTAATAATTTGAATGTGTATATACCATACCTTCAATCAGCAGAAGTCTTTGGAGTAGAAGATACAAACATTAAGAATTCAATGACTGAAATCCAGTAGTAAGTCGCAACTAGAGAAGGCCCATCAAATCAGTGGGGATTTGGTGTGTCAACTCCATAAGTTTCATTGGTTCAGTGGGCTTTCTCTAGTTGCAACTTACTACTGGAAGGGATGCAGTGGCGCTGTGGGTTAAACCGTAGAAGCCTCTGTGCTGCAATGTTGAAAGGCCAGCAGTCATAAGATCGAATCCATGGAACGGCGTGAGCTCCCATTGCTTGTCCCAGCTCCTGCCAACCTAGCAGTTGGGAAGGTAACGGCGTTCTGTGTTTAGTCGCGCTGGCCACGTGACCACAGAAACTGTCTATGGATAAACCCTGGCTCTACGGCTTGGAAATGGAGATGAGCACCGCCCCCTAAAGTCAAACACAACTGGACTAAATGTCAAGGGGAACCTTTACCTTACTAGATTTCAGCCAATATGACAAAACAATTTCAAATTAAACATGTTGTTTGTTTGTTTGGTCAATCGATCGATCAATCTAGCCAAAGGCCACTCTGTGCAGTTTACAACTTGAAATGTTAACAATAAAACCAAGAGACTTAAAATGATTTCAAGTAGAATGGAAAAAAATAATACAGATTTCAATTTACAAAATATAGTTTCATTTTTAATGCTTGTCAGAAAGACAAGGCAAGACTAAACACAAATCTGGTGCCAAAAAAGTGGGTATGTTGCTGTGGTATAAATTGAAGTGGGAGGGTTGTCCCTTTCCCCCTACTATGACCTGTCCAACTGGTCAAAGGTTAGAAAAGATTTTGAACTAAAACTCCCAAAATTAGATTTTGAACTACAAACTACAACTCTCAAAATCTCATGGTGTAGTGCAGAAACAGCAATTTCTAATCTTACAGCTGAGTATTATTGGAGAAGAATGGTGGATTAGATTGTCTTTGTCTGATCCATCAGAATTCTTTTATATTTCTTATAATATTACCTACAGAAGCAGCAAAAGATATGGGGTGGGCAGTATTCAGTGCTCCCCTCCTCCCCACTAGAACTGATCAAGAAAAGTGCTTCAGTGAAGCCTGAATCACATAGGATCCCTGTGGAGCTTCATGTCATTGCCTGAGTGCAGGATTTCTCCACAAATAGGTAAAGCAAATCCATCTTCTAGCAATCTACTGGTGATCTATGAACTGAATGGATATTTCTATAAAAGAACCAGGGAACCCAGAAGAAAGGCGAGGCAAGAATAAACAAACAAACAAATATGTGGGCTTAATATGTGAATGTACTATGATTTCATTTAATGTCAGAAAACAAACCAAGATCTTATGCAAATAAGATTCATTAGATCTATAAAATCAGCATATGTGTTTGGTCCTTTATTTCATGTTATTTTCATACCATTATGGCAACGACAGTCTATAGTTTATTTCTCCCTGCTAAAGAATGCTCCCTTGCATGTTTTCTGCTGATGGAAAGAAGGCTAATGAGAAAAAGAGTGATTGTGACAAGCAATTATGTCACCTACCTGAATGGCTTAATTTTCTAAATTAGCCACTTTGATAATTATGACATCTCATTTGTCTTTTAATTCCATGAGCTCTGAAGTTTACCTTTGAATATCCCTCCCATCAGATAAAAGCCTTTGATATGCCAAGGGTCTGTGATGTGACTGGAGGTGGGGGTGCGCGCAAATGCTCCACACATTTAATTCTGATTGTGTCTGCTCATCTGCTTGAGCCAGAGCAAATAACACTCTTGACAAGAGCTCTCCAAACACGGCTTTCACTCCTTCTGTGTGCAGTAACTATCCAAAATGAGGGAAGTTTGCTAAGCAAATTAATAATGTAAACAGGCCAGTGAGGGGAGACTGCCTAGCCTGCTTAAGAGTGAAGGCAAACAAACTGTTCTCAAGGACCTTCCAAGCTATTTTCACGAGCCTTTAGCCCACAGGCAATTAGCATGTTAATTGCATTTGCCTCTTACTCAATTAGAACATTTCTAAGATTCCCTAACCAATGGAAATCTGCCTGGTTTTAATTATTTTGACTGAGATGCAGGCAGTTTGTATTTATTACATGACGTCCAGAAGTTAATAGTTAATGAAATCCATCAGTGATGAGGAATACGTATGCTATGTGTATAGGCCATCCTCTGCCAGCAATGCCTCGATCCTTTCTCTGTCTAAGACAAACCGGCCAGTGTCTATGCAAAAGAATCCGTGGGCACAAATCCAACATCAGGAACAGAAATGCTAAAAAGAAGGAAAACAAAGAAAAGAAACAAAACACGGCTCCACAGGATAATCTATTAGGTGCCTTGATGTGGCCATGCTAGATCCTGGAAACCTGCAAGCTTTTGATCTCCCATCTGTATGTTTTTGTTGTTTTCTATATTTTGTGCTCCACCATCCCCAAGCTGGATCAGAGCTATGAGGCCAGTGCACGTAGTTGCTATTTCCATAGACTCCAGACTCTGGGTAGGATGCAAAGTGGTTTTTATTGTAGGACTGGAAACATCCAAGACAAGGTTCCCTTCACTTTCCTTTGGTCCTGTCCCAGGCACAGTTTTCTTTTCACTTGCCCAAGACCCCTTGAGTCTCTGGGGTAACCCCCTCTTAACTCAACTGGGACTGGGGCTGAGTAAAGTCCAGTGGCCCAGTTTACCCAGTTCACTCCTTTTAATGATGCCTTGAACCAGTCGCCTGCCATCTTGCAGCTGATTTTCAGAAGCCCTCTTGGAGGCTCTGCTGTCAAGCTTTCTGGCACTTACACTGCATCCATTGCTTCTGAGTTGGTATCAGGAGCAGGTGCTCAAATGGAAGCAGATGTCCCCAGTAGCAACAATCTCCCAGCTGAGGTTGGCAGGGGATCAGTTTGAAACATGTTCCTTGTCCTCTGCCATGCAGGACTTAGAGCTTGACAAGGGGCCCGATCCAGGGTCCTCAACCAGAGCATAATCTAGAAACCTTTCCCCATACAGTATATGGTCTTCCCTTGCTCCTCAACTGCATTGCCCCAGATGCCCTCTTCTCCAGATACAGATGGTCCTTCTCTCTCTTCTTGCCCCTGGCTCCCTTCAAGGTCTCATAGCTCTCCTTCTCCCCTTGCTCTTCTTCCACCTTTATTCCCTCCAATTAGCAGCAGAGTTCTGCCCATACCCCATTGCCCTAGTGCCCTTCATCAACCGACTCCCTTCCCAGCCCTGTGATACCTGTAGCTGATTGGTGCCTCCCTGAAGCCCGGCAGAAGAGGGTTTTGACAGGCTCTCCAGGGGACATGGGTAAGAGCAGACAGCTTGCTAGGGTTGCTAGATACAACCCCCTCACATATATGTATATTCAAAGGGCAGCTAGAAAACATTCTTAAGTGTAAGGATATATTACTGGAGGCCACATCACTCACACAACAGTTTTCGGATCCCAATTAAGATGGACAAATGTGAAAGCTGGACAATAAAGAAACTTTCACTGGGAAAAAATAAATTATTTCAAGATGTAGTGTTTGAGGAGAGATTTGCCAGGGACAACCAGATGAATGTACTGTAGATTATAGACTAAAATTTGGATTACAAGGTTAAGCATTGTAAGACGGTTTTTGCATCTTTTAAAACAAAGAACCAACGTTATGTGCTAGCTACATGTGAGTGTACTTAGCATTTCACTAATTTTTGCTGGAAACCATTTGCACAAATTATAGACACCTTGATGAGGGAAGAATATCATCCTTTGTCTCACTGTCCTCAGAGTTCCTCATTGAGATGTCTCAGAGACAAAGCAGCTTAAATTGATAAAAATTAAGAATGCAGGAACCACTGGATAGCTTAGTGGTTCAGATCTCTGGCTGTGGAGCCAAAGGTTTGTAGTTCAATTCCCCACTGTGCTTCCTTGACAGGGGCTGGACTCAATGATCCATAGGTTCAATTCCAGCTCTGCAGTTCTAAGATTATTATTATTGAAATCTGTACTCCAGATACTCTGGTTCAGTCCTCCCCAGCTTCCAGATGTTTTGGACCGAAACTCCAATAATTGCCAGCAGGGCTGGGGAAGACTGAACTAGCTTCTCCCAAACATTCTGCATCTTTTTAAACACCTGCCTTTCCTCATTGGTGGATGGGTGGATTAAGCAGCTGGAGTCTCCTGAGAGGAGAGATTGATTGCTGAAAGACCCAGATGGCTAACTCTACAAAACCCTGCTGGCAGATGTGCTTGCTGTTGTGATGTTATTTATTTATTTATTGCTGCTCCCTCAGCTGATGCCTCGACAAAGAACTGAGCAATAACTTCTTGGCTATGCTCCATTTGAACAACCTTGTCACGTAACAGGGTCACTTGGGGCTCAAAGTATGCAGAATAGTTATCATTATAATGAAGAAATTGCCAGCTGATATTTAGTTGTGATCTCATGAAAGATTCAGAGTGTATAATCTTCAAAAGATGTTTCGACTGAAATGTTACAGGAAAGAGTAGTCAGCTCTGTTCCACAGAGTTTCGTGTATTTTTTTTTCCAGGGGTGGGAAATGTTTTTCTTTTATTTTTTCTTTTACTACACCTCCCATAATCCCTCAGCAAGTATGGCCACTTTCCCATAGCCAGCAAGTGGAATTCTTGAACCAATCTTCCAAAAAAAAAAAAAAAAAAAGCAACTTTCCCCCTCCACTACAATAAATACACATTCCCAGTCTCTGATGTATTCAAATTTGAGCACATCACGCAGCATCAGAAACAAAATTGAGGCAGCCTTTACAAATTGGACATATGGGCATTTCCAAGAGGAATAATAATTTTTCACGTAAGCTGTGCTGTGTAGCTACCACGGTTACATACAAAGAGCTGAATCCAGATTTAGATGTGTAGAAGTGGGCTGGTGCCCCTGAAAATGTTCCACAGAAAAGCAGAGGATGCTGCTACATGGCTGTTCGGGAGAGGGGCTGTAAAGGAATGGGTGGGATTCAATCAATCTGGGCAGAGGCACCTTCCTTGGACAGAAGTTCTATATTTCAGAGTTGTCTCTGCCCAGTTATCAGGGATTCTTTCTTCCCCCTACTTCACATTCATCAGTGACCTTTGCTTCTCAATGTTATATTACAAAGTATAAGGGGGCTGTCATGGAGATCAGGGCAAGGAAGTCTTTTTGTACCAGCCCAGTTGAAAATGCCCAGACCTGGATCCACCCCATAATGTAGAAAACCCATTAAACATTGTAAGTATATGCAACAATGGTTCAGGCTTAATTTAAACAGAATAACTGAGAATTAACAATAGGAATGTAAAGTACCTGAGAAAATCTTGAAATTGAATTTTTTTTTCTATAGAAATCTGCTGCTTGGAGCTGGAAAATGAGACTCTGTGATTTTTTCCTCTTTTTTCCACCCCTGCATAGGTTTACATTATTCACTTATATTTACAGTAGGCCCATTGAAATCAAATAACACTCAATTGATTTCAGTAGATCTGTCCCTGCCTAACCCCTTGTGTTTAAATTTTGGGTGTTTAATGCATCTCACCTAAAATGTTCCCATGTGCACAGAAACAATCTTTCACAGAATTTTTTAAAAAAAAATAATAAAAAATTTAACTTAGCTGCCCTGATTGAAAAATCCTGATATTTATTTACTAATAATTTTATTGTTATAAATTATCTTTTTTTAAAAAGGGCACATTCTCTTTTCTCAGTCACGGAACTGAAACTTGAAAAGAAATTACCTAGCTATGGCTGAATTAGGAGCTGAATGTTGTCTCAAAGAGAATCTTGAATGGAAACAGCATTTGATGCATTTGTTCTTTATATGAAGCTAGTAGTTATTATTGTGTTCTCTTCAATTGTTATGGTAAACAATTCTTTGCAGATTGTCTGTGTCTCTCTCTGTGTGTGTAAGAGGGAGGGAGAGGCAGGCAGAAAGGGGAAAAAAATAAGGAATTGCTTCTTTCCATGATGTTCCAGTCAGCTTTATAATTTGTGAGTGTGATACTATCAAAGTGAAGTATCTGTAAAAACATGTACAGGCCATTTTACCCCCATTCACTGTTGCAGTTTATCAAAGATCTTGTCATTAAAGCACATGTAAGAACGAACTAGAGTGGATCTCTGCTGCTGAATAGGCTTCTACAGAGATAACTGTTGATCTGTATGGACTCTTTATGCTGGTTTATAAAAGTATCTCACTTCATTCAGCTGGAAACTTTAATGCTTTGCAACATCCTATTAAATAGATCAGATTAGATATCTCCCTCTAGGCAGCTGAAATAGTGTTGGCTAAAATGATATCCAGGACACTCGAGAAATATTTTGATGCTACTATGGCATAATTTGTAGGCTCCACTCATACCCATTTTTTAAACATGTAAAGGAGTAACATTTGACCCCTTATTCTTTGCCCTTTCTTTTAAGTGTGATATATAGAAAGTCAAAAACCAGAAAGTAATACCCTGTATAAATGCCGCCAGGACCAAACTATATTGCTCCTCCTTATGTCACCCTCCAAGATTAGGGCCAGCCCCAAAGAGTCTGGTACCTGGAGTACTGCAGGTCACCCCTCCCTCCTGCCATTTTATGGTACACAGCACCCGAGACCAACCAAATTATGTTGATACATAGGACAGAAAATCCTTAAATATCCTCTTCTCATGCCTGGCAGTAGAAATAAAAGAACAGTAAATTCAGTAAGGGTGCAACTAGACAGGGAAACTGTCCTGGGTTAATACAGGTTGATTTGAAATTTCCTTTGGCAGTTAAATGGCTGCTGTTATTGGCACAACAACGTATTTGCTTATCCTAGACAATTTGGGAGGGAGGGTGGGCAAGAGTCCACACTGTACCTCAGATGGCTACAGTTGTCACCAGGACCATAGTTTGCCTACTGTTCCTTGGCATTAAGAGTGCACTTTTCCTTGCCTCTTAAAAAACTGGCAAGTGACATAGCACTGAATTAATATAATAAAGCAAAGTATGCTGCTTACAACTTGTGACACTGAGGTGTTGGTCTGACACATCACTATACGGGAAAAGCAGGATAAAAAAATTGTTCAGAGGAGACAAGAGGCACTCACTTGGGATGGATGTTCCTGCTGTATTAGCATACCTTCAGCATTGTGTGGTGTGCCAGTATAGCAGGAACATCTCTCTCAAGTGAACACCTCGTCTCTTTGAATTTTTTAAAAATATTATTATTATGCTTTTCCAATATATTGGAGTGCCACAAGTTGTTAAATTCATTCAGTGCGATGTCACTTGTAATGTTTTTTTTTTTTTGAGAAGTGGGGAAGAGGGCAGTGAGAATGACAGAGAAGAGTAAGCAACCTTTGATCCTCCTAATAGTATCACTTGGGAAAACAATGTTTTTTTTAAACATGACCCACCATCAATGTCATCCTAAGACACTCCCACCGCTTCCCCTTTGGACCAATATAGGTGGTCACACATGCCAGAAACTGAAAAAAAAAAAAGAGCTATGCAAGCAGAATCTGTACATAAAATATTAGCCACTGTCAGCTAAACAAAAAGCAGTTAATGCATATAAAAGAAGACTGGGCATATTCATTATTAACTGCATGATGTCTAGTCAATGGAAAGTACATTGAATTTAATCGTAACAACTCCAGCACAAACCGTAGTGTAAACTGCAGTGTAGTCAAACCCTAACTTAACGGTTTGCTGCCCTGCTGGTTGAGATGGTCACCTCATCTTGTCTAATACAGTAGTAGGATAAGCCTTGTCTACAATATCATTAATTTTTGCAGGTGGTGGTCTTCATGATTGCTCTTGATGTTGCCCATGATTGACTGAAAATTATCTGATACTGTATACTTATTTGTTGTACTGGACTGCTTCTGACATAATTTTTTTTAAAAGGCAGATGGTGCTCAAATGGGTTTTAGGTCTTGGATTTCTGGTATTCAGTTATGCAGGAGAGGGCTTTCTCCAATGTGGAGGGCTCAACATTAAGCAGGAGAGGGCTTTTTCCAGTGTGACTCCCAGATTGTAGATTTGGTCAGTTTCCACTCTGACAGCTTTTAACAAGGGAGCAAAATGCATCTTTCAAAACAGTCATATGTTGTTTAATGTGCTCTACTGTGTTGGTTGTTATAGGTTTTTCAGGCTCTTTGGCCGTGTTCTGAAGGTTGTTCTTCCTAACGTTTCGCCAGTCTCTGTGGCTGGCATCTTCAGAGGACAGCACTCTGTCCTCTGCACAGAGTGGACATTTACTTTGTGCTCTCCTCTGAAGATGCTGGCCACAGAGACTGGCGAAACGTTAGAAGGAAAAAAATTCAGAACATGGCCAAAGAGCCTGAAAAACCCACAACAACCATTAGATCCTGGCCGTGAAAGCCTTCGCGAATACATTGCTCTACTGTGTGTTTTCTTCAAACTGCAAATTGTTTATTTTAGTGGTTCTAATTCACTTAATTGATTTTAATGGATTTTACATTGGGGTCTTTACTTAATATTACAATTTTATGGTTGAACTTGGGTATTGTTGTTGTTGTTGTTGAAGAAGACTGTAAGCTACCTTGGGCACTATTACATAGTGGAATGATGGGGTGGAAAGGTAATAAATAAATAATAATAGTATTTGTAAGTAGATGCACATCTGACTTTTAGAACAATGCCATTCACTGTACTGCATTAACAAGAAAAGCATTTCAGAGTGAAAAGTGCTGTTAGAATACTTTGTGAGGATCTTGACCTTCTCTGCACTTGAAGAGATAACCAAAGAAATAATGTATGCCAAACATTGTTCAGTTATATTCAATATTGTTATTTATTTAGGACAATAACTTCACCACATTGGTCAAAGGAACTACTGCTTTTTGTAGTTTTGCTAAAAGTCACCTCATTTGGATGTTAGCATTTTTATTTTTAAAAAAGATTGCAATTCTGGCCTTCTTGACAGAACCAACATGGTGATCCATTCTATAGAATCTGGACAACTGTTTTAAAAAGTCATGTGTTCAGACAAGTTGTTTTTTTCTTTTACAAGAATAATTAATTTTAATTTCTCTCTCCCTCTTTCTTTTTATTTTATTGCGTCTAAAGACATCACTTCATGAAAAGGGCTTTGGCATGTCATATTTTCCTGATTCTCACTTGAGTGACTGATACAGCAATGAATAACAAGCCAGGTAATGCCAAATTATTAACAATGCTGATGAGGCTGTCATGCACATTGTACAAAGCAGAAACAAAAGGAAAATGCTGGCTTCTTTGCTGCTGAAATATCAGATTAGTTAAAGGTTTCATGACAAACCATTTGTCTTTTACCCTTATTCCATGGCCTTGCCAGCAGTTTTCAGATGTCTGCCAAAATGAAAATGTGGCAGCTGCCAATGATAGGGACTTTTATACATGACAATTTTGGGGGAGGGGGGGATAAGTGTGTGTCACAGTAGGCAAGGCTTTTTAGTTGCTTTGTTTTTGTCCTGTCTTGCGACGGACTATTGCTGCATCTCAGTTAAAAGAGCTTGATTCTCCAGTCCAATTATTTAAAATAAAAGTAGGCAGACTTTAGGTTCATAGGAACAGCTTTGTTCTTCACAAAAACCCCGAGGTCCACAAACTGAAGTCAAGTCGGAAATAGTAGCTTGAGGAGGCAGATACAGAATTTATAAATGCCTTTGCATATGTGTTCAGCCCAACAATTCGTGCCCAGTATGTATCATTAATTGAGCTTGCACCATATTTTACCATATTTTTCACATACAGATCCCTCACCCTCCACATCCCATTTTCTTGATTTCAACAGCCAATTTTAGGAGAAAAAGTGATTGTTGTAATTATTGTTAAACCCTCAGAAATTGGAAATTCTGCTAAGCTACTATAAATCAGGTGAGAATCTGCCAGTGGCCAAACTATCCTTGACGTGCCTCTGATGTAAACCTTGAGCATACTGCTACACTTTATGTGAATTCTCCCTTTTCTCATAATCAACCTTCTACTCTTCTAGCTTTTCACAAATTCCAGCTACTTTCTGTCCCTCTCTCAGTCCACAGGTCTTTTCTCTGCCCAAGATGTTATTTATTTCGGACATTTTGTAGGCCTGTACAGAAGTCCCCAACCTGCTTTCAGCTTGAATAAAAGGCATACACATCTGGGCCAACTTGCTCTGAACCCATTATAAGACATTCTTATCCACTCTGTCACTGAGTTTGTTGTTGTTATTTAGTCGTTTAGTCATGTCTGACTCTTCGTGACCCCATGGACCAGAACCCTCCTGTTTTCCACTGCTGCCCAGAGTTTGGTCAAATTCATGTTGGTAGCTTCAATGACACTGTCCAACCATGTCATCCTCTGTTGTCCCCTTCTCCTCTTGCCTTCACACTTTCCTAACATCAGGGTCTTTTCTAGGGAGTCTTCTCTTTTCATGAGATGGCCAAAGTATTCAGGTTCTGTCCTTCCAGTGAGCACTCAGGCTTGATTTCCTTTAGAATTGATAGGTTTGATCTCCTTGCAGTCCAGGGGACTCTCAAGAGCCTCCTCCAGCACCACAATTCAAAGGCATAAATTCTTCGGCGGTCAGCTTTCTTTATGGTCCAGCTCTCACTTCCGTACATCACTACAGGGAAAACCATAACTTTGACTATTCGGATTTTTGTTGACAAGGTGATGTCTCTGCTTTTTAAGATGCTGTCGAGGTTTGTCATCACTTTCCTCCCAAGAAGCAGGCGTCTTTTAATTTCGTGGCTGCTGTCACTATCTGCAGTGATCAGGAAGCTCAAGAAAGTAAAAGTTGTCACTGAGTCTGTATGATTATACTAATCTCTGGTTTTGTTTTGTTTTTTAAATGCTGCAAATGGGAGGAAGGTACAACGGTGTTATTTCCTGGAGGGTTATGCAGTGCCCTAATTGTGTGGCCTATTCACTCAAAGCCCATACAAGAGTCATTCATCCATAATCTCTTTCACACACTCAATCCTAATAGTGTAATACTATTTTAGGAAACTTTAGTGAACTATACTTGAGTGATTAAAAAAAACCAAGAAGAACATTGTAGAACACAAAAAGGATATCTCAACAGGGATGTAAGCCCCCCCCCATTCCCCAAAATGGCTGGCAGAGCAACTGCAAGGGGATACACAGTAATCCCAGCCAAAATCTTCCTTAGTGCCTCAGCAACTGGAGCATTCAGGGGAGAGCTTTATTAGTAGTTGAGCTATCACTTGCCACCTTCTTAGCTGCAGCAGCTCAGTCTACTATCATCGTATCAATTTCAATTTCCAGTTTTCTCAATTCAAATTGCTGACCCTCTTTTCAACTCTACGAATACCAAATTGGGCACAAACAATCTGTTGTGATGATGGTCTACCCTGGGAGTGCAGAGCATCTGTAGTCACTTCAAAACCATACAGATATGGCTGACTAGGTCTGGTTTTGCACATTTGTCCAAAGCCAAGGCTGTTACCTAATATTTAGTATTTCACTTCTTTGTCCCGTACAGAGGCTTGGCTCCAGTGTTTTTGGAAACACAGAAAACAGAATAAAAATAAAATAGGACATTTCACTCTAAAGATATGCCAAGCACAAGAAAACTATCTTAAGGCCCTGCTCAGGTCTACACAGATGAGTTCAAAGCAACTTCTGGAAGTGGGGTGGAATATTCTGTTATGTGGATGCCGCAAGCAAAAGATCTTTCTCTAGCATCAGCTGATATCTTAAGTGTCAAAATGACAATAAGGGCGAGTTTCAGAAACCAAATAAAAATCTCAAGCAAAGTTCTCGGTAGAAAGCAATTCTGGAGAATTTGGGTCCCAGCAAGCGTGAACAAAATAAACATGAAATAATTTGTCCTGCTGACCTGAGACAAAACTTTGGATTTAGCATTCTGATGCTGCAGGGACTTTTGGAAACTCTGGCCTGTCTCTGAGTTCAGTCCCACATAATGCTCACCTTAGTCATCAATGTTGGGAGTAGGTAAGGGATTAACGATCTAGGTTTCTACAGGAAATGGCACAACTGGCAAAACAGTGGGAGCTGGTGAAATGCAGTCTTGTTACCTGCCCTTTTTAAGAGCAAGGATAAATCCAGGATAAAAAAAACTGTGAACATGTCACTTCAGGGAAGAACACAACTCCAGCTGTAACAGGCTGAAAATATTTTCACAGATAACCAACATTGCCAGAGATTACTTTCATCTTCTCTAGATTAAACAGCAGGCTATTTTCTCCCCTCCAATCCAAAACTGCTCCCAGACACTTCTACAGCCTCTCCAGGATCAGATGGATGAGGGGAGGGAGGCAAAGCCCCCCCGAACACTCCAACCCAAAATTCTGTTGACCTAACTGAGCATGTTAATGCGATGTTAAAAATCCAGAACCTTGCAGAGCAGAGTCTGATAAGGAAGAGCTGCAGAGTAGCAGCATAATTGAGCTTTGAAACAGGAAGGGGAAATATTAGGTCAAGAGATCTTACAAGTCTAGAGTCCCTAGGCAAACAAAAAGGTAATTGGCGGTGACTGAAAATGAACAGGCCTCAGCAGGTCAAAGACCCTTTCCCTCAATTTCCACTCCGTTTAGATCTGAAGGTAAAAGAACTTCAAGAAGAGTTTCGTTGAAACATGTTAACACATGGTTCATGTGTGAGAGTCGTTACGCTTGGGAAAGCTGTTGCTGTTGCGGCTGTTTTTCTGTGTTTTTTTGTTATAGACTGTACCTCCCAGAATCACTAGCCAGGGCAGGCATTGGGATTCAAGCCATTTCATCCATTAGAGATTATACCTAAACTAGGAACTTGAATTCTTGTGGAAAGTGATTGGGAACCAGGGCAGCTGTTGACAAATTAAGGAATGTGCATACATCTTGTACTAGTGAATCTACCCAATACATTTTGGGCTAACTGAAGTTTCTGTGTTGCCTTCAGAGTCCTTCCAGATGGGATGTTACCAAAGCCAGAATATCAACAGTTATGGCTGTGTTGCAGTTACCACATTGCAGCTGTAACTGCATGCTGTTAAAGAATATACTTTTCTTTAAAACAACCTGCTTCGAGGTCAGCTGTATGTGTGCGTTCCCATTGCCTGTCCAGGTCTGTCATTACAGTGGTGCCTTGACTTACGAACGTCCCGATATACGACCATATAGAGTTGCGACCAGCTCCAGCCGCAAAATTTTGCTTCAACTTGTGGCCAGAGCTTCGAGTGGCAAAAAAAGAGGCAGGGAAAAAAGGCAGGGAATTCAAATTAGAGGGCTAACCATTGGTTGGCAAAGAGTTTCTTTGTAGCTCTTTTGCCCCAATGGTTAGTGTGTGCGCGTCTGCAGAGAGGCTTCAGACTGCCTGGTGCTGCTTTCTGCTTCTGGGAGTACATTTACAGGGTTTTGCAGGGCGGGTTTGGTTTTGGGGGGTTATATTTCTGTGCTGTGATTTCTTTTTTGTTTTTTGTTTTGTTTTTCTTCCCAGCTCCATGGCGTCCCAATGGGGCTCTATGTGTATGTGTGTGTGTGTGTGTGTGTTGTTTTGTTTTGTTTTCCCAGCCCCATGGCGTTCCAATGGGGCTGGCTGTGTGTGTGTGCATTTTGATTTTTTTCCCAGCCCCATCATGTTCCGATGGATCTGGCTGTCCGTGTGTGTGTGTGCGGTGGTTTCTGATTCCCACCCCCCCACAGCTCCATGGTGTTCCGATGGGGCTTGGAAAGGGTTTTTTTTGTGATGATAATTTTTTATATGGAACAGATTACTCACATTCCAATGCATTCCTATGGGAAATGGTGCTTCGACTTATGACCATTTTGAGTTACACCCATCTTCTGGAAAGAATTATGGTTGTAAATCGAGGCACCACTGTAGATTGCATGGAATAAAGAGAATTATGCTTATACAGTAGGCACGCTTCTGCAAACCCAATGCCTTCCGTGGTGGTTGGAGATTATGGGACCTGTACCCTAGAGTATTTTCAGGGCACTAAAGTTTATCCAGACAGAACCTGTATTGCTGTAAAAGTATTGGGTTCATTCATGAAGGTTTTGGTGTTTTCCCCATCATCCAGATGACGCAAGTCTTGTCTTGCTAATAAGAGTAACAAAATCTCATGCCTTTTTGTCCCTCCTGGAAGCATGGCTTGATTTTCTTTAGGTTTTTTAGGTGGTGGAGTTTAGCACTATGCAATGTCCTCTCTAATTCTCTGGAGCGTTGCATGGTGGCCCTGTCCCGGGCATGTGGGATTCCTGTCATGACTGGAAGCAAATGGGCAGGACCACTGGGTCAGCTTTGTGAGCCCAATGAACTGCTGTGCACCTGCGCGGCTTAGAGGGAATGTTGGCACTATGGTATTTCCCCTCAGAATTAATTTCCATGACTTTATTGACAAAAGCTTTCAATAACGATCAAATTAGAGGGCATGGACAAAGCTTTTGAAGAGAAGCTTTGTTAAGGAGCTTACATATTTATAAAAAAAAAAAAGTCCAAGGATTTACTGGAGATAAGTAATTTTCTGAAAAATAGTTTTAATAAGTGAGGTTTGGTTATGGATCCTGGTAGGTTCCTTTAGGGTCCATAGGGATGAATTGGGAAAAGGATGAAGTTTTCATTCTGTTTGGAAAAGCCCTAAGTTAAGGAAGACTGTTTTCACCTCTGAGTGGACATTAGCACTACTCCAGCATATACTCACAAAGATCTTTTGTTTCAGTATTTTTTGGGTTGGATTTTCAGAGTTTGCAGTATTGCTCAGTGGAGGCTCCTGAATAACTTTTTAAAATAAATCTGTCCAAAACATCTATGTTACAGGGATTTGAATGCTTTAGAGTCAACGCCTATTATCATACAAATGAAACATATTTTAAAAACGTATTAGTTGATGACTTTTTACCCTATCTGCAGCAACCAAAACAGATTATCTAGATTTGCCAGCTGCTCAGCATTTAATGGCAGGTCTTTATTTTAACAGTTCACCTACTATACTCATGTGCAATTGAACATATCTCCCATCTAAGGTTCTTGCCAACTCTGTCTCCAGCAATTATCCTGTTCTAGTACTGCACTACTATGCACTTGCCAATGCTGTGAAATTTGCAGGTGGTAGCTATAAAGCACTGCTTCTTACCCGTCTATCTGCAAGGCACCCTGTGGTGGCAACTGAATGCGATGGCTCTGATATTGTTTTGTAGCGAAGGCCATGGCATTGGCTTGGGCAGAAGCGCTGCTTCCATTTCCCGTTGATCCAGATGACTGGCTGCACATATTTTCTCTATTTTATTTTGTGGATAATGCTGCCGGTACATTCAGCTAAAAGGTATTGTAAAACTACAACACGGATGAGACTAAGTGCTTGCTTGTTTCTTTAAAAAACACAAACACAGGAAGTCTGATTTATCTTTACTGAGCTGCAACTGTGGATCTGACATTGAAATAAAAATTGTCTCAATGAAGTGGTGATCATTAACTACAGTATTTGGAAAATGTTGTTTACTATTATTTGAATGCCATACAAACGCAGTTACTCTTTGTGATCCATTTTTCTGGAAGTGGTCTGTTCCTTCTGATTTTGAGCATCAATATAGTCATTAAAATAGAGAAGGAATCTTAGGCATTGAACTGTTTTACCAGAAATGGGCAATTTTCATGATGATTATGCAAGAACAAACAACAACAAAACTACGCATTCAGGGAAGAGAGTAAAACAACTTCCACATTCATTCATTCATTTAGGATAGTTATATTGCTCCCTATATCCTGAGATCTTGGGGGATGGGGTCAAATAACAAAAACAATATAAAACAATTCAATACTTTAAAGCTATTTAAATCTATATTCATTAAAACCAGCAACAGTAAAGAAGCGTCTATAACCTATTAAAGCTGTGATCCTTAATCTCCAAAGCCCTTAGTGAAAAAGCATGCTTTAACTTGGCACTGAAAGGAGGTTTAGAGCATCTAGGCTTTACAACAAGACATGGAGGACCAGTTTTCAGTACCATTGATACAGCACCATGGCAATCTGCCTTCTGCTAAATGAGATTTCTGGGCCCTCTCTCTTCATACTGTTAACACTGAATGGCAGCAACTGCTAAGTGTCACCAGGCAGCACATTCCTCCAGCCCTGACCAGAGCTTTGGAGATTTAGTCTCCATGCAAAGTAGGTATTCTACCATGGAGACACAATTGCTTGTCAAGATTAATCAGACTGACAAATATGGCGGTCTTTTGGGTGGTTTCTGGTGGTGGCCTTCTTATAGAACTCTCTCTCACTCAAACAGTGTGTTTAGCTACTTAATTAGTTGCTTTAAAATGGGGCTTTAAGACATGAGTGATTGAATCTGATTTTTTTACTGTTAATTGCTAATTAATTGTTAACCATTAATTGGTTAATTTGTTCCAGCTTCTACTGCAGATTATCATGGGACATTCTGGGACAATATTGTTCATTCTGCAAGATGACATTCTCATACAAAAGATGATTTGACTGGCAGTTGATTTTTCCTTCAGTGTTGCCAAGAAGAAATATACCTCATAGCAACACACCTGCTTAGGGGTAAATAAACACACCATAGACCACACATAGTTCTGCTTTCCAACAGTGTCTGGTGGTGCTCAGGAGGGGCAGCTGGAGACTAATTCCTGCCATATTCCAACATCTGGTGCCTGTGTCGCATTCTCAGTTTTCCTGATGACAACTCTGAGTTCTGTTTATTGTTCAGAAAACTGCAATGTCTTGTTGAAATAGAAGTTCTCAGACACAGTGCCTGCCAACATGTACTCACAATCATCGAACAAGATTTGAAGAACAAGGCGAAGAAATGTGATTATTTCCCTTATGTCCACTTGGGTTTTTCTTTATTACATTCTCTCTGCTGCTTTATAGATCTTTTGATTCATTTGGAATGTTCCCCAAAATATTATTATTGGAAATGCAGGTGGGAACAATATTCCTACCGTGTCATTACTATTACTACCACCAACAACAACTTCCAGGGTTTTCCAGGTAGCGAATGCTCACAAGTTGTTTACCATTTCCTTCTTCCGGGGGTGCCCTGGGACTGTGCAGCTTGCCCAAAGTGACACAGGTTGCCTCTTCTCCCATAAGACACAGTAGAGAATTGAACTCTCAACCTCATGAGCTATCCAGCCAGCCTTACTGCATGCTTCATTTTCTCAGTCTAGGATCTCATTCAGTGATGGAGTGTTCTGTGAGCTGTTTCTGAGCTTTCTGACTCTGCAAAGAGCGGGCAAGCAGAAATTGGGCTGCTACAGCAGCAATTGACATTTTCAAGCCTGAACACTTGACATTACTATGCTGGCAGAGTGTAACGTTTGTTGAAGACTGAGGCTGGGATCTTTCAGACTACTGGTGAAACCTTCCACTCTGGCAGAGTTCAATGGGTCCTCAGCCTCAGTCTGCAATATACAATGCCAGCAAGCCTTGGAGTAGTGCTATTCCAAGTATTTCAGATTTGATGGCTGTTGTGGGTTTTTCGGGCTCTTTGGCCGTGTTCTGAAGGTGGTTCTTCCTAATGTTTCGCCAGTCTCTGTGGCTGGCATCTTCGGCCACAGAGATGCCAGCCACAGAGATGCCAGCCACAGAGACTGGCGAAACATTAGGAAGAACAACCTTCAGAACACGGCCAAAGAGCCCGAAAAACCCACAACAACCATTAGATCCCGGCCGTGAAAGCCTTCGCGAATACATATTTCAGATCTACAGTATTTAGATTATTAGAAATCAACACATTTCAGGGTTTGTGGAATTAACCAAGTATAAGAATTTTGTTAGGAATCTTTTAAAAATGTCTGTTAAAGAAAACAGACATTTGTATTTGTTAACTTGCACACATCCTCTTTCAAATCCTCCATCAGTGTATGCATCCTGGGCAGTATAAAAAACATGCAGGAAGAGGAGGAGGATCATAAATCTATTTGTGTTCCCTACTTGTCCAAATTTTAAAAAAATATGGTCCAGAAGCTTGCTGTTTAAAAACAGTAGAACTCTTACAATGCTAGCCAGGATCTAAAAATGCTTACTTGGAGCTTTGGCATATTCGGACATTGTTCACCTTCTTTGAACAGCGCCTTCCATTTTCATGAACATTTTGGTAGTGTTCTTAGCATTACCTGAAAAAGAGCTGCATTTATTGTAATGCTAGCTCAGGGATGGGGAACTTCTCTTTAGAAAGTGCAAAACACAAAATTCCTTTGGGTACACGCAGGAGTCTGTCCAAGTCTTGAGATCCATGCAACTGCATGTCAAACCTCATGTTGATGTAGTGTGGTTGTGCAAACTTAACATGCAATCCTAGGTGGAAGACATCCAAAGGTTTTAATTAGCTGTTGCAATGTAAGATAAAATCAACACAAACATTTGAAACATCTTTTGGAATCTGGATGGACAGATGCTTGCATCAGTAAGGAGATTTGTAAATCTCCTAAGCTAGTATTATAATGCATGCAACTTTTTTTCAGGTAGTGAGAACAATACTTAAAACTATTTTAATTGTTGTAAGCCGCCCAGAGACCTTTGCATAGAGTAGGCAACATATAAGTTTGAATAAATAAATAAATAAATAAATAAATAAATAAATAAATAAATAAATAAATAAATAAATAAATAAATAAATAAATAAATAAATAAATAAATAAATAAATAAATAAATAATAAAAACAGTTGACTCCTTAGTTTATAAGGATGAGCCTTGTGCCTTTAATTCACACTAACTTATGGAAATATCTGTTCAATTGACACTAATGAACTTGACTTTAAACCTGAACTCCTGTGACATGATCCTGGGTTCGTTACTTATCTTTTGATCAGCCCCCTGCTCAGTGCAGGAATACAAATCAAAGGATATCTGCCAGGTGGTTGTCTAAATTTATCTTGAATGCCTCTAGTGTTGGAGCACTCACTACTTCCATTGCCATACCGCTCTAAGAGTTAGGAAAATTTTCCTGATACAGTATTTAATTGAAATATGGCTTCCTGTAACATGAGTCCATGGTTGTGTGTCCCGCATTCAGTGATGATCGAGAACAGATCCTGGCCTTCCTTTGTATGACAGCCTTTCAAGTATCTGGAAAGTGCTATCATATCACCCCTCAGTCTTTTTTTCCCTCAAGGCTAAAACATGTCCAATTCTTTCAGTCTTTCCTCATAAGGCTTGGTTTCCAGCCCCCTTATCCAGATGCTCTCAACGGGGCAGCCATTATATTAGACTGCACAGGGAAGCCATTGAAATCTATAAATACCAACAGAGCTTCCACAAAAAAGAGGAAACTCTAAAACCTAAGAAAGCCTGGCCTCCAGCACTAAAAATACAGCCTGCAAAAGGTCAACAAATTCTACCCAACCACAAGGACCAGAGATCATTGCACAAGAAAGACCAGCTAAAGACACCCATCAATCAAGTTCTGAACAACCTTCAGAACATGGCCAAAGAGCCTGAAAAACCTACAACAACCATAAAATATTTATCTCAAGCAATTATATGATTATATGATTATGTGGTGTTCCCAGTAAATATCTTGGTTGCTATAGCTTGCTGGCAGATGGTAGGATGGGGAAGGGGGTCAGAGCTAGAAGCAATTTCTATTATGGTAGAGTTCTATTATAGTCACCCATGGTAGATGAATCCTACCATAACTGGTTAAATCCTACTGGAGTTTGCATAAGGTCTGCATAACCTGCAGTGGCTAATTGAAGAGCTGTCAGGGCACATCTCAGTCATGTATCTATCCATGAGTCTGACCACACAACTAACATGCACCCAAGCACCTTGTCATTTGACTGTGGTGAGTTGCATAAACCTTGCATGGGCATCAGTAGGATTCCAGCCAATATATTAATAATATTCCAAAGCAGAAAGAGTGAAAATACCAGTTGCAGCAAAGCAAACAAATAATTGTTTCAATAAAGTGGTGGAAACAGTGGTTATATGGCTGTTTCTACTTCATCAATTAAATGTACAGTCCTTTCATGTTTTGCAGTTTTGGAAAGTGCCATACATTTATTTTCTTCAGGAAAACCCCATAGGATATTTACATGCATTCAAGGGGAATCACTGACGTTGCTGTAGCTAACTGCAGCAAATTGATAACATGCCAGGTGTATGCCAGGTATATACAATCTGTGTGACTGGGCTGTTGATCAGGATTCCTCTTGTGTGCACATACATAATCAATAAAATTGTAGCCATTTTGTTTTAATTTTAAAATTAGAGTTAAACCGCCTGTTTAATAGAACATTTAAATCCATCCTCTTTTCCCTCTACCCCACCACATAATCTATGACGTCAGCCTAAGAAAATTAGCAGTGCTAGGCAATAGCAAGGTTCTAAACTTTCACTATTATGAAACGGAAATCCCCTTACTACTATATCTGGCACAATTTTAGGACTAATATAAAACGAAATGTATATTTGATGTGTGTGGTAGACATCCTTGAAAAGATTTTGCTGACTCTGGAATAGATGTGTAAAGATTCAAATCATCTCTCTTTTTAAATATCTCACAATCAGATATGAACACTTACTTTGCTTACACACAAGAGGTACACATTAACAGCTATAGTGTATAATACAACAATCACTATTGCAGAGCTATAGGCCAAGACTTGATCCACTAGTGCTGGGAAGAGTTCTATAATATGATGATGGAAAGCAATTCAGTACCTTTTGCGGATATATAATCGGATATACCTGAGGCCTTCAAATTCTTTCATCCCAGGGCTAGCACCTGTGTAGGAAAAGAAGGGCACCAGGAATCAACACATGTTAGACAGAAAGGAGGTGAGATTGACCAACAAGATGGCCAAGACTGCAGTCACTTCTGGCTCTGGCAATCCTTCCTTTTCTCTCCACAGTTCACATCTTCTTTATGTCCCCTTGTCTTCTTTTTAAGATACACGCTGGGTTTGGAGAAGTTTAAATAGCTATGCATGCCCAGTCAGCATATTCCTCTTTTTCTATGGATGATTGGGATGTTTCCATGGTGATTCCTGGTGGAATTTGCTTCTTCCTCTCTTTATGCTCCTGTTTGTTTGTTTGTTTGTTTTTATTAGATTTATACCCCACCCATCTAGACCAATGGTCAACTCTGGGCAGCATTACAAAATTTAAAAAGCAATAGAACCAATAAATATGCAAGAATCCAAGATGTAAAAAATGTAAATATTAAGATGTTGGTGGCACCCTCCCTCCTAGGGCTGACCAAAAGGAGCTCCTGTTAATCAAAGGGTCCCATCCCCTGCTCTTCACTAGCTTCTGCAGCAGGCAAGCAAGTAGGACATCTGGCTGAGCCAACAATTTGGCAAGGGCTGCCATTAAGGGACCTCCTGCTCCACTCGCAGTACAGAATAGGGGCAAAGTAGTAGTTTTAGGCATGGGGTGACAGCCTGCTGCCTCACTCTCACAAAATGCAGTGTCAGATACAGTTGAAAATATTCCTAACTACCAGGCCTTTTAGCTTTAGGAGTTTGTGTAAAAAGATTTATCATCTGCTAAAGAAGGGAATGGTAAACCACTTCTAAGTACTCTCTACCCCTAAAACCCTTACAAGCGTCGCCGTGATTCAGAACATAAGGCCCATCTCTACTGTCTCATCCATGAAAGCTATGACCATCTTTTTTATTCTTTTTTTTTTTTAGATCTACAAATTGAACCCTCCACCTGCCAGGAATCTGCGACTATGTACAATAAAAATATTAAAACTTGATATGAAACCAACATATACAGAAGCAAAAACCAAATCAAACCAATATAACAAGTGGAAGATTAAAATAAGACCTAAGAGCAACAAAACATTGTACAACATTGGAATCCAGATACAACAGGATGGTCTTTACTGTCAGGATGAGTTTTACAGCCAGACAACTGCTATTAATAAGGTTCTGTCTTCAGTATCTAACAACCCAGTCTTGCCAGGGCCTCCACTGTTGACTGTACATTACAGACAAGTGTATATGGAAATAAGTGATTCTTTAGATAACTGTTTAGGGCTGTTTAGATTAAAAGCAGAATCTTGAATTTTTGCCTCAAAACAAACTGGAATCTGCTATGGAATGTCTCCCTTCGGTGGGCCAACACTGAAGGAAGGAAGGAAGGAAGGAAGGAAGGAAGGAAGGAAGGAAGGAAGGAAGGAAGGAAGGAAGGAAGGAAGGAAGGAAGGAAGGAAGGAGATAAGACTGTTGTGTGAAAGTGTATAGGTGCTGGATGCTTATTAGAAAACAAAAGAAAATACCTAGGTTACTTTGATCTCCAAATCTCAGGTGCTTTGCCAGACACTCTGGAGAGATAGTGCTGAGTAATGAAAATGGTAGTGCTGATGGGAATGTTGGGATATTTAGTACAACTAGCAATTTTGGCACATGGGGCACAATCTCTTATTCATTTCACCCAGACATGTGTTGTTGCCCACCCTCACCCTGTCAAGAAAAGAAAGATAAGGTTTATGGTTTTAAAAAGTGAATAGGTGTTGCTATTTTATTTTCTTAACATTCTTTGTTAGATTAATTTAAGGATTTTGGTGTTCTCTAAATTCAGGCATCCTGATGCAGAGCCCCAGTTGCTCCATCCTAGTGAAAATACATCTAGAAGACACATCTAGACACTCAATACATCTAGGGAAGCCTACTCTAGACGATTCCAAGCATTGTTCAGCACTGTATAGCTTCATCCAGAAAAATTGCAAAGAAGAATACTGTAGTGTGATTGGTAAACTCCCTAGTTTGCCTTCAAGGGGCTGGATGCAAGAAAAGAATTGGAGACTGACTGCAAAGAGAGTAAGCCAACATTTTCCCAGAAGACATTTTGAAATACAAGATTTGGCTTGTGTGCCTCCCAGAAATGAAAGTGAGTGTGGAATTTCCTTGACGCCAGCCACTGCATTTCTCCCGTGTGTTTATAAGAGACAAATGGCACTGAATGCCACAATAAGAGTTACTTCAACCGCCAAAGGCACTTTCTTCACTCCTTAAATAATGGGAAGCCTTATTAAACAAAAACACTTTTTTTCACATTGGCACCTGGAGGGATTCTGTAAAATTAGACATCAGTATGTCCATCATCCATTTTTCTGAAGGCATTTCCTCCTTTTAAAAATTTAGTTACTCAGTTTTTTCCATGTTGTGAAAGTAGGAGCATATGATCTCCACTCTGCCACAATCATTTTGCTGAGTTTTAAATGTCAAGCCCAGGGGAACAGCTAACTTTGAACCTCTTTCTAATTTGTACTGAAAATTGTCTTCATTGTGCCCAGTTTTCAAAGACTGCTACCTCTTCCGAATGGGGAAAGCCATAAAATGTCAAATGTAATTTGGCATTTGGAATTTGGCACACATGTGCAGAAGATAACTACGGTATACAACTTTGAATTGTCTGAGAGACAGTAAACAAGTAATACAATCTATTTGTTAATATATTAAATATTATTAAGTTATTTCTCAGTTGGTTCCAGCTCTACTTTTACTTGGAAGAGATCTGATGAAATTAATGGAACATAAGCCATGATTAACCGAAGTGCCATTAATTTCAAAGGTTCTACTGTATATATGGTTGCCTGGACTAAGCTCATGAAACATATATGGGTTGGCTTCCAATGCACGACACTTAGGATAGATGCGCATCTGTGTATGTGACCACACATGTGCATGTTGTAGACATATTTCAGGCGTAATAAGCAACACCCATTATATTCCCTTAAAACTGCAGTAGTAAAAGAATTTAATTCTGTGTGAAACTATCTTGTTTTAGAGGAAAAAATATTTTCAGAGGAGAAAATCTATCCTTACCCAGGTCAAAATTAACAAAGGAAATCCTTTTTAAAAAGACAACTTCAAAATCGGCTGCAAGGGGATGATAGATAGGTGCCTTGAGATACTTTTTTTGTAATCCAGGCTAAATGTCGAAATAGCCCTTAAATTAATTGTTCCTTCCCACATTCAGTGTCTGTACTACTATGATACCAGTGGAGGCACCCAGAATGTGTTTCTGGACTGAGTAGCATGCCTACCTCATAAAATGTGAAAGTGTTGGAAAAGGCTGCTGCGGAAAGGATTTTAAGGGGGAAATTGTAATTTTTTTAAAAAAATGTCTATTTTTAACTGGTTTTAGCAGAATTTTATGTAGTGCATTTTAAACATTTCTAATAATGCACTTTTCTATTTGCAATTTTAAGATTTGTGATTTCAAACCATCCTCCATCTGCCCTTTCATAGGGAGAAATAAGGGGTAGAAATTAAACAAACAAATTACTCTGCCTCCAAGGCTGCACTGGTGGAATTTCCTTCCCTCACCCTTAGTTTTACCCAAATTCCATTTCATCTGATGATGCCCTTCACCAATGTCTGCTGCCAAAACACTGCCCATATCTACTTTAAAAAGCTGGCTGGGTAGCTTAGTGAGTTAGGTATCTAGCTGCAGACACTGGGAGTTCAATTCCCCACTGTGCCTTCTGTGAGCAGAGTCACCCTGTGCGGCCTTGGGCAAGCTGCCCAGTCCTAGGACGCCCCCAGAAAAAAGGAATGGTAAACCACTTCTGTGTATTTTCTACCTGGAAAACTCTGAGAAGGGTCACTATAAGTCATAATGGATTTGGCAGCACATGATTATTTTATCTGCTTTAAATTGGGAAGAATTCCACTGAGGTGTGCCCCCATCAGCAGACACAGTGAAAAAGAGGTGTTATCTTTTTAGTTCCAGGAGGCAGATAGGGAGACATACCAGAGTACAGATTTTGATTTAACATGCACCATTATTTGTATTCATCAGCATTCATCGGTATAATGGCCAACTCTTCAGTGTGCCTTTCTGAAAGCATTGCAATGTTTCTGCTGTAACATTTTAATGAAACATCTAAACTGGAAGCAAAGCAACATGGTACATCTCTGATTAGCATTTTCTTTCTGAAAGTTGATTTTCCCAACCAACTTTCAGAGAGGAACTAGCATGTAAACCATTTCAGCTTACAATATTATTTAACAGACACAACTGTTATTTAAAATGCTCTCTTCTACCAAGGTGTTTGTACACTGCCCACACCACCAAATCCAGACCATGAAGTATCGCTCAATGAATAACTAACAGACGATTACATTTATGACTGAAGACTTCTCATAGCAGACAGCTACTTCCTACAGGTGACAAGCAATCTTCTGCCAGGGCTTCTCCTGACTAGTCATATTGGGACATGATCACAAGGGCTGGAGACTGATGAAATTATCCTGTCCAACATCAAACGCAAAGTGGTTGTAAATCAGCTGAGACCGTGGCAGCAAGAGAACAACTCATTCTTTATGTTTTACTGACAGCTCTTTCTCCTGGTAACTACATTAAGAATCCTAACAATGTCATTAAGTGACCATTTAAAGAGCTTCCCTGTGTTCCCCCCTTTTTCTTACTAACAGAATTAAGTCCGATTTTAACGCTGGCACTTAGATGGGCGGAGTCTTCATTGCTATAGAAAGTGGGTGTCTTTACACAACAAAATGTTTTATCAAGAGAGATCAGAGAGACCAGAGTTTGTAGTGACATTCATGCCCACAGAACCCTTTTGATCTTGTAGAGCTACTTGACCCCTTCTTCATGCTGAGCCATTAGTGTATCTACATCATCTCTCAGGAAATTTTTAAAAAAATTTCACCGGACACTGAAATGTCTTTGCCTTTTGGTCTAAATGAAGTTGCATGCAAATATTACCATTAGAAAACTGGTTTAACAGCAGTAGAAATAATGGGATGACATCTGAAGCCTGACCTGTTTGGCTCCTTGCTTCTTTTATATCATCCTGAACAGATGATATAAAAGAAATACACACATTGACTTGCTGTTAGAGAAGAATCACGTCACAGTGGAATCCTGACTGTAGGGGGTTCTTCTATGTAAAAAATGCTATTGCACCAGCAGAGATGGCTTTGTGCTGGCAGATCCCTCTTCTATAGGCACGTGGTGGCGCTGCGGGCTAAACCTCAGAAGCCTGTGCTGCAGGGTCAGAAGACCAAGCAGTCGTAAGATCGAATCCACGCGATGGAGTGAGCACCCGTCGCTTGTCCCAGCTCCCGCCAACCTAGCGGTTCGAAAGCATGTAAATGCGAGTAGATAAATAGGGACCATCTCAGTGGGAAGGTAACAGCATCCTGTGTCTAAGTCGCACTGGCCATGTGACCACGGAAGATTGTTTTCGGACAAAACGCTGGCTCTATGGCTTGGAAACGGGGATGAGTACCACCCCCTAGAGTCGAACACGACTGGACAAAAATTGTCAAGGGGAACCTTTACCTTTACCTTACTGGCAGAAAAACCAAGAAGACCTTTTACTTCCCAATATCTGAAAAGTAAATTCAATGGCTGCTTGAACAAAAGAAGAATATGGGATAAAACACTTAACTTCTTCCATATGCCTTGCTGTTACCTTAACACAAAAAAGAAAGCATGGGGCAGCAGGGCAAGGCACAACATGAACCACGGCATGTTCCCCTTCTACTGTTGAGCAATACTTTGCCCCATAATGGTAAAACTAGCCAACGTTTCCAGTCATGCCACAAAAGGTGCAAAGCTATTTGTTCTCAAGCTTAATGTTTAAATCCAAAATCAAATTGCTAGTCCTAACTAGAGTAGACCCATAGAATCAGTGGGATTTGCATAAATGTTGATCTGACATTGAGTAATTAACTCAATGGATCTACTAGCTGGGACTAGCAATTGGATTTAGGTTAGTGTTTGCAGTCTCACCTTAGTTATCAGGAAATACCTAGTTGGAAAAAGGAACTAATTACACAAAACTAGTTATTTGTCCTTAGTTATTGCCAAGCTCTGGATGAATGGTCTGTACACACAAAGACACTCCAAAACAACAAGAGTTGTGGATTGTTTGCATTATAGGCAAGTTTGGATGGCAACAAGGGACGGCAGAATTATTAGGAAAAAGCAAGGTCAACAACATTGGAGGCACTTTCTGAACAGAATTTCTCTTATTAGAAAATAAAATAATAAACTTCCTCCAGACAGTTAATCAGTTGGCAATTCTGCTACAAATAGACCATCACAACCCATATTTTCTAAAGCATACCATGTTTTCTCTTTGAAAACATTGAGAATTGGATCATGTAGAAGATTTACTTTGCAAGTAGGAAAAATATGCCAACTTTTCCCCCAAATTCAAACTTACATATTTTGTTATACTCTTTTGCATGGTGTACTGAGTATGTTACTCTATTAATAATGAAAATAATAGTAGTGACATATAGTTTGGGTTTCTCTTCTAATTATGCATCTGCATATTTAGTATTCATCAGGGTAAGCAGTGAAAGCTGGCAGTACTCTTAAGTTAATTGATTTAACCCCTTGCTCTTGAATAAATCTCATCTTAATGGCTGATGCTAACTTGAACTCAGAAATGGGAAAAGCCAGATTTTGGGCCACAGCTGTCAGGAGATAACCATGCTGGCTGAGGTCTTTGGGGAGCTGTGATCCAAAAAAACACAACATTCTCCATCTCTGCTTGAACTTTTGGAATCGGAATATATATGCATCTGGCTGAGAAGCTGCATGCTGTGTTTGTGTTTGGCCAATACATTGAACATACTGTCTCCTCCATTCCAATATGAGTTCACTTCTGGGGAGTGGGTTTTCCTGGAGGTACTCTGAGTTTTCCTTATGTGCAAAGCAGACAAGTGGTATGGATGTTAAAGCTTCCCAGACCAGTTCTAGCTTCCCAGTTTGGTACTGGAAGTGTGCTCCCTTCTTCCATCCCACCTCAGACCCTGATTAATAAGCAACACTGATAACTTGGAAGTGACAGTTTAGAAGTAGTGTAATTATCTGTAACCAGTTGTTTCTTTTTTGGAACAAGAACATAAGCAAATTACCCTTCAAAAGGCATGTAATGAGTAGGTGCAAAGTTACTTTAGTAGTGTAAATTTTGAAGTTATTTTTAGAAGTTACTTCTTAAAATATTTTAGCATCTATTGGCATGTTTCTCAAAATGTATTAGTCCTAAGAAAAATAATGGAGAAATGAACAGCAATGCTGTGAGCAATGTTTTAAAACACAGAAACAAGAAAAAAATAATTGAAGGTATTCAAAAGAGAGTTACCATTTATCTTGATATTGCCTGTAGTTTTATGGCTAGTAATTTTTATCTACTGTGTTTCAGAGTAAGACCTGATTTATCTGAACAACAAATAAATGAAGGGGAAATAAGCTGAACACTTAGTGATGGCGCTTCCTGTTACAGCCTGATGGGAATCTGAACAAAAAATGACATTGGACATTATCAGATCTCAGAGCTGAACTAAAGACCTAATTTTAAAAGCATTACCAAAGTCATGTATTTCTGTAATATAAAATTTAGTCCTAATCACAATAAGCTAAAGTGTATATTG